>NC_090330.1:8937131-9277581 GCF_035084215.1 Heptranchias perlo
GCTGAAACCTAAAGCTCCAGCGGAAGATATAGTGAGGCCAACAATGTTAATAGATAAAGAAGACTTAATCCAATAAATAAGCACACCATAAGACCTACTACAAAATAAACAAGTTGATGCAAATATTTTGTGCTTGTCAAAGAGATTGCTTTTAAATTCCACATATACAATTCTGAGTGCTTTTAAATACCTCGGACAAAATTATGTGTAACGTTGATTTTCTCACTTTATTTTAACACTTGATCTTTCCCAACATCCATAGTAATGGAGCCTTCCTTCCATAAGGTTACATATTGTTGCTATAGGCAATATTTTGCCAGAACCTAACTTTCTTGGTACTCAGAAATTGCATTACAACCGTATGGCCCAAACTACACCCTCCAGTCTTCAAGTGCTGGCCTCCAGCACATCCCTCAACCTCCACTCTACCATGGGCACTCTTTGTCCCATTCTCTGGAACTCTCTCCCTTTGCCTTGCTTTCCCTCTCTGCACCTTCAAAAGCTTCCTCAACCCGTAGCTCATCTTCCACTGCTTGCCATCCAATTCTCCAACTCTTATGAAGTATGTTCACGATTTTAAACGTAACTGCAAGTTTTTATTGCAGCATTACTCCTTTCTAGTCAAGACAATAGCATAATCTGTTCTTCCTCTGCATGCGGACTCTGAAGACCTGTATCATCATGGCGGTGCTCCCATTCTGAATTAGATACACTGAGTGCAAGGCGCATGTAAGTGAGGAATACGTGCTGCGTATTATTCAAAAGGGCTTTCGTTTAAAAGTGTCCTCTGGTATCATAGTAGAAATGAATTATGAATGGCTGGTTATTGCTTATTGAATAAGAAAGTGCATGTTTATCTCGAAATCTGGGATTCATTGCTGACTTGGCGAAGACCCAGTGATAAAATAGGATCCTGATGTGCAAACCTGGAACAAGCGCAAATATCTAAGTTGAAACTCTTCAGGGCAATCATAGGCAACGATGAAGTAAAATCAATATTTGTCTCTGATAATTCTTTTAGATTTTCAATATTTATTATAACCAAAATTTCAACTCTATGGGTTTGGTTCCATACAGGGCAAAAATCTGCATTTCAGAGTCAGTGTTTTGGAGTCAGCATTCACACCACCCTTGGCTACGTCCCACACCGCTGCTGCCAGCAGCTACCTGATGTTGGTGCGACCTCACCGGGGAATTGCACTCTGCTGCCTGCTGTTCCCACGACGGTTTTGTGAGACCTGGAATTCCTAAGGCACTGACTGCTGCACAATTCCATCCCCTGGAGCAACAGTAGCAGCAATGAGGTAGGAGCTGGGGACAATGGTGAGGAGTGAGGGTGTGCAGGATGCTAGTGTGAACTGAGAGAGGTTTGGAGGAAAGTGTCAGGATGAACTGGAGATGGTGTGACGAGAAAATACCATGGTGGGGAGGTGATTACCTGTATGACCTCAGGTGCCGAGAGGGAAGAGTGCCTCCATGAGCTGGGGGAAGGAGGAGATTAGTGTCTCGATGTAAGCGTGACACAATATGAGCAAGTCACAGATTTAGCAACAGGGAATACCAATACATATCCACAACAGCCTACAATTTCCTTCCAAAAAACATGGCGAAATCTTGATAATTTTTGTCACAATCTTCTGTTAGATAAGTGATGAAACATTGGGTAAGTTATGACAAATCCTTTTCGCACAGCATTTTCAGTACAAGGTCTATATTCAGGACTGTTTTTGAGTTGTCAGCTTTTGCTAAACCTATGGGTCAGCTTTTTTGAGCTTTCTAGGTGTCAGCTGTGGCTCAGTGGTAGCACTGAGCCAGAAGGTGGTGAGTTTATTGTCCTACTCCTGGGACTTGAACACAAAGTCTAGGCTGACACTCCAGTGCGGTACTGAGGGAGTGCCGCACTGTTGGAGGTGCAGTCTTTTGGATGAGCTGCTAAACCGATGCTCTGCCTGCCCTCTCAGGTGTATGTAAAAGATCCCATGGCACTATTTTCGAAGAGAATCAGGGGATTTCTCCCTGGAGTCCTGGCCAACATTTATCCCTCAACCAATATTTACTAAAACAGATTATCTGCTCATTATCACATTGCTGTTTGTGGGACCTTGCTGTGTGCAAATTGGCTGCCGCATTTCCTACATTACAACAATGACTACACTTCAAAAAGTATTTCATTGACTGTAAAGTGCTTTGGGACGTCCTGAGTTCGTGAAAGGTGCTATATAAATGCAAGTCTTTCTTTTTCTAGGTTCTGGCGATGCCGGTGATGGACTGGGGTTGACAATCGTAGACAATTTTACAACACCAAGTTATAGTCCAACGATTTTATTTGAAATCTACAAGCTTTCGGAGGCTTCCTCCTTCCTCAGGTAAATGTCAGGAACTCCTCGAAGCCTACGCATTTATAAATCAATTATAAATATACGCATTTATAAATAAATTAATTGTTCTGTGATTTATAAATGCGTAGGCTTCGAGGAGTTCCTGACATTTACCTGAGGAAGGAGGAAGCCTCCGAAAGCTTGTAGATTTCAAATAAAATCGTTGGACTATAACTTGGTGTTGTAAAATTGCTTACAATTTTTCTAGGTTGGCATTTATGGAATTAGTATATTGTGCTTCGGACAGGATTGAGTGTTCCCACATGGTGTACCTTTCTGCTTCTTTATATCATCAAGTGAAATCAGGGGCTGTATTTCTAAATATGTACATTTTATTTACATGTCTTTGCTAGATCAGGTGCTGCTTCCCAATGATTGGCGCGATATTCTTCCAGGCACAGCTAACTGCTCAGCCCACGCACTAGATGGCGATGTTCTAGGACTCTGGCCAAGCCAGCTGTTAGCAGCTCCAGCACAGCAATTCCCCTTGGTGCAACACATGTCTAATCGCACTTAATGGTCAACAGTAGAGCTTTAGAAATCATTTAAAGATGTGTTTCGTATTCCAGCAGGAGACGCAGAATAAACAGAGCGTCTCGCCAGTGATTTCAAGGCTTTTCTTGGCATCCACTCTGAATTTCCTCCAGTGAGATGCATGCATTCAAATTCAAACTTCCACATAAGTTGAGATATCATCTACGCACTGTATGTAATAAGTGAATGTTCTTGCGATTACTATCAAATCTCCTGTGGCATTTCTAACAGGTAGTCTAGGGCATGGTTCTGGGGTTTAACTACTAACCTCGCCTGCCCCTCAATAGCATAATCTGTTCTTCCTCTGCATGCTGATTCTGAAGGCCTGTATCATCATGGCGGTGCTCCCATTCTGAATTAGATACACTGCGTGCAAGGCGCATGTAAGTGAGGAATACGTGCTGCTCATAAAACCCACCTCTTTGACCAAGCTTTTAGTCATTCCTGCTAAAATCTCCTTTGGCTTGGTGCTGATTTTTGTCCAAGA
Source organism: Heptranchias perlo (assembly GCF_035084215.1). Lineage (NCBI taxonomy): Eukaryota > Metazoa > Chordata > Chondrichthyes > Hexanchiformes > Hexanchidae > Heptranchias > Heptranchias perlo. The sequence continues at coordinate 8,940,531 of NC_090330.1, forward strand.
TTTTCTGGTAGGTACTTCAAGCATATTTTTTCTACAATTGTTGAATTGAGGTAATTACATATGAAGGGTTGGCTGTGGATAATTACAAAATAAAAAGTAAATATTATTGCCAGATTGGAATTTGAATAATGTGACTAGAGGTGGCCAAAAAATACTGAGAATCCTGACTGTAATGTAACAATAAAGGAGTGATTATACGAGTACGGGTCACAGAAATGGATATGGGTCTCAGACAGGTATTGTACACTGTGATGTGCACTGGTAGATCTGAGTTATACTGCCAGCTGTGCATTGTCCTCTCACTGGCAGCACTGGACCTCTGTGTAGGCAAGCTAGCAGAACTCCGCTTAGCAGCCAGTTAAAGTTATTTTTAGGAGAGTGCGGGCCCTTCCCCAAAATTAAAACATTGAAATTGAAATGTAGAAAGCTCTCAGGTGATCTGAAGGAGTGCCCGGTTAAGCTTTAAACTTGATTTGTACTGGATTGCAGTTATACTGCACCTGGTGTGAGGCAGCCTCCTGTAGATGGTCACGTACTTTTTTTGGTTCAGCCGTGGTTCAGTAGTAGCACTCTCACCTCTGAGCCAGAAGGTCAGTGTTTCAAGCCCCACAGTAGAGACTTCAACACATAATCTAGGCTGACACTCCAGGGCAGTACTGAGGGAGAGCTGCACTGTCAGAGGTGCCGTCTTTCGGATGAGACATTAAATCGAGGCTCTGTCTGCCCCCTCAGGTAGACATAACAAGATCCCACGGCACTATTTCGAGGAAGGGCAGTGGCGTTCTCTCAATGTCCTGGCCAATATTTAATCCCTCGACCAACATCACTAAAACAGATTATCTGGTCATTATCTCATAACTGTTTGTGGGACCTTGCTGTGTGCAAATTGGCTGCTGCGTTTCCTACATTACAGCAGTGACTACACTTCGAAAATACTTCATTGGCTGTAAAGCACTTTGGGATGTCCCGAGGTCGTGAAAGGCGCTATGTAAATGCAAATTCTTTTTTTGGCGTTGCTCAAGAGTCAGATCGTTAATATAACCCAGCTTTATTGCAGTTTTTGTGTTGACATGAAAGTGATAGTAAAATGGCATCATTAAACACAGATACTCGTACTGTAGACTGACTAATGAAAGTAAACAACTTGCATTTATATAGCGCCTTTAAACTAATAAAAACATCCCAAGGTGCTTCACAGGAGCGATTATCAAACAAAATTTAACACCGAGCCACATAAGGAGATATTAGGACAGGTGACCAAAAGCTTGGTCAATGAGGTAGGTTTTAAAGTGCGACTAAAAGGAGAAGAGAGAGACAGAGAGAGATAGCGCCTCTACAAGTAACTACATTTAGAGATTCTACAACGGTCAAGTGATCTGCTCCGCCATATTACCACCCAGGCGGTAAAGGTGAAAATTACCCCCAATGGGTGCAGTAATAGCCAACAAACCCCATCTAATTTTTGTTTATTTATAATAATAACTTTAAGACTATATGAAAATTACTGGTAGATTCTTACCATTAAATACACACGGGATGAAATGAGTGCTGTGTGCGGCAACACAATCTGCTTTCAAATTCAAGGTTGAGAAAGTCAATTGACAGATGCTGGAAAAGGCTGCCAGGCCATAATGAAGAAGCTCTATTTGTGTAAACCTGGGACTTTATTTTAAGTAGCACTCAGCTGCCTGAAGTTGGCTTATCTCATTCCATTTTGTGGGGTAGACCAGCTCAATGTAAGACAGCTGAGCTCTGGTTACAATCAAGAAACTGGCTTCAAAGCTTCAAGGATGGAAAGTTGTCAAAAATAGTTCAAGACTCAAAACACTATGTAATAATGTCTGGGCATATTGAATGACGCCTATGAGGAGAATATTTTACATAATACTCATACCTAGAAGTTACCTATATATAAGAAAAGAGATGACTGAGGTGTGATCGGATAGAGGTCTTTAAGATTATGAAAGGGTTTGATAGGGTAGACATAGAGAAGATGTTTCCACTTGTAGGGGAGACCAAAACTAGAGGTCATAAATATAAGATAGTCACTAATAAATCCAATAGTGAGTTCAGGAGAAAGTTCTTTGCCCAGAGAGTGGTTAGAATGTGGAACTTGTCCCAACAAGGAATGGTTGAGGTGAATAACATAGATGCATTTAAGGGGAAGCTAGATAAACACATGAGGGAGCAAGGAATAGAGGGTTAGAGGGTTAGACGATGAGGGGTCGGAGGAGGCTCGTGTGGAGCATAAACACCAGCATAGACCAGTAAGGTCGAATGGCCTGTTTCAGTGCTGTAAATTCTTTGTAAAAAAAAGAACATAGGAAGGTAGGAGCAGGAAAATAACTACCAACTGACGAGAGAGATACTTCTGGCTCAGAGGTGACGGTGCCATCAATTGAATAGAGAAGATTAAAGCAGAGATTCAATAGAGTTTTTAAAAGAAAATTATGATGGGTTTGATAGGGAAAGACTATTTCCTCTGGTTGGGGAGTCAGTGATGAGGAGTTATTAATTTAAAATTGTCACTAAAAGGGAAGTTTCACACAGATAGCTGTTAGAACATGGACTGCAGTGGATGAAGCAAGGACCATTACATCTTTTGAGGGAAAATTGGATAGTTTTGGATTGCTCTAGCAAAGGGACAGCACAGATACAATGGGATGAATGGCCTCATCCTGTGCTGTAAATCTCTATGGTTCTACAGTTTTATTGAAGTTTTCAGACGCACAATGATCTCCTTCTTGTTCATAGAAACCAGCATAACCTGAGAAAAATTAGACCCCTTTATAATTTTTGTCTACTTTTAGTTAGTGGTTTACCATTAAATCCCATGTATATAATCAGTTAGATTCCTGCTTATTCTGGTACGTAAGTTACACAGTCTGTTCAAACTGTTTTTTTGAACTGGAGGCTTTATGGGGAAGAACAGAGGTAATTGTGAACAAACAGTGTGTACGTGACAGGCAATTATTTTGAATCTGTCTGTCAGTTGAGAGAACATCTAAACAAGACACAGCAACATAGGAACATAGGAACAGGAGTAGGCCATTCAGCCCCTCGTGCCTGCTCTGCCATTTGATAAGATCATGGCTGAACTGTGATCTAACTCCATATACCTGCCTTTGGCCCATATCCCTTAATACCTTTGGTTGCCAAAAAGCTATCTATCTCAGATTTAACCAGAGAAAGTAATCTGTTTATTGAGTTGAGGTACCAAAAGATAGCTGAACTGATTGGAAACTTCATAGGAAAGGGTTTGACTGGATAGTACCTGAAGTCAGGAAAGATTTTAAGAAATAAAGAAAGAACTTGCATTCATATAGCGCCTTTCACGACCTCAGGAAGCCCCCTAAGTGCTTTACAGCCAATGAGGCACTTTTGCAGCGTAGTCGCTGTTGTAATGTAAGAAGTGCGGCAGCCAATTTGTGCACAAGGTCCCACATCAGCAATGTGACAAAGACCAGATAATCTGTTTTTGGAAAGTTGGTTGAGGGATGAATATTGACCCAAACACCAGGGAGAACTCCCCTGCTCTTCTTTGAATAATGCCATGGGATCTTTCACATTCACCTGAGAGGGCAGACAGGGCCTCGGCTCAATGTCTCATCCATTTTATGATGTCAATGCAGCACTCCCTCAGTACCGTATTGGAGTGTCAGCCGAGATTGTCTGTTCAAGTCTCTGGAGTGGGACTATGAACCCATGACCTTCTGACTTAGAGGTGAAAGTGCTGCTAACTGAGCCATGGCTGATACCTCACAAAGGTTATCCATAAAAGACTAGATTATCATTGTCTTGTCTACTGAGGAATTAGATACAAGACCTTCTACTGTAAATAGAAAACTATTATATTGCTGTTAAATTCGCTTGATATCGTAAACTAAAAAATGAGGGGTTAGATTTTTAACTTGCTAACGTTTGCTGATCGATCGCCTGTTATAGAAAGCACCTGATTTTAATTTTCATTGAAATCAGTGGAAAGGAAATTCAGGCGGTTTCTGTAACGGGCAGCCGATCCACAAACGGTGGTTTTACGCTCAGGCGTCAACTTGAAAATCTACCCCGTGGTCTCACATCATGGTCCACCACCTTTGAGGATTGAAGAGAGACTTGTTCTTTCTCTCTTCTTTTTTTTTTAGATAGGCCGAAAGTAGTTCAGTAATTAAGAGCAATTATCCAAAAGGGTTTGCTGTTTGTTTTCCCAGGCACATTACCGAAAGCTTACCTAGATCAAGGTAAGGGCAGTTGCAGCGGAAGGAATAAGGAGTTGGGGCTTGCTCCTGATGGTGATTTAAGAAATGACAACCAAATTAATGTAGGGTAAGGAAAGTTAAAAAGACCCAAATATCTAAAACATCTTAAAACATGTTGCTGTTTAGCTTACTGTTTCATTAATAAATGCCAACTAAAACTCAGATATCATTATATTTTGTCATTTATCTAGTGTATCACTTCTTAACACATTTAAAATATATACCCAAGAGCTAAATGCAATAGAAAACCAGTGCACATACATTGCATTTCTGTCTTTATTTAAAACCTAACATTCTGTTCTTTTAGACCTAACATTCTGTTCTTTCTAACAGTCGCTAAGTGTCTAAACCCTTTCACCACATCTGACTCTGATGTATTCTCTTTCACCTGGGGAAGTTTTTGCATCTGTTTTGGGCCTCTTCTTGGCTGCTATCTTCTGCTTGGTTCCCCGGTATGAATCAAGAAATCTCTTAAAACAGTCATTCCAGGTGCACTTGACCTGGGAGATTTCATTGAACGTGCTAGTGATTTCCTCTCTGTTTCCTTTATTCTTTGCTGCTATTTTTTGATTCCAAATAACTAAGCATCAAGAGCTCATCCTTACAATCCTCTTCCTTGTAATGTCCCTCCGCAGATTCTCTGGCTGCTGCTGCCATTTTGGATTGTTTCCACTGAGCCCAATATGTGCTGCAGATGTTTCTAGAAGCCTACGCAGCCATCAGTAACATTTGTATTCATTTATAGTACGTATGTAAGTTAATTGCGTTATAAGAAGTGTTTTAATAAAAATTGCACCACATCAAAGGTGAAAAGGATTAACTCTTATGAGACCAGAATGGAAACCCATTTGAATCCAACTCCCTGCACCCTCACTGCGTTGAGATGAAGGGGTTGAAATTCCTTCAGGACCGTTTTTGGACCTGAAATGGGCACCGCGCACCTCAAACGGGAGGCCCAAGGCCAGCCCGAAACTGGGCCTCAGGCCTCATTAATATTAACTGGGCAAGCTGCTTATTTGATTTTCCTCCTCTTCTCCCTTTATTTCTTCTCCGGGCAATCCTTTTTGCTAAATTATTTTTTATTTGTATATTTACCTCATCTATTTATGCCTTCTCTACTTGCTCTTGCTTTTATTTTCCATGCCCCATTTCTTCCTAAGAGTTTAATTGACTCTTCCCTTCCATATTTGTCCGCTATGCCTGTTTATTACCTCCCTTCCTGTTCAGATGTTGTCCATACTTGCTTAATAGCTCCCATCTGGTACCAATAAAATGGAAACCCTCTTCCTGACACCAGGAGCATGATTCTTATTCAGAGCCGGAAACTCAGCGGGTGAGTAGATTTTCGCGTGGGAAACCCGGGAGTGAAGTGAGTGCGTCGGAATTTGCAAGCGACTCGATTGGAGGTAATTATTTTTGCTTCCGGGCTTCCCGCGCGGCAACCAGCCGGAATAACAGGCTGTCTGTCTGCTGGGAGGGAAAGGAGCCGGGAATCGGAGAAGAGGGAGGGAGGGAGAGATTGTGGGCCGTGGAGGACATCAGGGGAGGCGGGGGGTGTGGCCTTGGAAGATCGGGAGGGGGGGTGGGTGCACTTGGAGAAGATCACGGCCAAGGAGTTGATCGGGTCAGCAGTCAGAGGTCGGGCATCAGATGAAGATTCGAAGGCGGGGAGAGTCTACTATCGGGTAGTCTCAGCCATTGAGGGATCTACCATCGTGGGAGGTCTCTCACCGGGGTGGGGGGGTTCTCCCATCGGGGAGTCGGACAAGGGGTGGGGGGGGGGGGGGGGTCAGCCGATCGCAGGTGTCCTTATTGTGTAAGCTTGTTGGGCCTGGAGGGAATACTCCTGCTGCTCCTGGCCCACAAGCAGTGCAATAAAGGCATCTACCTCATAGACCCGGCCCTACAAGCCTCCTTTCACCTGGCGAGATTCGGAAGCCATGGGAAACCCATGCAGGTGAGGTTATCCACAAAAAATTAAGTACCTCAACTATTTCAATGAGATACATTGCCCCTTTAATAATCCGGCCGCCGGCATTAAGTGGGGGCGGGACTTCCAAGTTTCTGTTGTGCGCGCGCTTCCAAACGGGCCTCGGGTAAACCCGGAAGTGGGCGCATTGGAGCCGGCTTGCGGTCGCGCTTCAAAAAAGCTGCTACTTTAACCTCCCTTTGGGGTTAAAATTACCCCCCACATCTTTAGCCACGTGTTGAGCTCTGTGATCTTCCAAACCTTCCCTTTTCCACCACATAGGAGGGTGAGTAATCCAGAGATTACCACCTTTGAAGTCTGGCTCCTAAACATGCTCTCTAATCTCCTAAACTCCTTTTGCAGGATTTAGGCCTTTTCTCTTCTATATCGTTGGCCCCCACGTGGACCTCTATGACAACAACAACTTGCATTTATATAGCGTCTTTCACAACCATAGGACGCCCTCGAACACTTCACAGCCAGTGAAGTACTTTTGAAGTGTAGTCACTGTTGTAACGTAGGAAATGCGGCAGCCAATATGCACACAGCAAAGTCCCACAAAAAACAATGAGATAATGACCAGATAATCTGTTTTTAGTGATGGTGGTTGAGGGATTAATATTGGCCAGGACACCGGGGAGAGAACACCCCTGCTCTTCTTCGAATAGTGCCATGGGATCTTTGAAGTCCACCAGAGAGGGCAGATGGGGCCTCGGTTTAGTGTCTCATCCGAAAGATGGCACCTCCGACAGTGCAGCACTCCCTCAGTATAACGCCTTTATCATAGAAAAATATCCCATACACTTCTCAGAGGCGTAATCAGACAAAAATGAATGCCGAGCCAAAGAAGGAGACATTAGGAGGGGTAACCAAAAGTTTGGTCAAAGAAGTTGGTTTTAATGAGGAGTGTAAAGAAGGAGAGGAAGGTGGAGAGGTGGAGGGATTTAAGGAGGGAGCATGGGGCCTAAACAGCTGAAGGTAAGGCTACCAATGACTGCCTCCTCCCCCCCACCCCCCCAACCCCTTTACTAGTCTTTCTGAAATGTCGCTTACTCTAGCAACTGTGAAGCAAAATGCATCCAGCACTTTTGGTCTGGACTGCAAAAAAAGTGTCTGCCCCTCTACCTATCAAGTGTCCTATAGCTTTCCTAACTGAAATGTTCATTTCACCACCTTGAGCCAGCTCATGTACTTTGGTGCTGTTGTAATCCATTTGATGGTCATGCCCAGAGTCCTCATCCTCCCCACAGGAAGCCAACAGGAAGCTTCAAACTTGTTCGAGAGAGTAATTTGCTTTGGATGCTCTTGCTTTTGCCTGTCCCTACTGGCTTTCCCTGACCTGGGAGTAGTCACCCCTGCTTCCTCTACCACTGCCAGCTCCCTTATCTCTATGTGGGGTAACCATTCTCTGAAACTCTTGATCCAGAAACCTTTCTCCCTGTTGTGTCAGATTGTCTCCAATTCCACCTCAAGTTCTAAGATCTTGAGGTCAAGTAATCTCAGTTGGAGACAGATGTGTTTGTCCGAGTTAACATCTGCTACTCGAAACTCCCACATATCACTGTCCGCTTCCGTGCTGCCATTCGCACTATGAATGTTAGTCAAGACATGGTTACATTCATATTCTTGTTAAACCACTCTGCTCCCCCTTATGGCCCGAATTCCTGTAATGGAAGTCCTGTTTTCACTCTGTTTGCTCTCCCCTCGAACCTTGTCTACTAAACAACAGTGACTAAACTTCAAAAGTAACTGAATGGTTGTCAAATATTTTGGGATGTACTGAGGGGGGTGAAAGGTACCGTATTTCTTTATTCGAAAGGAAGATTATGCAACTGTTCCCTAACTCAATTCAAGTCTCATTATAACGGAGGACAACAAATGCCTGATCTATACATTCTATAGCTTTTTCATTGATTAACAATATTATATACTGGCCAGTGCTGATGAAATATCAGAACCGAAATGTTAACGTATCTTTCTCTTTCAGGTGCAATTCCAGTGTTTTCAGTTCTTATTTCAGATTTCAGCACTCCCAGTTTCCCTTTTTTATTTCTGGAAATTTTAAATTAGTCAGGTTTGACATATTGCGTGGTCTTGTTTTGGAAGATTATTCCACAGTGTCGAAGGCTGGAAGACTAGAAAAAGTTTCCATAGTGTATTGAGGTCACGGTGCAAATTAATATTTATCATTGTGGGAACAAGACCATCTAACACAGTAAGCAGACTGTAAATGAAATTTGATTTCACAATGACAACACCCTCTACTGTGATGGCTGCTAACAAATGTCTGGGTGCAGTAAACAAAGACTGGCATTTCACACCATTAACCATTCAATGTGACTACTTGAGCTACAGAGGGCAAAAACCAACTGGTGGTTCAGTTTACCTTTTTTTTATTCGTAGTATTCTCTCCTTCACCACCTGGCTATCCAATTTATACCACAAGTGCATGACTTGGAGGGGAACTTAGAGGTGATGGTGTTCCCATGCGCCTGATTCCCTTGTACTTCCAGGTGCTGGAGGTCGCAGGGTTTGGGAGGTGCTGTCGCAGAAGCCTTGGCGAGTTGCTGCGGTGCATTCTATAGATAATACTCTGCAGCCACGGTGCGCCGATGGTAGAGGAGTGGATGTTTAAGGTGGTGGTTGGGCTGCCAATCAACAAACTGCTTTGTCCTGGATGGTGTCAAGCTTCTGCACAATGTATATTAGAGAAACCTGTTTGATTTTATACTTTTGTGTGTTATTTTATTGCAAATTCAGTTTGACTTTAATTATATCAGCAAATACATAGTATATTCTCGGTCTTGTTACCTTTAATTTCAATGAGATAAAAAAGGAACCAACTCAGATAAATTGGAAAGAAAAACTGGCAGATAGGAAAGAGGGCAAACAACGAGAAAAGTTCAAACGGGAAGGGGAGTTGTTATTCCACTGTCTCCGCTTGGGCGCTAAGCATTGATTCAGTTGGAAATGAAAATCAGGTGAGTTCTATAACCAGTGGTCGATCCACTCCACCAGATTACCGCACAATAGTGAAGGTGGAAATTGTCCCCCTGCCCCGCCCCGAGATACTTAGGGTACAAACGAGACTAATTCCCATAGAGTTAAAGGGAGGGGGTTCCTTGGATGCATACAGAATTACAAATTAAAGCAAGACTTAAAAAAAGAGGCGTACGGCACATTTAAGGTTAATAATACAGAAGAAAATCAAACAGACTCTAGAAATCTAAGGCGAGGAAGCACAATAAGATTAGAAAGGTTAAGAGAGAGTAGAAATAAAGACTGGCAGGTAACATCAAGGAAGCTAGTAAAGAATTTTATAAACAGAAACAAGAAAATAACAATTAAAAAAAGGATAAGTCTGACTGGAGATGAAAGGGGAATCTTACATAGGAAGAAGGAATAGCAGAGATATTAAATGAGTACTTTGCCTCGGTTTTCACAAGAGTGTGGTAATGGGAATGAAAGGATACAAGAGGAGGAGGCGGAGCAACTAAATAGGACAACTATAGATAAGGAAGTAGTACTGATAAATTGCTGGAACTCAAAGTGGAAAAGGCACCAGAATAGTGCATATCCAAGATTTCTGATCAGTGATGAAATAACAGGGGCTCTGAGCACTATCTTTGAAACGTCCTTGAATATGGGAATTGTGCCAGAGGAGTGGAGGGTTAGTAATGTAACATCTCTGGTCAAAAAAGGAGAAAGTAATTAGTCGGGTAAATATAGACCAGTCAATCTAACGTTGGTACAAAAGCAAAATACTGCAGATGCTGAAAATCCGAAATAAAATATAAAATGCTGGAAACACTCAGCAAGTCAGGCAGCACCTGCGGAGAGAGAAACCGAGTTAACGTTTCAGGTCGATGCCATTTTATTAGAACTCTGATGAAAGGTCATCGACCAGAAACGTTAACTTTGTTTCTCTCTCCACAGATGCTGCCTGACCTGCCGAGTGTTTCCAGCATTTTCTGTTTTTATATCAGTCTATCATTGGTAATGGGTAAGCTTCTGGAGATCATAATATGCAATAAGATTAATCCTCACTTGGAAAGACATTGGTTGATTAGGGACAGCTAACATGGATTTGTAAAAAGCCCATCATATTTGACAAATTTAATAGCATACTTTGAGGAAATTACACAATATAAAGCAAATGCAGTGGATATTTTGTATATGGATTTTCAAAAGGCATTTGATAATGTTCCACATAGGAGGCTTGTCAATAAGATTAAGGCACATGGTATTATTGGGAATGTTGCAGCATGCATAGGGAGTTGGTTAACAGAGAGTCATGGTTAATGGCTGTTTTTTGGACTTGAGGGTTGTAAACAATGATGTCCCCCAGGGGTCAGCGTTGGGAGCAATGTTCTTTTCAATATGTGTAAATGATCTGGACTTGAGCATTGGAGGCACAATATAAAAACTTGGAGGTGACACAAAAATAGGTGGTAAAGGAGCTTTGAAGACTTATCCAGGTGGCAATGCATCCATTGTCTGGGATTAACTAAAGAAGCCACGCTAACTATGTTCCCGTCTATGCAAGTAAAGGTTAACATGGCATTGAATTTCTGTGCTACAGGCTCCTTCCAGGGTGCAGTGAGTGATGTCAGCAGTATCAGCCAACCTGGTGTAAATAAATGCATCAGGCAGGTCACAGATTTTTAAAAGGGTAGACTAGTATATCAGGCTCCCCGTGTACCCTCAAGAACAGTAGACTCAATTCCTTGGTTTATTTCCATCTACAATAGGGAGTAGTGGATGGAGCACATGTGACTATTAAAGCACCTCCAGGAAGATGTACCCAATGCATGAACCACAAGGGGTTTTATTCTCTGAATGTACGATAGTGTATAATCACCATCATTGGATCATGCAGTTGAATGAGAGACATCCAGGGTCAATACATGATGCTTTGATCCTGAAGCAGTTGATAATTCCGAGTGACTTTGAAAATCCTACTGCTAGTAACATAGGGAACATAGGAACTTATGAACATGAGTAGGCCATTCAGCCCCTCGAGCCTATTTCGCCATTCAATATCCTGGGTGATCTGTATCTTAACTCCATCCACCCGCCTTGGTTCCATATCCTTTAATACCCTTGCCTAACAAAAATCTATCAATCTCAGTTTTGAAATTTTCAATTGACTCCCAGTCTCAACAGCTATTTGGGGGAGAGAGTTCCAGATTTCCACTACCCTTTGTGTGAAGAAGTGCTTCCTGACATCACCCCTGAACGGCCTAGCTCTAATTTTAAGGTTATGCCCCCTTGTTCTGGACAGCCCCACCACTGGAAATAGTTTCTCTCTATCTACCCTATCAAATCCTTTAATCATTTTAAACACCTCAATTAGATCACCCCTTAATCTTCCATACTCAAGCCTAGTCTATGCAACCTGTCCTCGCAATTTAACCCTTTTAGCTGTCAAAGGCTGGCGTCTGGGAGATCAGGGGTATCTTGTCACACTCTGGTTGATGACACCTACTATGAAATCTAAATACCCCAGTGAAACGTTGCTACAATGAGGCCCATTCAACAACCAGAGCCATCATTGAGCATAACAGGCATTCTGAAGAAAGAATTCCATTTCCTCAATCATTCTGAAGTTGCGCTGTGGTACGTCCAGCCAAGATTTCCTGCGTTATAGTTGTGTGCTGCCGTTTGCATAACTTGGCCAACGGAGAAAGTGCAACTATAGGCACACCAAGATGGAGCCTCCACAGAGGAACTGTGAGAGGCAGCTGAAGACTCAGAATCAGTCAAGAATCACAGGGCTATTGAGAGCTGCAAGAGACATTTAGCTGGCTCTGATTTATGGCACCTTCTCCTGAGCTGGAAACTCTCTGTCCCAACCGTTCACCAGAAATCCCCTCTATCCCAACTACTCTATCGTGCCTTGAATAAAAGGAGATATATATATCAATAGAATGAAGGGAGAGGTTAGGAGATTTTCATTTTATGCAGAGGATTGATATGATACAGAATGTCCTACCAGAAACAATGGTGGAAGCAGAATCCATAATCGCCTTTAAAAGGGAATGGTAACTATTTTATTGCCATAATCCTGCTTGGCTAAAATGATTGCTGTAGATGGAGTCTGTGGATCAAGCGAGACTACCCACAGTCAGGTTCTGGGTGCGTCCTTCATCTGAAGTTGGGGTTCAGACCAGGTGTGTCCGCGGTTTGGATCAGGGATCTCTTACGTTGGAAATTGTCATTGGGGTGCAGACTGAGCTTAATCAGAGATTGGAGGAGCTCACCCTTTCGAATATAGGAGTTCTGTAGAGGTGTATTGCTATGGTGTAAATGAATACATCATAGCAGTGATCTATGGGCTGAAATTGTGTATTAGTAATAAACGTATTAACAAGTTTGTATCAAATTCTTATGTCTGCTATTTTAATATGGGTGTAAATCCATTTAAAATAAACAGATTAACGCCTTTTGTAAATTGTGGACAGATGATTTATGTGAGCACTTGTTGCTAACACTGCAACCCATTAAAAATTCAGAACATTTTAAGTAATGGCAGAGGCAGAGAAGAGTTTGGAAGCCCTTATTCGAGCACCAGGTTTGACCTTGTTGAGTCAGTTCAATGCAAACTAAACTGAACCTTCAATCACACCTCCTTAATAAGACAAAACGCTTTAATGTTTGGACGATCTGTGAGTTCGAGAAATAAATTTTTCAGTCCATGACCTTTCTTGGAACTAGAAAAATTAGATTTTATTTTCTTCGTAACTTTTTCCATCTTGTCGAATGTTTATATATCATTTCTGCAAGTTCTTCTGAGTTTATGAAACACGTATGTGGGTTTGTGGAAGCTGAAAAGTTCATTGACTGTCAACGGATGGAATTAGAAAGCGAGTGTTGGCCATGCTGTAAGTTAGTAGATTTACGAGGAAAGTGCAAACCTCAGAAATGATAAAATGACTGATTGGCGTCCTGGCAAACTACCAAATTGACAGATGATTTTTACCAGGTATAAAACAACTGCTTTGAGTTTTTACTGAATCAGAGTCACTATGGCCATTTAATTTCATGGGTTTGGGAATTATTTTCCAATTCAAAACTTTGCATATGTCTATTGGGTCAGTAATAGAATTCAATTTCCTTTATGGGAATAAGACCTGAAACTGTCATCGATCCAAACATATCTGAACATAAGAACATAGGAAATAGGAGCAGGAGTAGGCCACATGGCCCCTCGAGCCTGCTCCGCCATTCAATCAGGTCATGGCTGGTCTTTGACTTCAACTCCACTTTCCTGCCCGATCCCCATATCCCTTGATTCCCCTAGAGTCCAGAAATCTGTCTATCTCAGCCTTGAATATATTCAATGGCTCAGCATCCACAACCGTCTGGAGTAGAGAATTCCAAAGATTCACAACCCTCTGAGTGAAGAAATTCCTCCTCATCTCAGTCTTAAATGGCCCACCCCTTATCCTGCGACTATGCCGCCTAGTTCTAGATTCTTCAGCCATGGGAAACAACCTCTCAACATCTACCCTGTCAAGCCCCCTCAGAATCTTATATGTTTCAATGAGATCACCTCTCATTCTTCTAAACTCCAGAGAGTATAGGCCCATTCTACTCAACCTCGCCTCATAGGACAACCCTCTCATCCCAGGAAATAATCTAGTAAACCTTTGCTGCGCCGCCTCAAAGGCACATATATCCTTCCTTAGATAAGGAGAACAAAACTGTACACTATACTCCAGTTGAGGTCTCACCAAAGCCCTGTACAATTGCAGTAAGACTTCCTTCCCTTGCAATAAAGGCCAACATTCCATTTGCTTTCCTAATTACTTGCTGTACCTGCATGCTAACTTTTTGTGTTTCTTGTACGAGGACACTCAAGTCTCTTTGAACATCAACACTTAATAGTTTCTTACCATTTAAAAAATGTTCTGTTTTTCTATTCTTCCTACCGAAGTGAATAACCTCACATTTCCCCACATTACACTCCATCTGCTACCTTCTTGCCCACTTAACCTGTCGATATCCCTTTGCAGACTCTTTGTGTCCTCCTCACAGCTTACTTTCCCACATAGCTTTGTATTGTCAGCAAACTTGGATACATTACACTTGGTCCCTTCATTTAAGTCATTAATGTAGATTGTAAATAGCTGAGACCCAAGCACTGATCCTTGCGGCACCCCACTAGTTACAGCCTGCCAGCTGAAAATGACCCGTTTATCCCTAATCTCTGTTTTCTGTCCGTTAACCAATCCTCTATCCATGTTAATATGTTACCCCCAACACCATGAGCCCTTATCTTGTCTAACAACCTTTTATATGGCACCTTATCGAATGCCTTTTGAGAATCCAAATATATGATATCCACTGGTTCCCCTTTATCTAACCAGCTGGTTACATCCTCAGAAAACTCTAATAGGTTTGCCAAACACGATTTCCCTTTCATAAAACCATGTTGACTCTGCCTAATCAAATGATTTTCTAAGTGCCCTGTTACCACTTCCTTACTAATGGATTCCAGCATTTTCCCGACGACTGATGTCAGGCTAACTGGCCTGTAGTTCCCTGTTTTCTCTCTCCCTCCTTTCTTGAATAGCGGCGTCACATTTGCTACCTTCCAATCCGCTGGGACCATTCCATAATCTAGGGAATTTTGGAAGACCATTATCTCTGCAGCCACCTCTTTTAGAACCCTCAGATGTAGGCCATTAGATCCAAGGGATTTATCAGCTTTTGGTCCCGTTAGTTTCTCAAGTACTTTTTCCTCTATTGATATTCATTACTTTAAGTTCCTCACTCTCATTAGACTCTTGGTTCCCCACCATTTCTGGTATATTTTTTGTGACTTCTACTGTGAAGATAGATACAAAATATTTGTTTAACGCAGCTGCCATTTCCTGATTCCCCATTATAATTTCTCCTGTCTCAGCCTCTAAGGGACCAACGTTTACTTTTGCTACTCTCTTCCTTTTTATATACTTGTAGAAGCTCTTACAATCCGCTTTTATATTTCTTGCTAGTTTATTTTCATATTCTATTTTCTCTCTTTTTATCAATTTTTTGGTCATCCCTTGCTGATTTCTAAAACTCTCCCAATCCTCAGGCTTTCTACGCTTCTTGGCAACATTATAGTATTTTACTCCAATACTATCCTTAACTTCTTTAGTTAGCCATGGGTGGATCATTTTTCCCATGAGTTTTTATTTCTCAATGGAATGTATGTTTGTCGAGAATATTGAAATATTTCTTTAAATGTTTACCATTGCTTTTCAACCGTCATACCCTTTAATTTGGTTTCCCAATCTACCTTAGCAAACTCACCCCTCATACCTATGTAATTGGTTTTATTTAAGTTTAAGACTATAGTTTCTGACTTAAGTATGTCACTCTCAAACTCAATGTGAAATTTTATCATATTATGATCACTCTTCCCCAGAGGATCCTTTACTATGGCATTACTAATTACACAATACAAGATCTAAAATAGCTTGTGACCTGGTTAGTCCCATGATGTATTGTACTAGGAAACTGTCTCAAATGCATTCCATGAACTCGTCCTCCAAACTACCTTTGCCAATTATATTTGCCCAGTCTATATGAAGATTAAAGTCCCCCATGATTACTGCATTACCTTTGTTACAAGCTCCTATTATTTCATAATTAATACTCTGTCCAATGGTATTGCTACTATTAGGGGGCCTATAAACTACTCCCACCAGTGTTTTCTGCCCCTTGTTATTTCTTATTTCCACCCATACTGATTCTACTTCCTGATCTTCTGAGCCAAGGTCCTTTCTCACCACTGTCCTTGTGTCATCCTTTATTATTAGGGCTACACCCCCTCCCTTTCCATTCTGCCTGTCTTTTCTAAACGTCATATACCGTGGAATATTTAGTTCCCAACCTTGGTCACTTTGCAACCATGTCTGTAATGACTATTAGATCAAACCCATTTATCTCGACTTTTGCGACTAATTCATCTATCTTGCTACAAATGCTCCGTGCATTCAGATAAAGAACCTTTAATTTTGATTTTTTTTTTACCATTTTTTCCAGCTTTGACATTATTTGCTGATGTATTATTATTGGTGAACTCTCTGTCCCTTCCTGCCACACTCTGCTTATCTTTATCCAAATCATGACACTGGTCTGTTGCCTTGACTTTCCTGATTAGATTTCTATATTTCCCCCAACGTCTCCCCCCTCCTCCCCCTTTTTAGTTTAAAGCCCTATCTACAGCCCTAGTTATTCGATTGGAAATGGGTGACCGCCCGGCAGAATAAAAGGACTAGGCAGGTAGAGGAGTCCCCTGGGGCCATCTCCCTCTCAAACAGATATACCGCTTTGGAAACTGTTGGGGGAGATGGCTTATCAGGGGAAAGCAGCAAGAGCCAAGTTTGTGGCACCACGGGTGGCTCTGCTGCACAGGAGGGGAGGAATAAGAGTGGCAGGGCTATATTGATAGGGGATTCAATTGTAAGGGGAACAGATAGGCGTTTCTGCAGCCGCAAACGTGACTCCAGGATGGTATGTTGCCTCCCTGGTGCTAGAGTCAAGGATGTCACGGAGCGGCTGCAGGGCATTCTGGAGGGGGAGGGTGAACAGCCAGTCGTCGTGGTCCATATCAGTACCAACGACATAGGTAAAAAAAGGGATGAGGTCCTGCAAGGTGAATTTAAGGAGTTAGGAGATAAATTAAAAAGGAGAACCTCAAAGGTAGTGATCTCAGGATTACTACCAGTGCCACGTGCTAGTGAGTATAGGAACAGGAGAATAGACCAGATGAATGCATGGCTGCAGGGATGGTGTAGGAGGGAGGGATTTAGATTCCTGGGACATTGGGACCAGTTCTGGGGAAGGCAGGACCTGTACAAGTGGGATGGGTTACACCTGAGCAGGACTAGGACCGAGGTCCTCGCGGGGGGGTTTGTTCATGCTATTGGGTTAAGGTTTAAACTAGAATGGCAGGGGGATGGGAACCTGAGCAGGGAGACAGAGGAGGGGGAAACAAGGATAGAAACAAAAGACAGAAATGGAAGAAGCAATAGTGGAAGGCAGAGAAAACAAAGGTGAAAAACAAATAGAGCCATAGTGCAAAATAAAATTAAGATGACTAGCAATCTTAAAAAGACAAGTCTAAAGGCATTGTGTCTTAATGCGTGGAGCATTCGCAATAAGGTAGATGAATTAACAGCAGAGATAGATATTAACGGTTATAATATCGTTGCGATTACGGAGACATGGCTGCAGGGTGACCAAGGATGGGAACTGAACATCCAGGGGTATTCAATATTTAGGAAGGACAGGCAAAAAGGGAAAGGAGGTGGGGTAATGTTGTTAGTAAAAGAGGAAATCGATGCAATAGTGAGGAAGGATATTGGCTCGGAAAATCACGATGTGGAATCTGTATGGGTGGAGCTAAGAAACACCAAGGGGCAGAAAACGTTGGTGGGGGTTGTCTATAGACCCCCAAACAGTAGTGGAGATGTCGGGGAGGGCATTAAACAGGAAATTAGAGACGCATGCAAGAAGGGTACAACTATAATCATGGGTGACTTTAATCTACATATAGATTGGTCAAACCAAATTAGCAATAATACTGTGGGGGAGGAATTCCTGGAGTGTGTACGTGATGGTTTTCTAGACCAATACGTTGAGGAACCAACTAGAGAACAGGCGATCCTAGATTGAGAAAGGATTAATTAACAATCTTGTTGTACGGGGTCACTTAGGGAAGAGTAACCATAACATGATAGAATTCCTCATTAAGATGGAGAGTGAAGTAGTTGAATCTGAAACTAGGGTCCTGAATCTAAATAAAGGAAATTACAAAAGAATGAAGTGCGAGTTGGCTATGATAGATTGGGGAACTTTACTAAAAGGGATGACGGTGGATAGGCAATGGCTAATATTTAAAGAACATGTGCAGGAATTACAATAATTATTCATTCCTGTCTGGCGCAAAAATAAAACTGGAAAGGTGGCTCAACCGTGGCTTACAAAAGAAATTAGGAATAGTATTAGATCCAAAGAGGAGACATGTAAAATTGCCAGAAAAAGCGGCAAGCCTGAAGATTGGGAGCAGTTCAGAATTTAGCAAAGGAGGACAAAAGAGATTGATTAAGAGGGGAAAAACAGAGTATGAGAGTAAACTAGCAGGGAACATAAAAACTGACTGTAAAAGCTTCTATAAATATGTCAAGAGAAAAAGATTAGTGAAGGCAAATGTAGGTCCCTTACAGTCAGAAATGGGGGAAATTATATTGGGGAACAAAGAAATGGCAGAACAATTAAGCACATACTTTGGTTCTGTCTTTACAAAGGAGGACACAAATAACCTGCCAGAAATGTTAGGGAACCAAGGGTCTAGTGAGAGGGAGGAACTGAAGGAAACCAGTATTAGTAAAAAAATAGTGCTGGGGAAATTAATGGGGCTAAAGGCTAATAAATCCCCAGGGCCTGATAATCTACATCCCAGAGTACTAAAGGAAGTGGCCCTGGAAATAATGGATGCATTGGTGATCAACTTCCAAAATTCTATAGACTCTGGAACAGTTCCTACAAATTGGAGGGTGGCAAATGTAAACCCACTATTTAAAAAAGGAGGGAGAGAAAAAACAGGGAATTACAGACCAGTTAGCCTAACATCAGTAGTGGGGAAAATGTTCGAGTCTATTATAAAAGATGTGATAACAGAACACTTGGAGGGCATTAACGGGATTGGACAAAGTCAGCATGGGTTTATGAACGGGAAATCATGCTTAACAAATCTACTGGAGTTTTTTGAGGATGTAACTAGTAGAATAGATAAGGGAGAACCAGTGGATGTGGTGTATTTGGATTTTCAGAAGGCTTTTGATAAGGTCCAACACAAGAGGTTAGGGTGCAAAATTAAGGCACATGGGATTGGGGGGAATATACTAGCATGAATTGAGAATTGGTTGACAGACAGGAAACAGAGTGCGGGAATAAACGGGTCTTTTTCCGGGTGGCAGGCAGTGACTAGTGGGGTACCGCAGGGATCAGTGCTTGGGCCCCAGCTATTCACAATATATATCAATGATTTGGATGAGGGAACTAAATGTAACATTTCCAAGTTTGCAGATGACACAAAGCTGGGGTGGAATGTGAGCTGTGAGGAGGATGCAAAGAGGCTCCAATGTAATTTAGACAAGTTGGGTGAGTGGGCAAGAACATGGCAGATGCAGTATAATGTGGATAAATGTGAGGTTATCCACTTTGGTTGTAAAAACAGAAAGGCAGATTATTATCTGAATGGTGATAGATTGGGAAAAGGGGAGGTGCAATGAGACCTGGGTGTCCTTGTACACCAGTCGCTGAAAGCAAGCATTCAGGTGCAGCAAGCAGTTAGGAAGGCGAATGGTATGTTGGCCTTCATTGCAAGAGGATTTGAGTACAGGAGCAGGGATGTCTTACTGCTGTTATACAGGGCCTTGGTGAGACCACATCTGGAGTATTGTGTGCAGTTTTGGTCTCCTTATCTGAGGAAGGATGTCCTTGCCATGGAGGGAGTGTAACGAAGGTTCATCAGACTGATTCCAGGGATGGCAGGACTGACGTAAGAGGAGAGATTGGGTCGACTAGGCCTATATTCACTAGAGTTTAGAAGAATGAGAGGTGATCTCATCGAAACATATAAAATTCTAACAGGACTGGACAGACTAGATGCAGGGAGGATGTTCCCGATGGCTGGAGAGTCCAAAACCAGGGGTCACAGTCTCAGGATACGGGGTATGCCATTTAGAACCGAGATGAGGAGAAATTTCTTCACTCAGAGGGAGGTGAACCTGTGGAATTCTCTACCACAGAAGGCAGTGGAGGCCAAATCAATAGATGTATTCAAGAAGGAGATAGATATATTTCTTAATGCTAAAGGGATCAAGGGATATGGGGAAAAAGCGGGAACAGGGTACTGAGTTAGATGATCAGCCATGATTATTTTGAATGGCGGAGCAGGCCCGAAGGGCCGAATGGCCTACTCTTGCTCCTATTTTCTATTTTTCTATGTTTCTATGTTTTGATTCACCAGGACGCTAGTTCCAGCCCAGTTTAAGTGGAGCCAGGTCCCAACGGAACAGCTCTCTCTTTCCCCAGTACTGGTGCCAGTGCCCCATGAATCGAAACCCCCCTCTCCCACACCACACTTTGAGCCACACATTTAGCTCTGGGAAGGCTTTTTGGCACCTCTCATCTACACCTGGGCAGGATACATGGAAAGCCTCCTTCTCTCACCTCTAGGGGTTGATAATATAGTTATGACATTTGCATTATCAGGCACTGAGGAGAAACTGCCAATGGCATTTACTCATTACATCTGACAGCACTTGTCCCACTCTGCAAGCAAGACAGCACTTCTGTTACCATTGTGAAACTGTAATTAGCTGGTGAATTGGATGAAAGACACTCCTTTCACCGCTGGGACCTCAATCTGTATCAAGCCTTGACAAATGGGTTCATGAAAAAATATTGGCAGAGTAATACCAACAATTATGTAGAAAGAATCGAATCAGCTTTCACTATTTATATCCAGGGTTTTATGTACAATGCCTTTTAGCTTCAGACTTGTCCTGTATAAGCCATCTTAAATTTTTTGGTAGCGCTGGTATGCTTTCAGGTCACGTCTCTTACTTTGATTTTTAATTACAATGGATACAACCTCTCATGCAGAAGCAAATCAACAGGAGTTTAGTTAGTTTTACAGATAAACAGATTCAAGTTTTGTCAAGTTGCCTTTCCTCATCTTCCTCGTGTCCTTTCTTCCTTTTAAGTCCCTTCTCAAAAACTTTCTGATTTCAGTGAACAATCTTCAACCTGAAATATCTTAAGCTATAACAATCTGCAAAGCACTTCAGGTGATCATAGAATTACACAGAATGTACAGCACAGAAACAGGCCATTCGGCCCAACTGGTCTATGCTGGCGTTTATGTTCCACACCAGCGTGTATGATTGATCTGATCAATCATACACGATAAATACATTGTCATATATAATTGTAGTTGTAAGTAAGAAATTGGAGTTGCCAAGTTAACTTCATCTCTTTAACATTTTTATCTTTGCATTCTATAATTGAAAATATTTGTGCAATGGCCTCATTTTACTAATTATTTTGTTTCACAGATTTTAGAACATCGTAGTATTTACTATTCCACTAATATAACTCCACATTATAATCGCACGAGAATGTTTAGTTATATAAAAAATTTGGCAGCTACAATTTCTTGACTATGTCTTTTCCAGCTGAATCAACTCTATTAAATAATTGATGCAAATCGATTCATTTGGTATGATTGGTCAGATCACCTGATGTTAAAATATTAAAATATTTAAGGTCAAACCTGCTCATTTAGTTTATGCTTTGGAAAGCTGGTGGACGGTCCAAGAGAGTTTTAAGAAGGTTTTTGAAAAGATAAGTTTAATCATAAAGAAAGTAAAGTATAACAGACACAAGTATGCGCAAGAGTTTAGCTCAAAGTCAGGCAAGAGAGAGGACAGCTGAAAAAACAGGAAAAGCCATGAATGGTGACTCATGGCAAACATGCCTCAGAGGTGGGACCAGAGCACTGCAGAGGAGACCAATTTGTTCCTAGAGCATTTAACATGATACCTGAGGAAAGAAGCTGCATATTTGTGTACTAACACCACCCAAGTGACAGACTTAACACTGGAAGATTAACAGTCGCACCTTGAAATATAGACTGTGAAAGATACATTCGCCAAGTGCATATTTCAATCTCAGACACTGAACGTTATTCTTTTGTACTGTTATTAAAGCAAGCTCAACTAATGTTGTAATATTGTATGATTTAGATGCTAAGTATAAAACCCTTTTTCTCCACCACTGCAACCTCCAATACCAAGTGTAGGCAACTCAGGGGTTTCTTCTTGTCTAAGATTGAGATTCCCTTTGTAGCCGCTGTGCTGCTACCTTCCTCTCCTTGATACTCCGAGCTCGTCACTTCCAATGAGACCAATCTTCTGCTCCCTACTCTTCCATCTACTGTCCACTCAACTATCTCTTCTGGTTGCCATGCCTGCAGACATTGTAGATGGCGATCTTTGCTCAGGTATTGTCTAACTCTCCCTCTGTCTTCCAAAATTGCCATTACTCCCCCTCCTCAAATAGCTCAACCTCAATTCATCCATCCTCTCCAGACCAAACCTTGACCCATCCAACCTCTCCAATGACTGAACTTTGAACCCTCCAACCTCTCCAATGATTGAAAGTTGAACCCTCCAACCTCACCCACAACTGAACCTCAACCTATCCATCCTCTGCAATAACTGAACCTCAATCTATCCATCCTCTGCAACAACTGAACCTCAACCTATCCATCCTCTGCAACAACTGAACCTCAATCTATCCATCCTCTGCAACAACTGAACCTCAATCTATCCATCCTCTGCAACAACTGAACGTAAACCTATCCATCCTCTACAACAACTGAACCTAATCCTATCCATCCTCTACAACAACTGAACCTCAACCTATCCATCCTCTGCAACAACTGAACCTAAACCTATCCATCCTCTGCAACAACTGAACCTCAACCTATCCATCCTCTACAACAACTGAACCTCAACCTATCCATCCTCTACAACAACTGAACCTCAATCTATCCATCCTCTGCAACAACTGAACCTCAATCTATCCATGCTCTGCAACAACTGAACCTCAATCTATCCATCCTCTACAACAACTGAACCTCAATCTATCCATCCTCTGCAACAACTGAACCTCAACCTATCCATCCTCTGCAACAACTGAACCTCAATCTATCCATCCTCTACAACAACTGAACCTCAATCTATCCATCCTCTACAACAACTGAACCTCAATCTATCCATGCTCTGCAACAACTGAACCTCAATCTATCCATCCTCTGCAACAACTGAACCTCAATCTATCCATCCTCTGCAACAACTGAACCTCAATCTATCCATCCTCTGCAACAACTGAACCTCAATCTATCCATCCTCTACAACAACTGAACCTAATCCTATCCATCCTCTGCAACATATGAATCTAAACCTATCCATCCTCTGCAACAACTGAACCTAGACCCATCCATCCTCATCAACAGCTGCTCTGTCTCGAACCTCCCTTTCCTCTCTGTAGTCCTTGAACATGTCATCACCTCTCAGCTGATTTATCCCTGAGCACATATGAAATTTGGTAATAATCCAAACCCTTGCATTCCTCTTTAAATATGTGTATGGCAGATGGGGAATCCAAAGATATTTTTTCTCCAAAGCAAATCATCCTGGTTCTTTTTATAGAATTATGGGACATGATTTTAACATGGCAGTGGGAAGTCAGCGGTGGGTAAGTAGTAGCGTGAGGAACCCAGGAAAAGTTTCTGCGCATCAGTTCGAGTGATCGCGACTAAATCGAAGGCCCTTAATCTTACTTCCGGCTTGCATGTCTCCAAGCTGCACGCTGGGCGCACTGCGCACCCGAGTGACATGCAGTGAACTGGAGCATTTCAAGGGCCACTGCGACCATGGATTTTGAAGGCGAAAGGAGGAAAATTCAAAAATGCTGCATCATCGGGCGAAGGCGGCAACCCGTTTCAGCGACTCCTCCCTTGAGTTGCTACTGGCTGGTGTCAGAAGCAGGAGGGATGTCCCTATACCCAGCTGATTGGAGGAAGCAACCTGCTTCTGCCACCAAGAAGGCATGGCTGGTGGTAGCAGATGAGATCAGCAGCAGGAGCCCAGGTCATGGGTGCAATGCAGGAAGCGTTTTAAGGACCTAACGAGATGAGGAAGAGTGAGTACAGTTACTGATTCACCCACATTCTGTGATGTACATTACCCCCCGCCTCACACTGTCTTGCCAAGCTTACTCCATCACATCACTCCTCACACCCACTTAAGTCACATTATGGGAACCTGTTAGATATGAGTGCATCCCGGGCGGTCATGGGCACTGCTGCACTGGTGATGGGTTCCCCAGCTTCATCCCCATCCTCCGCCTACTCCTCTTCCTCCCCCTCTTCCTCTTCTTCTTCAATGTGCCAGCAGATGAGGATGCTTGATGAACGCATTCAGCTCCTCCACCTGTAACCCTCTCTGCTGAGCGATGTTGTGCAGGATGCAACACACGACTATTCTTCTGCAGACCCCGGCTGGTGATTACTGAAGGGCTCTCCCAGATCCATCCGTGCACCTGAAGCGCATCTTCAGTAGCCCTAAGGCTTGTTCAATGACAGACCTGTGGTGATACACTTGATATGACTGTCGTTGTACCGCTGCTGTACCTCGTTGGTGGGGTTTCTCACAGGTACCTTAAACATTCACTCCCTCCACCACCGTGGCTGCAGTGTGTACCATCTACAAGATGCAATGCAGCAACTCGACAAGGCTTCTTCGACAGCACCTCCCAAACCCGCGACCTCTACCACCTAGAAGGACAAGAGCAGCAGGCACATGGGAACAACACCACCTGCACGTTCCCCTCCAAGTCACACACCATCCTGACTTAGATATCGCCGTTCCTTCATCGTCGCTGGGTCAAAATCTTGGAACTCCCTTCCTAACAGGGCTGTGGGAGAACCTTCGCCACACGGACTGCAGCGGTTCAAGAAGGCGGCTCATGACCACCTTCTCGAGGGCAATTAGGGATGGGCAATAAATGCTGGCCTTGCCAGCAAGCCCACATCCCATGAATGAATAAAAAAAAAAGGTTTCACGAGTCATGTCTTCAGGGGATATTCCTTGTCTCCAAGGAGCCAGCCCTTAAGTATGTCTTCTGAGTGAAAGAGGTCCGGGATTTTGGACTTGCGCAAAATGAAGGAATCGTGGCAGCTGCCAGGGAATCTGGCACACACCTACAGAAATCTCTTCCAGTGGTCGCAAACCATTGATGGAGTGATAGCCCTTTCTGTTTATGAACATTCCTGGCTCATGCTTTGGTCCTCCATATTGCTACGTGTGTGCAATCAATCGCGCCCTGTACCCGTGGGAAGCCAGCTAAAGTGGTGAAACCCACTGCCCTCTCAGTCTGGCTGATGTCGTTGCAGGGGAAGTTGACCTTGTCGGATGCCCTGGCAAACAAGCCATCCGTGACCTGTCGTATACACTTATGTGCAGACGACTGAGGGACCCTCAAGATGTCACCAGTGGCACCCTGGAAGGATCCGGAGGCGAAGAAATTGAGGGCAGTGATGACTTTAGCTGCGACGGGCAACGCACGGCCACCAGGCCCAGGCGGGAGCAGCTCTGCATAAAGGAGCGACCACCTGGCGACTCAATCAGAGCCTGCATTGGCACTGCTCCTCAGAGACGTCCAGTAAGCTCAGCCTCTGCCTGTAGACCCTCTCACTGCGACCTTGGCCCCTCCATTGGTCCCCTCTCTACTCTTCTCCAGGTCCTTGTGGCACACCTCTGTCTTGTGCATCTGCAACTCCCAGAACTGCACGCCGTGCCTGCCGCGGATGGTGATGTGCCTCCTCCTCAGATGTACTGTTGAATAGATCCATTGCACACCCCCACCCCCCCCCCCCCCCCCATCCTGATGCTGTCAGTTTGAGGGGCTCCAAAATGTAGGTAAATTTGTCTGAATACAAGAATTCTCAGTCTCAACAAAGAAATCTCAGCCTAAACACAAAGAACTCCCAGCCAAAGGTTTGTCTGAGAGAACTGATTGCCCTGCCGCAAAAACTCACCTTTTATTCACATGTGTCAATCACTGGTTTAAAGGTCCAAATGAGGGTCGGCTGCAACTCGTCGCCATTTCCTTGGCGCATTTCAGAGGCTACGGGAGACACATTGAGGGAAAGTTAAAATCGTTTGTCTGGCTGAATATATAAAAATTTAGTCCCCTTAGGTGCTTCGACACGGTTAATTGGCCCTTTAAGAAAAGCTGACGGGACGTCCGGGTGTCTGTTGTGCGTGCACATCCACGTGCGCCTAGGTCGAACCCAGAATTGGACGCGTTGGAGCCGGGATGCGGTCCCGCTCCCAAAACCTAGTATTTTCACTGCTTGCCCGCCCCCAACCCACCCGTTCCTGGGGGTTAAAATTACCCCCATAGTCTCCAAAAACAAGCCAAAGGCAATAGAAGCTAATGGATCTGACTGAGTCTCTTGCGTGCAAGTCTCAGTGACTTTCTTCCTGACATGAAACTTTAGACATAGGGCAATTATTTTACTCTTATCTGCTCTTTGATCTGTTTCAGTGCAGTGAAGTTAAGAAAGAACTTTCAAACTACACTCAAAACATTCAGGCATTCACACCACATTTTTCCGTGTTCTATTTTTAGGCAGGTGGATTGTCACCGGCCTAAAAATAAACCACACTGGGATTCAATACAAGCTCATTAAACAATTCTACTCGAACTTCAACAATTAGAAAACATGCCCCTGAGGAAACTGTCCCTTTTACTTTTCCTGGTTCCAATTCACTGGCAGGCAACGATTTCTCAGCTCAGTGGCAGGCCTTAGAGTTGGGAAGAGAACAAACGGGAATGATCCAACTCTCTTTGAGAAAGACAGGATATTCCCATCCTCCAATTCCCGCGAACCTGACGCACATAAAAATAAGTGTTGAAACGGTGACCCCTGGTTTCAGAACACACGAGCCACAAAGTCGTGAGTGGAAAGGTCAGGTCACAAGTTGAAGATTTTCACATTCAATGGGTCCCTGTGTGTGTGTCGGGGGGGGGGGGCATTCCCTTTCTATTGCGGCTTGAGCATTCTGCTTGTTGCCGTCGCGATTGATGATCAGGGCGTATCACATCATCAAAAAATGACAAAAACTGAATCATAGATCGTTTTTTGTTTTCAGTTTCTTCCTACCAGGGTGATCAAGCAAGAGACAATGAGGGCAGCTTTTAAGTTTTCCGCCCCGGTGTAAAACTGGTGTTGTGGATCAGTCGGTCTTTACAGGGACCGGCCCATTCCCCCACCCCCATCTCCTCAAAGCATTGGCTCCTCACTGCAGCGCTGTTACAAAGGCACAGTCATGTGCTGGTACCTTGCCCAGGTGGACATTATTCATGTGTGAGCTTTGACAGCGGGTGTTTGCAGGCTATTTCATCGTGTGTAGTTGGGGGGGTTGGAGGGGGAAAACGGATGCACATCGCAGCTAAGCCTGATCCTGTCTTCACCCAATGTCCACATATGCATCCTGCCAGCATGAACCCTGGCTAATTTCCCCTTAGTCCTGGAGAGCTAAGGCCAATCGTAGCTTCTCTATTGCCATCTTGGCTGAGACCAGCGAACTCAGCATTGGACCGGGGATCAAATCGAAGGCATGCCTGGCCTATAGGGTTAAGTCACTCTTTAAATAAACCACCACAGAAGTGACTAATTATTTTTAAGCTGATGGGCTATTGACATTATTGTTCTTGTGGTGAGAGAGTTAAACATAAAAGTAGATTATAATTTAGCATGTTACAAAACGAGCATCTGTTTGGTTCCCCTGCTCTTTCCCCTTGGCCCTGCATTTTTTTCTTTTTTAAGCATAAATCCACTTCCCTTTGGAAAGTTACTATTGAATCTGCTTCCACCGCCCTTTCAGGCAGTGCATTCCAGATCATAACAACTCACTGCCTAAAAAAAATTCTCCTCATCTCCTCCCTGGCTTTTTTGCCAATTATCTTAAATCTGTGTCCTCTGGTTACCGACTCTCCTGTCAGTGGAAACAGTTTCTCCTTGTTTACTCTATCAAAACCACTATCTATCAAAAAAAAACTCAACAAAAACGGAGATATTGTGCCTTCAAACCCTGGCAAAATTAAGCAAACAATCTCTTGTCGGTCACACATTCCCAACCCAAGCAATTGGAAAATGTCCTGATGTATGAAAAGGGCCAACAGCTCAATGCCAGATGCTTGTAAAGTAATCAGAGCTAGACAGATGCAGCTAGTGAAGGTCAATGCTACTGTAACCTGGAGAAAAAAGGACATCGACCTTCCTTGTTCCCAATCTATGGAATGTGGTGTTGGTCTGGTAATTATTACATTCCCAGATGATGCAGCTTATTCATCTCGTTTCCATGTCTTCGGCTGAGACGAACAGCTGTGCTTCGCTTCAGCAACAACTGGAGAGCCATCCAAAAGAGATCATTGGTGACAGAAATGTGTCAATGCCTGACTGATAAAATTGCCAAACAGTGAACAGAGAAACAGACCCTCCAGGCCGCACAAACAGGCTAGCTATGAGTTGCCAGCTGGACGAGGTTTCATCTGTAACCATTTTCTAAATGTCCGAACTAAATGTGTAGCAAACAGTACACCAGACGTGTTAAAGAGACATTATATACCTCGAAGGCTCAAGAAGGAAAGGAGAAACGCAACCATAAATAGTCCTACCCAAAGCCATAATTTTTTGGGGCTGATTAGTTTGCCAATGAATTAATGAGTTTTAGTAGGGTATTTGGTATTTGATATATATATATATATATATATTGAGAATCGTCTGTCACACTTTCTCACATGCACATTTCTGTGCCATATTTTTAAAAATAAACCATTAAATAAGAAAAAGGAAGGAAGCCACTTATTTCCATTGTACAGAGAGACTTATCCTGTCGACAAAAAATACCTCCTAATTGATCGTAAGATGTCCCCAAGGACAATTAGCCTCTAATTGACCTCATTAGATTATAGCGATTTGACCTTGCGATCTTAGAGGTAACAGGCCAGTTACATACAGCTGCCACTTAGGATCAGAATAATGTGTGGTGCACAACATGGTACCAGGCTCCAGTCCTTACAAAATAGCACATCCGCTGGCTGACTGGAGATTAGCAACATCACTGGGGATTCACTCAAAACCCTTTTTCAGTTTAGCCAACTCTTTTAAATACTTTACCCTCATTATAAAAATCAATTTGGCAATAAGTAATGTGAAGTTGTGTAATTCTGGGGACTTGCACTACCAGTGACTATCTTGGCATAAAGTGCAGCTGAATGCTAAAGCAATGCTTACTGTGACGAAATCTTATTGGCTTTAGTTGTAATTCGAGAAAGAAACAAAACTAAATTTTGTGCCTGATTAACACGATTCAAAGGGGTAGAAATTGGTAATGGCCTGTTTTCAGGCGCATAATCAATAGCGTGCAGACAGCGTGCACCTGAACCAGGAGGCCTGAGTCTCGCCTGAATTGAGACCTGGGCCTGATTGGAATATTTTGGGGGAAGCCACGGGTGCCTGTGCCGCCTCTAGAGGCAACTCGCCCATTTCCAAGGGATCAATTTGGGGCTGCCTCACTCGCCGGAAGCAGCCCTCAGGTAACTCCCAGGGTGAGGAGGGGGGATTAATTGCGAACTGACAGCTGCTCGCAGCAGTACAGTTCAGCTCCTCCTGGCTGCGCGTCAAGCTGTAAACAAAAATTTTTACTTACCTTTTTGGCGGCGGCTGCTTGCTAGGCCGTATCCACGACAGGCCCCTGCTTCGCTCAGGGCAGCCCATTTTGTCAGAGGGATCCTAAAACAGATATTAGCCCCTCATTAACATATAAGAGGGGTCTAACGCCTGTTTTAAGCGGCTACCAGGGACGCCCTGCAAAATTGCCCAAGCCAACACGGGGTTAGACGTATTTCAGGCGTCCCCAGCGCCCGGGACATAGCCCCACAAAATTGGTACTTTATCCCCCCGTCCTCAGCTCGGAATATGGGCGCAATGAGGACCAATTTTTACACAAATGTGTTTCGGGAAAGGATACCATTCAGTACTGCTTTAAATGGCAATTGAGTCTGGAATAACCATTGCATGTAACATCACCAGGCACAAGGTTTGAACAGTAGATGATTCCAATGAAACTTCTGAAGTGAGTGCATGGGGTACTTTCAGTGCTATGTTAGACAATCATCATTGATAGAGTTGTCACCACAATTTAATCATAATTTTAATTGTAATCAATGGGAAATTACTCGGGCCACGAATCAGGTGCACTAACCCCTGCACCAGGATTTCCAATATGCACTCCCATCAGTGGAAGGGCAGTGAGAATGAGAATGAGAATGAATTTTTTATGGTTCTGATTCAGGTAAATAAAGCTGAATGGACAGGTGATGTACATTGGGCACAGCACTACGCCAATAGGAAAGGACATGAATATAAAGGCTAAAATCGAAGTTTGGAATTTCAATTTCTGGAACAGCGAATAGAGCCAGTCCTTTGACTTTAAGCGTGCCAACAGCAAGGATTGATCGAACAAGTTGATTCAGTAACTAACAATAAACACCGAAAAGTCACAGAGAAGTATGTTGATGTATTTAAAGGCTTGGGATGCATAGCAAGCAAATGGAGCATATGATTATAGGCAAATGCTCAACCAGCCATACATCCATCAAAGAAAGTGCTAGCTGCACTTCAATAATAACAATTTGCATTTATAAAGCACCTTTGACGTAGTAAAATGTCCCACGGCGCTTCACAGGAGCGAGTATCAAACAGAATTTGACACTGATCCACATAAGGAGATATTAGGACAGGTGATCAAAAGTTTGGTCCAAGAGGTAGGTTTTAAGGAGCGTCTTAAAGGAGGAGAGAGAGGTAGAGAAGCGGAGAGGATTAGGGAGGGAATTCCAGAGCTTAGGGCACAGGCAGCTGAAGGTGTGGCTGCCAATGGTGGAGCAATGAAAATCGGGGATGTGCAAGATGCCAGAATTGGAGGAGCGCAGAGATCTCGGAGGGTTGTAGGGCTGGAGGAGGTTACAGAGATAGGGAAGGACGTGGCCATGGAAGCTTCATGATGAGCAAGATCGAATGGAAAACTTGGAGTAATGAAGTCAAAGGACCAAGCCAGTGGGTCATCAGTATGGTGATAGTAGTCAAGCAAAACAGTGATTCAGTGAGAAGTTGCCTCAAACCTAAAGATTTAAATAAATCCACAGAAAGAGAATAGTATACATTGCAGACTACAACGAGCATAGTGTCACGATTGTCAAATCTTTAGTAAGCTTGATGCAAATTGTGGCCATTGGCAAATAGAGCTAGATTCACTAAAGTTGTGCTTATTTAATAGTCCCATTTGGGAGATATGCATAATACTAGAATACCCCCTTGGAATCAACTCAACTCCAGAAATGTTCCAATGCATAATGTTACAGCTGTGGAAGGGAAGTTTTTATAAATAATATCCTGATTTGGGAAACAATGAACAGAAACATGACCAAAGGAGAAAATGGTTCAACAAGTAAGAGAAGCTGAATTTCAAATTATGAGAACACACACGAACACACAGCAGCAGAAAGACTTAAGGCAAGGGAAAAGTGTTGGAAGCAATTAAACGCATGAAAACAAAATTGAAAAAAAAAGACTTGAAACAGTAATAAAAACAGAAAATACTGGAAAAACTCAGCAAGTGAGGCAGCATCTGTGGAGAAAGAAACAGAGTTAAGTTTCAGGTCAATGACCCTTCATCAGAACATTAAGATACTTGAAACAGTATCTCGGCTTGCGTGAACTATTTAATTTGACAAATCTCACAAGAACCGCTAAAAAAAAACCTAATTAAAATTAGTAGTTAGAATGTGTCGTAAGAGTAGTTAGAATATGGAATATGCTATCTCATGGAGTAGTTGAGGCGAATAGCATAGATACATTTAAGGGAATACCAGGGTATGCTGATAGGGTTAGATGAAGTAGAGTGGGAGGAGGCTCGTGTGGAGCATAAACACTGGCATAGACCAGTTGGGCCGAATGGCCTGTTTCTGTGCTGTAATTCTATGTCATGTAGCTTGGTATTGGACTGATGAGCACATTGGGAGTTTTCAAGAGTTGCACCACTTGGTGACAGAAACCTGATTGCTGAAATTCTACAAAAGTACCAAGCCGGTGAGGATTAACATTGATGCTTCCAGTTCAGATATGGGTGCAATGTTAGTACAGGAGGAACAACCCATAGCGTACACTTCATGAGTGTTTCTACCAAGTCAATGCAGGTAAGCCCAACAGAGAAAGAGTTTCCGATGTGCAGCTGTAGTATATGGGAGCAAAAAGTTCCGCAATTAGAGTATGTAAGAAATTTTGTAGTAGAGAGTGATCATAAATCTCAAGACAAAGGAACAGCAGTAGGCCATTCAGCCACTGAGCCTGTTCTACCATTCAATTAGATGATGGCTGATCGGCATCTTAACTCCATTTACCCACCTTGGTTCCATATCCCTTAGTACCCTAAGCTAATAAAAATCTATCAGCATCAGTTTTGAAATTTTTAATTGACCCCCAGCCTCAACAGCTTTTTGGGGGAGAGAGTTCCTGATTTCCACTACCCTTTGTGTGCAGAAGTGCTTTCTGACATCACCCCTGAATGGCCTAGCTCTAATTTTAAGGTTCTGCCCCCTTGTTCCCATCAAACGAAATATCTACCCTGTCAAATCCTTTAATCATCTTAAACACCTCAATTAGTTCACCCCTTAATCTTCTATACTCAAGGGACCACAAGCCTAGTCTATGCAACCTAGCCTCATAATTTAACCCTTTTAGTCCCGGTATCATTCCAGTGAATCTGTGCTGCACCCCCCACCAAGACGACAAAGCATGTTACTTAAATTGGTTTGAAATTGAGGGCAAGAAAGGAGTAGAGCTCTGTGTGGCCAACGCCTACCTGAAACCCACTGCACAGATGAGAAAGATGATCAAATGATTGTGTGCATGGTATCTTGTCTTCTGATGTGACAAGCAAGGTGAAAGCTGAAACCCGGGAAAGACCAGTGATTACAAAAGTTGAATCCTGATCTTAGAAGAGTTTCCAGACATGAAATCCAAAGCTGACCCTGAAGGATTTATCTTTAAAATTAAAAATGTTCCAGTACCTTCCAGCCTGAGAAGACCTGGGTGGGGAAAAATACATGTCAGTTGCTGAGGAACTGAAAAATCTAAAAGGTTAGCAAGAGATGTCTTGTTCAGGATAGGCGTGTTGGCACAAATTGCAGATGTGGTTAAGCGATGTTCAACAAGCAAAGATACAGAAATAAAGTTTGAAGCGCCACTAAAAGCACATAACATTCTGAACAGATTCAGACAAAAGTTTACGACTGATATGTTTGACTTTCATTCAACTCAATATTTAATATTCATAAACTACTTTCCAATTTTTTAAAAGCTCAATAAACCAACACCAAAGGTTCAAATGTGATCACGCATTGTAAGCAGCAGCTTGCTAGATACGGTATTCTAGTTTCAGATTACAGACCCCAGTTTGCAGATATGGAGTTCAGAAAACTTTGCAAAGCCTCCAACAATCCAACAGGAAAACTAGGAAAGTTGTTCAAATTGAAAAAAAACTTGAAGAAAAAAGGTTAAGCAAGGTTCCTGCTTGATTATTGAAACATACCTGAAGACGGTATGGATTCACCAAAATAACGCCAGTTATAGGAAACTATAGTTATGAGTAGAGACTTGAGATTATGGGGGATAAAATTTGGATAGGGGCTGTTATTTGGTGTAGGTAACGTTTTTTTTATTCGTTCATGGGATGTGGGTGTCGCTGGCGAGGCCGGCATTTATTGCCCATCCCTAATTGCCTTGAGAAGGTGGTGGTGAGCCTCCTTCTTGAACCGCTGCAGTCCATGTGGTGAAGTTTCTCCCACAGTGCTGTTAGGAAGGGAGTTCCAGGATTTTGACCCAGCGACGATGAAGGAACGGTGATATATTTCCAAGTCGGGATGGTGTGTGACTTGGAGGGGAACGTGCAGGTGGTGTTGTTCCCATGTGCCTGCTGCTCTTGTCCTTCTAGGTGGTAGAGATCGCGGGTTTGGGAGGTGCTGTCGAAGAAGCCTTGGCGAGTTGCTGCAGTGCATCCTGTGGATGGTGCACACTGCAGCCACAGTGCGCCGGTGGTGAAGGGAGTGAATGTTTAGGGTAGTGGATAGGGTGCCAATCAAGCGGGCTGCTTTGTCCTGGATGGTGTCAAGCTTCTTGAGTGTTGTTGGAGTTGCACTCATCCAGGCAAGTGAAGAGTATTCCATCACACTCCTGACTTGTGCCTTGTAGATGGTGGAAAGGCTTTGGGGAGTCAGGAGGTGAGTCACTCGCCGCAGAATACCCAGCCTCTGACCTGCTCTTGTAGCCACAGTATTTATGCGATGGTAATGCCGTTGAATTTCAAGGGGAGGTGGTTAGACTCTCTTTTGTTGGAGATAGTCATTGCCTAGCACTTGTCTGGCACGAATGTTACTTGCCACTTATCAGCCCAAGCATGGATGTTTTCCAGGTCTTGCTGCATGCGGGCATAGACTGCTTCATTATCTGAGGGGTTGCAAATGGAACTGAACACACTGTGCAATCATCAGTGAACATCCCCATTTCTGACCTTATGATGGAGGGAAGGTCATTGATGAAGCAGCTGAAGAAGGTTGGGCCTAGGACACTGCCCTGAGGAACTCCTGCCGCAATGTCCTGGGGCTGAGATGATTGGCCTCCAACAACCACTACCATCTTTCTTTGTGATAGGTATGACTCCAGCCACTGGAGAGTTTTCCCCCTGATTCCCATTGACTTCAATTTTACTAGGGCTCCTTGGTGCCACACTTGGTCAAATGCTGCCTTGATGTCAATGGCAGTCACTCTCACCTCACCTCTGGAATTCAGCTCTTTTGTCCATGTTTGGACAAAGGCTGTAATGAGGTCTGGAGCCGAGTGGTCCTGGCAGAACCCAAACTGAGCATCGGTGAGCAGGTTATTGGTGAGTAAGTGCCGCTTGATAGCACTGTCGACGACACCTTCCATCACTTTGCTGATGATTGAGAGTACACTGTTGGGGCGGTAATTGGTCGGATTGGATTTGTCCTGCTTTTTGTAGACAGGACGTACCTGGGCAATTTTCCACATTGTCGGGTAGATGCCAGTGTTGTAGCTGTACTGGAACAGTTTGGCTAGAGGCGCAGCTCGTTCTGGGGAAACAAGTCTTCAGCACTACAGCTGGGATGTTGTCGGGGCCCATAGCCTTTGCTGTATCCAGTGCACTCAGTCATTTCTTGATATCATGTGGAGTGAATCGAATTGGCTGAAGACTGGCTTCTGTGATGGTGGGGATATTGAGAGGAGGCCGAGATGGATCATCCACTCGGCACTTCTGGCTGAAGATGGTTGCAAACGCTTCAGCCTTGTCTTTTGCACTTATGTGCTGGACTCCGCCATCATTGAGGAAGGGGATGTCTACAGAGCCTCCTCCTCCCGTTAGTTGTTTAACTGTCCGCCACCATTCACGACTGGATGTGGCAGGACTGCAGAGCTTTGATTTGATCCGTTGGTTGTGGAATTGCTTAGCTCTGTCTATAGCATGTTGCTTCCGCTGTTTAGCATGCATGTAGTCCTGAGTTGTAGCTTCACCCAGTTGGCACCTCGTTTTTACGTACGCCTGATGCTGCTCCTGGCATGCTCTTCTACACTCCTCATTGAACCAGGGTTGTTCCCCTGGCTTGTTGGTAATGGTAGAGTGAGGAATATGCCGGGCCGTGAGGTTACTGATTGTGCTGGAATACAATTCTGCTGCTGCTGATGGCCCACAGCGCCTCATGGATGCTCAGTTTTGAACTGCTAGATCTGTTCTGAATCTATCCCATTTAGCACGGTGATAGTGCCACACAACACGTTGGATGGTGTCCTCAGTGCGAGGACGGGACTTCATCTCCATGAGGACTGTGTGGTGGTCACTCCTATCAATACTGTCATGGACAGATGCATCTGTGACAGGTAGATTGGTGAGGACGAGGTCAAGTAAGTTTTTCCCTCGTGTTGGTTCGCTCACCACCTGCCGCAGACCCAATCTGGCAGCTATGTCCTTCAGGACTCGGCCAGCAGTGGTGCTACTGAGCCACTCTTGGTGATGGACTTTGAAGTCCCCCACCCAGAGTACATTCTGTGCCCTTGCTACCCCCAGTGCTTCCTCCAAGTGGTGCTCAACATGGAGGAGGACTGATTCATCAGCTGAGGGAGGGCGGTCGGTGGTAATCAGCAGGAGGTTTCTTTGCCCATGTTTGACCTGATGCCATGAGATTTCATGGGGTCCAGAGTCAATATTGAGGACTCCCAGGGCCACTCCCTCCTGACTGTATATCACTGAACCGCCACCTCTGGTCGGTCTGTCCTGCAGGTGGGACAGGACATACCCAGGGATGGTGATGGAAGAGTCTGGGACATTGGCTGAAAGATATGATTCTGTGAGTATGGCTATGTCAGGCTGTTGCTTGACTAGTCTGTGGGACAACTCTCCCAATTTTGGCACAAGTCCCCAGATGTTAGTGAGGAGGACTTTGCAGGGTCGACTGGGCTTGGTTTGCCTTTGTCGTGTCCGGTGCCTTGTGGTCCGATGCCGAGTGGTCCATCGGGTTTTATTCTTATTTTTACTTTTTTTAGCGAGATTTTACAACTGAGTGGCTTGCTAGGCCATCTCAGAGGGCAATTAAGAATCAACCACATTGCTGTGGGTCTGGAGTCACATATCAGTCAGACCGGGTAAGGACAGCAGGTTTCCTTCCCTAAAGGACATTAGTGAACCAGAAGGGTTTTTACAACAATCCGGTAGTTTCATAGCCATCATTACTGATACTAATTTTTTTAATTCCAGATTTTTAGTCAATTAATTGAATTTAAATTCCCCAGCTGCCGTGGTGGGATTTGAATTCATGACTTCGGAGTATTAGTCCAGGCCTCTGGATTACTAGTCCAGTAACATAACCACTATGCTACCGTAGCATGATGTGCTATTACCCTACGCCCAATGACCCCTGCGCAGGCAGGACGCATGTTTCGACCCACCCGAGGACTTACCTGCAATCAGCGTTCCTTTCCAGGCCTTGCACATGGAATCAATGCAATTTGCACTTATCACCACCAGAGGGAGCTCAATCTCTTAAAGGGAGGATGTTTCTTAGAAGTCTCTTAAAGGTAGCTGCTATCTGTTATTTGCTGAAAGTTACAGTCTACTGTCTGCATGGAGTCTGAACCGAAATCAGATATCGCACACGTAAAACACAGATGAAGGTCCCATCCCTTTGTTTACACACTGATGAGTTATGTTAAAATATTGAATAAAGGTTGCGCACTACTAAATCCCACATCCTCCAATCTGCACACCAGACCTCACCATTCTGCCGATCTGAGTTGGTACCAGGCCTGTGAGAGTGCATGCACCAAGGTTCTCTGCTGATGAACTAGTGACCTTGGTGCAAGAGGTGGACAGAAGGAGGGACATCCTATATCCCCAGGGGGGTGGGGTGGGCAAGAGGCCCTCCAGGCATATATCCAAAAGGCAGTGGGAGGCAGTGAGGGACGAAGTCAATGTCAGGCGCACAGCATCATGAACATGGATGCAGTGCAGGAAGAAGTTCAATGCTTTGACATGAGTGATCAAGGTGAGTGAGGTCAACTGTCAAGTGGTATCTCCTACCAATTGCACCACGCAGTAACCCCTCCATCCCCCTACATACCAACAAACTCACTCTTTCCATCAGTACTCAACTCTTCCAACCAGATGCTTCCTCTCACCCTTACACATTACCACTGTTTCAAGCCGCCCACCCACAGCTCACAGGCCGCACACACTGGCAGCTATTCAAACATGACAGGCACATCACCCAGACACACGCCCTGCTTTCTTCCAGGAGAAGGTGGCGCATATCAGGAGACAGCAAGTGGCATTTAGCCCCTCAAGCATGTTCCGCCATTCAATGAGATCCTGGTGGACCTTTGACCTCACTCCATATATCCGCTATCCCTTTAAACCCTTGGTTCACAGAAATCTATCATTCTCAGATTTAACATTCACAATTGAGCGAGCATCAATTGCCGTCTGTAGAAGAGCGTTCCAAACGTCCCCTACCCTTTGCATGTAAAAGCATTTCCTAACTTCATTCCTGCACGTCCTGGCTCTAAATGTTAGGCTATTTCCCCGCGTCCTAGTATTCAAGTCTAGGAGACCTCCAAAAACAGTTACAAATGTCTTGGCAGCCAGAAGTAATAATCCAGCCACTAACCTTTAAACCCTGCATGGTCCCTTTAAATAGCGCCGGTGAGGGGTCCTCCAGTAACTCTAAGACACGTTCAGATGGTCGCGGTTAAGACTGTGCGTTGAGTTGAGCGTTAAGTCCCAAAATGGTGTCTATCACTTTAAATTCTCGTTGTACACTGATTGAAGCCATTTTCTCCCTACTTTACATAATTCCAGCGTTTGTTATCAGCGCCTGCGCTAACTCCTACACCAAGATGGCGTCTGGCGCACGTCACCCCGGAAACGCGCTTGCGCATCCAAGACGCCATCTTGGATGTTGGAGAGGTCGTGTCGCGCCGAAACAATGGGCGCTACATGGCCCATTTTGAGGTCCAATGGGACTATTTCCATTGGAGCAGAGAAGGCTAAAAGAGATTTAATAGGGGTTTTTTAAATTGAAAATGGTTTTGATAGGGTAAATAGGGAAAGACTATTTAGTCTGGTTTGGGAGTCAGTGATGAGGGGTCATCAATTTAAAATTGTCACTAAGAATGTGAGCAGCTAGGAGAAAACTCTCTATACAGAGAATTGTTAGAGCATAGAGTTATACAGCACGGATAGAGGCCCTTCGGCCCATCGTGTGCATGGAATACTTTGCCACAGGGAATAGTTGACAATTGTAAACAATTTTACAACACCAAGTTATAGTCCAGCAATTTTATTTTAAATTCACAAGCTTTCGGAGGCTACCTCCTTCCTCAGGTGAACGATGTGGAAATGGTGTTGTAAAATTGTTTACAATTGTCAACCCCAGTCCATCACCGGCATCTCCACATCGGGAATAGTTGAGGCAGGGACCACTGCATCTTTTAAGAGAAGAGTAGATAAGCATTTGATTAAAGAAAGAAAAAAAAGAACTTGCATTTATATAGCGCCTTTCATGACCTCAGGATGTCCCAAAGCACTTTACCGCTTAAGAAGTACTTTTGAAATGTAGTCACTGTTGTAATGTAGGAAACACGACAGTCAATTTGTGCACAAGGTCCCAGAAACAGCAAAAATGACCAATAATCTGTTTTTAGTGATGTTGAGTGAGGGATAAATATTGGCCAGGAGACTGGGGAAAACTCCCATGCTCTTCTTCGAAAAATGCCATGGCATCTTTTACATCCACCTGAGAGGGCCTCAGTTTAGCGTCTCATCCGAAAGACAGCACCTCCGACAGTGAAGCACCCCCTCAGTATTGCATTGGCGAGAGGAACATGCATGGTCTATGGGAGACAGAGCAGGGCAGTGGGGTTAATTTTGGCTTGTCCTAGATAACATGGACACAATGAGACGAATAGTCTCCTTCTATGCTGCACCATGCTCTGGTTCTTTCCACATTTCTTAAAATTGTTGTGGACTTGGCTTTTGCTTCTATAATTCTGTCAGAATACATAATGGATTAAAATCTAACTTTGTTCATAGAAATCATGTCCTCAGTATTTTGTTATGACTGCTGGTTGGTTGGTCACTAAACGGTTATTTGTGGGACGAACCCAGGCACTCATTGCAAATACAAAAAAAAATGTTGAGTGAATTGTTTGGATCTGTGTCTGATTGGCTGCATTTTGAATTTTACAGACAGCTATTTAAATTTATGAAGTTCCAGTTACTGTTTTGAAGGCGCTTATAGACCTGCAGTTTTCAAATCAGAAGGTTTGATCGAAAGAGGTTATCTGACTGTAACTGTGATGGGAATTAGCTGAGCCAGACAAACTTCTGTAGTTAGTGAGGAAAGGATTAAAAAAAAAACACAATCTGAAAAAATAATATAACATAGTTTTAGCATAAGTTGTGAGCTATTTATTATATCTTGCTAAATGAGGCGATAATAAAGTTTAACGAGTGTTGTAGAAGTATACATTCTTTGTTATTGCTACTATTTGCTTATTTTGTCACTGTTTAATAAAGCCAAAAATATAATCTATTGTGGTTTTATTTTACTGGCTTTCAATGAAAAGAAGGGTCCTGTGGAAACATGGGAATAAACTAATAGCTGAAGCAATCTAGAAAAAAGGCTTCATTATCCCAGGCATGCTATGAAACATTAAAACAAATTAAAAATACTGCGGATGCTGGAAATATGAAATAAGAACAGAAAATGCTGGAAATACTCAGCAGGTCAGGCAGCATCTGTGGAGAGAGAGAAACAGAGTTAATGTTTCAGGTCGATGACCTTTCGGCAGAACTGGAACAAGTTAGAAATTTAACAGTTTATAAGCAAATACAGAGCAAACACGAGAACGGAAATAGATAGCAATGAAGGTGAACAAGGTACAAGAGACAAACGGAAATCCTGTCGGAGAGAAGAGCAGAAATTTTTTGAGATGGGCTATGAAATATACCTAGATATCAGGGCAAGAATAAACACCTAGGCCTCACCTACAAGGGTAACCTGAAACAGAAGCCAAGAATATCTACAGTAAAAAGGGTAGAATAACCCCAAAAACATAATGGTTTTTAAAATAATTTTCTAATTTTCTACCCATGTAATCCTGCCTGGAGTTTTCTGTCATGGCTCCAAAGTTTGTTTATCCAAAGTCTTGCATAATGATGCAAATTAGTTTTTAATACAATGCAATGATCCTTAGAGCAAAGGCCCTGAAATTACAATAAAACACAAGAATGCTTTAGCTGTTTGCCTGAAATTCTTTCCTTTACTATTTTAGTGAAGGCCTTAACCCTTAAACAGGTTAAAATAAATTTCAGATGAATGCAAAAAGCGTTCATGCGCTAGTATCCTACAACATAATATCAGAGTCCAAGTCTTCAGCCAAGTCCGTGCGGGATGGGAGGATAAGTCACTGTTGGAACAATGCTGGCTACACTGCGATAAGTAGGAGTGGACCAAGTGAGGATGATCCCGCAAAGGTGGACCATGATGGTAAAGTGATGGAAGAGGAGGAAGTGGATGGAGTGCTCAATCACACTGAATGCCACAGAGAGGTTAAGGATGTTAATTGTATGATTTATATTAATTAGTGTTAATTGCATTCAGATGGTGCGTATCAATTGGGGACTCTCTTGCATCCAATTATATGAGAGCTTATCTAAGGTGTGGAGCTGGTAATATGGATCTCTGTGAATAAAGGCTTGGAAGCAACTGAAGACCAGGCTCTAGTATTCTGTCCTTCGCCACCTGCCTATCCAATTTATAACAAAGGAGAGATAATACACCACAGTCGCAATCACAAAGGAAGTCCTCTGTGACTTTGACTAAGGCAGCCTCAGAGGTCTGCGCAAGGCAGAAGCCAAACTGAAGGGATTCAAACAGAGAATTGTGAGGGAGGTTAGCATGAGGTTTGGTGATGACAAGACATTGAAAGGTCTTAGAGAAGAAAGGGAGGTTAAAGATGGGCTGGTAGCTGGAGAGGAAAAAGGGACTGAGGGTTGGCTTTTGAAGAAATGAGTTATGATGACAGTTTTGAAACAGAGATCAATGACAGTGCAAAGGGAACCATTAACAATGTCACTGGAGACTGATGTCTGTGTCTATATGCGTGATCTTCTTGGATATCCTTTCCACTGTGAGCCGGCAGTTTGTGGTGTCGATGGTAGTCATGATGTGGAGATGCCGGTGATGGACTGGGGTTGACAATTGTAAACAATTTTACAACACCAAGTTATAGTCCAACAATTTGCTGGACTACAACTTGGTGTTGTAAAATTGTTTACAATTGTCAACCCCAGTCCATCACCGGCATCTCCACATCATGACTGGAGACTGAGGCAAAGAAGGGTAGTTGAGGAGCCAGGAGTTGGGTGACAAGAGGATTGAAAGAATACGAGATGGCTCTTATAGAGGAAACAAAAACCAAATACTGTGGGTGCTGGAAATCTGAAATAAAAACAGAAAATGCTGGAAACACTCAATAGGTCAGGCAGCATCTGTGGAGAGAGAAACAGAGTTAACGTTTCAGGTCGATGACCTTTCATCAGAACTGGAAGATGCTGGAGGTGAACAGCTTTTATGCAAATACAGAGCCAGGGAAAAAGGGAGTTATAGAGGAGGTGAGCCTGATGAGAGCTGGTGGAAGATGGGGGAGAAACTATAATGTGATAAGGGACGGGACAGGGATGAGGGAAGATGCAGCCCTGCAGATAGACACAATCTTTGAGATGAAGTCTGACGTTGGAGGTGAGAAAGGAGCGAGATGTAGAAGGGGAATGCAGTTAGATGAGCTGGTTGGTCATTGAGCTCATCCTTATATGCCTTTTTCCCATTTAATCTTTTGTTATATTAGAATGACTTTCTTTTTCATCTATATGTATTTGTTTCCCAATGTAAGTTATCCCTATATTTTTTCAGGCTACTAGGATTCACAACTCTGCTGTGACTTTACTCCCAGACTTCATCAATGCTTCCTGTGGCCAGCCTCAAGAAAGCCCAAGGTACCAGGTACCCTGACCCAGCTTTTCTTCTCTCCACAAGAAGAGGCTCTGCTTAGCACAGGTTAGACTGGGAGTTGAGCAGAGAACCTGTAACCTCAAGCTCCATGGCACTGAGAGTTAGTACTCCAGCATTTAGTACCACTGCGCTGCCCATTGGTACATCTTTCTTTGCCCCAAGCAACATTTTTTGCCTCCTATCTCTTCATAAGCCTCAAGCTTTCGCCTATCAATTTTTACCAAATTATTAATCCTCCCTTCTATAAAATCTAGGATAATGAATTCCAATGAATGTTCTGCATTAACAGCTTAGCTCCCTGCAGATCATCCTTCCTAAGTTTAGTTTGCCTGAGAAAGATGGAATGTACTGCCTGAAAAGGTGATGGAAGCAGATTCAACAGTAACTTTCAAAAGGGAATTAGATATATACTTGAAAAGTAAAAAAAAATTGTAGGGATATGGGGAAAGAGCAGGGGAGTGGGATTAATTGGATAGATCTTTCAAAGAGCCAGCACAGACATTATGGGCTGAATGGCCTCCTTGTGTGCTGTGCTTTATGATTCTATGATTCTACTTGTGTAGGCACCATTTTACCTACCACTCATTGAAGTTAATGATTCTATTTGTTCATTCTTGGCACATATACTACCACATTTGTCTTAAAAAGGCCCACCAAACATTTATATTCCCTTTTTAATGCTTGAAATCTTCCGTCCATCATATCTTTTGTCCCCATTTGTAATACCAGTACTGCCTTAACTCCCAGTCACTTCACTAGTTCACCAGCCCTTATTTCTGTATCTCTTACCAGTGGTTTTGGTTTTAAGACCCCTTAACAATGCACACACCTTCTGGAACAAGAAAAAAAAATCAAAATTTGGTAATAACTCAACTTTTGAAAAGCCTAAACAGAACTCGACACAGGAATGTCAATGTAAATATTTAAGTAGGATTGATTGAGTTTTTGGACACGCACCAGGGAGACTTTAGTTTTGATATCCCCTGCCTGTGTCCAGGGTAGAAGGAGGATAAATTGAAGTTCTCTATGTGCCCGTATCTCAACAATGGTTTTATTCAATTTTATGTTATTTTACAACATAATTAATTTCATTACAGTCTTGCTCCCCAGTGAGTGTTAGTGGTTTTCATGGTGGTAAATCGTTTAAAAGAAGCAATTTCAGGATGTGGTAGTAGTTGTACATTAAACATTAACCTTTGAGAAATAAAGTTGGAAACAAGCTCCATTGGCAGACAGTTGGACCCCTAACCCAGAGGGTCATGAGTTCAAATACCAGACTCCACTAGCATTGAAACCCATTGCCCTTCACTTAAAGTACCTTGCCACTAGACAGATGGCTGTGGTAGAGTGAAGTATTGCATCCCAGAGGCAGAATAAAAATCTGTCTCTCTCACTCCTCTCTCCCTAAATAAGTGCATTCCCTCTTACCCTATCATTTCCAACAGCCACAGAGACATTTATGACCTTGATATTCCCCTCGCTTAAGAGGAATAAGAAATGTGAAAATAGAACACAGCTAAAGGAGAGAGAGGAAGAGTCAGGAGGTGGGATGTGTGGAAAAAAAAATCTAAGTGACAAAGGAAATTGAAGAAAATAATTTTAGCGATGGAGGAAATAAATGATTGAAAATTCATAAGTAGGAAAACAAATCAAAAATGGTAAAGAGGAATATTCTGATAGTACAAGAAAATAATACATCATGAAACTAATTGGACACAGATTATAGCAAATAGCTGCCACTTCTCTGCTGATACATAATTAATAACTGATACTTGTAAAATATTGCCAAAGTCATCATATTTAATTATATTTTGTTGTGTGCTTTGGTTCTTTGCCAGCAAAATGTAACATTGTTGCATTTATCACCCAACATCAGTTGAAAAGCTTAATCAGTGAGTGGTGGATTGACTTTGATGATATGCATTGGGCATATATTATTCTGAAAACAATTCTTAAAAACAAATAACTCTATATACTGTAAACCATCATTAGATATTGATCCCTTGGGTTCATTCATCCAATCTCAGAAGGGGAAAACATGCAATGTCTTGAACAATGTTCTTCAAAAAACTGATGCAAATTTCACCGATTTGCAAAAATAAATAAATTCTTGCGTCTATTTTCACAGGGGTTGCCTAATGGAATGATTCCTGCCGTTACTCAATTGCCCAAACCTAAACTG
Organism: Heptranchias perlo; assembly: GCF_035084215.1. Taxonomy (NCBI): domain Eukaryota; kingdom Metazoa; phylum Chordata; class Chondrichthyes; order Hexanchiformes; family Hexanchidae; genus Heptranchias; species Heptranchias perlo. Next base: position 8,985,280 of record NC_090330.1, read on the forward strand.
TGCTGCAGTCTGAATGGTGCAGCTTTGTACGATTTTATGGCGTTATAGAAACAAATAAGGAGGTACATACCAGAGAGAAGAAAAATATGGCATTAGCATTGTAGTAACTGTTACAGACAATGATTAATGAGGGGGGAATTAGCCCCTTTGAGTGGCTCTCCATTTGTAGAGGGACTTCTGCCATGTTTGGCTAATTGTTACTTATATTTTTCTCTGGCACATGTAGCCAAGATATGTATCTCCCTGCCAGGTTACTTTATCATTGCCTAGGACAGATGTGCTACAGGGAGCTGGCCAATATATTCTCTCTTCAACGTACATAAGTTTTATGTTTATATGTTCCAGCTACAAAAATAAGTATCTGCCTCTGACAGTTATGGCTGTTATTTAATTTTAAATTGCAGTCCCCCTCCTCTCCTACTGATGACAGCTTGGGCTGGGCACAGCCTCATGGGTACAAGCACCCTATAAGAACATGGAATTCACTGCCTCAGAAGCCCACGGAATCAACTGAAGTGTCCAAAAGGGAGATATGTGTTTACTTGGGGAGTAAGTGTATTATAGGATGTGGATGGTCATTGAGAAAAGAATTGTGATAACAGTATTGTGGGAGAACCTTCACCACACGGACTGCAGCGGTTCAAGAAGGCGGCCTCACCACCACCTTCTCAAGGGCGACTAGGGATGGGCAATAAATACCAGCCTTGTCAGCGACGCCCCACATTCCAAGAATTAATTGCTTTTAAACTTGAACCTTACCTATATCTATCTTGTGCTTAACCAACAGCAAAATTTCACCCAATACAATTCATATATTATACAAAGGATCAACTCAATCCCACCCAAAGTAAAATAATTTATTCATTAAATTACGTAAACCACTTTTTGTGGCAGTCATAAATGCTACTGTATCCTTTAAAATATATCTAAAACCTCTCTGATAAATATGTTAAATAAAATGTTAACACTCAGGTTAGCGTCCATTAATAGTGTATGTAGTGTGACCATACTGTTCACCTTTTGGATATTAGGGTCTGGGTTAAAAGAAATGGAGGTTTTTACCCAATGCTTCTGTTGAAGAAGGCAGCGTGTGACTAATCAACATAGATAGAAAGTTGCAGCCTGTGCTAAGTTAGCTGATCTCAGCTGGAGATGTGGAAGGGGAAATACAATTGGTCTAAATGATTTTGCACTAGGAGTGGAAAATTCAGCCAGGGATCCCACTCCTGGGAGATCCTTGCTGGAAAGTGTGTACGTATGGACATTGGGTGAGGACTGGATTGGGCTTGGCTGTGAAGTCCACCACAGTCACTGTCTCGGCTCACATGTGGGAGGTAATGGACCAGCAAGGAGTCAAGTTGAGAAAAGGATGGGGAAATTGGAGGTAAAAGGGGGACTTTTGGAAGAGTGAACTACATTAAAATAGATTATATTCTCCTAACAAAATGAATGAGTCACTCCAAATGAGAGAATCTTGATACATCTAAATTATACATAGAAGCATTAAGTTTTCACAATTTACTTGCTAGTTACATGTATAAGGCCACATGGGACCAGTTAAATATATAGGGCCACACAGAACTAGTCATATATATAAACCCCCACATGACTGGTCCCATATATAAATCCATACAGGACTAGTCACATATATATATCCACACATGACTGGTCATATATACAAACCCATACAGAACTAATCACATATATAAACCCACACTGGACCAGTCACATATACAAACCCACACAGAACCAATCACATACATAAACCCCCACATGACTGGTCCCATATATAAATCCATACAGGACTGGTCACATATACAAACCCACACAGAACCAATCACATACATAAACCCACACAGGACTGGTCACATATACAAACCCACACAGAACCAATCACATACATAAACTCCCACATGACTGGTCCCATATATAAATCCATACAGGACTAGTCACATATATAAATCCACACAGGACTGGTCACATATACAAACCCACACAGAACCAATCACATACATAAACCCACACAGGACTAGACACATATATAAACCCACACAGAACTAGTCGCATATATAAACCCACACAGGACTAGTCACACATATAAACTCACTTAGGACCGGAGGCTATCTCTTGAGTGAGTTAACTGATGTAGGACGGGCTGTGTGAACGGTCTTGCCTGCTCTGTATTACGGAGCAGATGTGTCTGTCTCCACCCACCCTTGTAATTTGAAAGGAGGTGAATGCACGAAACATTCTCCACTTATCCTCCGCCCCCTCCCCTCCCCTTTTCCAGGAACGGGGTCCATGTCAACAAGCCCAGCCTCGGGGTGTATTCTCACATCTCCACCTCACGGGGTTAGACGACTCTACTTTTCCGACAGACACCCGGACCCTCCAGCTCCACTTTCACCGTAGTTTGCAAAGGGACCGATCCGGAATTTACAAGAATCTCCCAACAAATTTAACAGGTTGACCCACACTGAGCTGCACACGTTTGGGATTCCGAGTCGTTTCATTGCAACCAGAAACCTGAACGTGTCTCATTGACATTTTTGGTTTTTAAAAAAAAATACTATTTGCAAAATATTTCAGTGAGACTGCAAGTCAAGAATCCACTTCTGAATTATCAAGGAAATCTACTCAGATTTTTTTTTGAAAAGGTTTATGGATCAATAAGCTTAAGTCCTTTGTGTTATTATATGGAGGCAGGGAGCAGTGTTATATTGTAGGTGGGTTTCTTATCCAAGCGCCTACTCTCCAGTTTCCCTGTTGTTTGACTCTCTAACGGGACGGCGCTGTGCTGTGGATCGGACTCAATGGTCACACACACACTGATGTGAGGGGATAAAGCTTCTTTTTTTTAAAGAGCTCAGGCGAGACCCACACACTGCCAGACAGAACCCCTCGCATTCAACAGGCTGTCCTGCAGACCAGGAGGCGGTCAGATCTCCAACATGGACAACACGATCTTTTAAAAAAAAAATTAAAGGTAAATAATATTTTTATCTTTAAAATATTAATTTGTCTATAGCATGCAGAATTCTGCCGTGATTGGTTGCCTTGCAGTGTTAAATGTCATTTTAAAAAAAAAATAACATTTCAGACAGATGGAAGTTTTCGAGTTTATTAAGTATTTTTTTTAAAAAGGTGTGGAATAAATTTTGACCTGTTGTGTATCTCTTAAAAATGGTCCATGTTTGAGTGTATTTCGTAGGCTGCATGTTAGTGGGAACAAATCAAACCTTACAGTATCTGGCTTCGAAAAATGACACACATGGTTTAAATGTTACAATATATTTCCCCCGTGAAAACCACATCAGGGCAGCGGGCAATCTGGAACTGTCTGTTGACTGGCAATGGGAAGGATTGATATCCTTTGCAGAAGAGGGTCCGGGAATATCGCACGTTATCTAACAGCTGGTACTGGGATGTGATTCCTATATGTGTGCGTGTGTGTATATATATATATATATATATAATAGGAATCATCTGTATTTAGAAAGTCAACGGGAGGCGGCGTGTCTGCAGTGACAGACTGCAAGAAAAGTCATTGGATTTCACCGGCTGAGGGTCAGTTTCAGCCACTTAAGTACAAAATAAACCGGGAGAAAAAAAAAGCATCGAACGATTCCCCAACATTTCTTACAACTCGGCTGCATCACTTTTTTCCAGATATCTCGATTACTTTTCATTAACGATGCTTGAGTTGCAGGCTTTAGTTTTTGCATCAACACCTCAGCTTTTGCACAGTCTTGCCCGTTTCTGCCATGCATATTTCTGATTTTAAAAGCTTTAAAAGACTGCATCGCGCTATTTTTACCTTGTCCTTTAACCACTGCCAGGCATATAGGGGGTTGTTTGATTGGGACAGATTTAGAAAGCTCGATATTAAACCTGCGGTTTGTCTGGTAAGAAATCAGTAAGTTTAGCTTGGAAAAGTTGACAAAAAGGTAGGCAAAACCAAGGAGGAAGAACAGGACAATATCTTAATAAGGACATCTGGTTAAATGCCACCTTTTTTTTTCTGAATGAAACGCTGCTTCTCGTCCCTCAATGGAACAGAGTGGATAAAATGCAGCGCTCTCTCAGTTTGAAACCCTGCATGGTACGGCTCCTGAGGTAGGAGTGTGCATTCTCTGTAAAACTACATTATATAGGGCAGTCTGACCAGTGATTGATGAGTGAGTCAACCAGTCAGTGATTCCACTGGTGGGCGAGGGCCCACCGCCCCCAAACACAACGCCCTCTAATGGAAGTGCGTTACTTCTTGTCTACATGGTTTAGCTGCTTATTGTCTAATCTTAGGGGAACTTGATGTATTAAAAAAAATGTTCCCCTGTTCTCTCCAAGGTACATTCCACAGGCACCAGTCATCCTTCAGTTCCTCACTAAATCAGCCATTCTTCATGAATGACTGTGGGGAATTAGTGCAAGTGGGCGACTGTACATTGAGCATTCTTATATTTTTGCCTGAAGCCAACAAACATGCCCACACACAGACACACACGCCCACACACAGGACAGACACACCCACACAGACGTAGGACACATACACAGACAGGACACACGCATAGACACAGGACACATACACCCACACAGACACAGGACACACAGACATAGGGTATACACACACTGACACGGGACACATACACCCATAAAGACATGGGACACACAGACATAGTGCATACCCACACAGACACGGGACACATACACCCACACAGACACAGGACACATACACCCACACAGACACGGGACACATACACCCACACAGACACAGGACACATACACCCACACAGACACAGGATACATACACCCACACAGACACGGGACACATACACCCACACAGACACAGGACACATACACCCACACAGACACAGGATACATACACCCACACAGACACGGGACACATACACCCACACAGACACAGGACACATACACCCACACAGACACAGGATACATACACCCACACAGACACGTGACACACAGACATAGGGTATACACACACAGACACAGGACACGTACACCCACACAGACACTGGACACACAGATATAGTTCACACACACCCACACACACAGGGCATACACACACAGGACACACACAACCACACAGACATAGGACACATCCACCCTCACACACAGGACGCACACACATACACACACACACGGGATTGCAATCAGTAGAAACTCTGGCTGATTTCCTCACACACACTCCCAGCACAGGTGCACCCGAGCACAACTGCAGTTTTTCCCACCCACTGCTATTCAGTTCAGATGAGGTAACTTAACACAGACTGTGGATTTAATGTGGCACGTTCCTGCTTTGTATAGCCCAGTTCTCCTCTCTGCAGTACATTCTATTTTAAAGTTGCCTCTATATTTAATAAACGTTGCACCTAAACTGCAATAGTGGTTTTTTAAAAAAAATACATGGGTGTAAGATGCATTTAACTCTAATCTATCTACAAATAAAACCACCAAAATCAAATCTGGCCCTGAAATTATGCTGTGGGACATTAGTGCAGGAACATAACTAATTCCTTTGTTTGCTATTTCAGTTGAGGTGCTGATCTATTCATTTTAAACAAGTTATGCCTCCATTAATGTAGTGAAGTGAGGGATTGTAGAGGAATGTGTTAACTATGTGTATGCTAGTATCCTGCAACACAATTTCCTTTAGTTTATACCTTAAGTCACTCTGGGGTTAATTTCATCTTGGCCAATAACGGAATACAGGAGATAGCGAATTGGCAGCCTGTTTTACATCCCCTCCTCTGCCGCTTTCTTCTCCTTTATTCCATTCTTTTCTTTATATCTGTACATTTGGTATTGACTCCATGAGAGAACCTATATGTTATATATTTTAGGCTATTTATATATAGAGAGAGTGTCCTATGGTGTTGCAGTCAGGGGGTAATTTTGACTTTGCGCCATGGTGTAAAACAGGCTGCCGACTCGCTATCACCCGTTTTACACTATTGCACAAAGTCAAAATCTACCCCAGTGGCTCTTTGGGATAGCGAAACGGCCGAGTGGGAAAATCAAATCTACCCCAAGGAGTCAAGACTAAGTTTAGTTTTTTTTTAAATAATTTATTTCATAGAATTTTAAAGATACACACAGTTCAATATAAATATCACAATTTCAAACCAGTACAATTCAAACCAATACATTACTGATCGTACACAATGCGATCTCAATATTACAATTCAAACACATCCGCTTGGTCCTGAGGGTCGGGACGTACACATTGATCAGTCGGAGTGGGGCATTCTTGTACAGAACATCTGCTACGAGCAGGCGGCCTCCCACCACCGTATTAACCTCGGTGAAGGTGAATTGGCCTCATCACAGCAGGATCCCCAGGTCCGAGGAATGACTGTCGTTGCCTCCCGACCAGATCGACTGCCCCTGGGTCCACATTCGTGACCACTGCCGGTAGTTGCTGATGTGCGGGATCCCGCACTCCTGCAAGAACAGCAGGTCTCTCTTGTCCCTGGACAGGTAAATCAGGGTCGTGGCACATTGCGTAGTCAATTTGATGCTACGCACATTTATGGATGCAATTGTTAAATCCATTTTAAAATACAAAGGCACAAAAACATTCAGGTCTTACTACTGCATCAGTCCGGGTTCTACATTACCGTCCATTTGGGACCCTCGGTCCAGATTCTGCATTTCCACTGGTCAGAGGATTATTGGGCTGGGGTCAGAGACGTAACTCAGTCCCCCATCTTTAAAGTCATACATTCTGAGTTTATCTGCATGTAATACTTAAATGCGATGTTATTGTTTAAAGCTAAATAGCAAAACTTACTGCAATTTGGGGAGCAGAGAAGTAAAGTTGGTTGGAGCACAGGAGTTTCTCTGCAGTACAAGTGGAGGAACTGGGAGATGCAAATTTTTGGAACTAGGCCATTTCCATTATAAATGTTGACATAGGAGTTTACAATGGAAAAAGATGTCACAAAAGCGTGACAAAAAACTGACAAGAAGAAGCAAGGTTTTGTAAACAGGAAATGTGTGTAGATGTAAGATTTTTAATATATTATAGATAGATGATTTCACCTTCATTTAAAGCACACACAGAAATACAGTCCGTAGCCTTTTCAAAATTAACAATTCAAAAGCATTATCATGAATTTTTGTTTAATTTTTACATTTTGTTGCTTTCTTAAGTTTTTTGAATTATTAGTTTCATCACTTTGTTTCATTTAAATACTTTCACTGGGGGAACAAGCTGGGAACTGTACTGAATGGTAAGGCGGGTGATCTAATATAGACAGTTTAAAAACAGAATGATTGAAGCACTCTGAGTTAATAACTGTTTCTAATTCAGCTCCCTACTTCTGCTGAGCTCAATAACTCCAGCAAGCCAAAACTCCTTTCCTGACATTATCAGATTTCACGAGACAAAAATCTTCAAAAAGTCAATGCTAATTGACAAAGTAAAATTTAAGGATGTCAAAGATCATTAACCTTCCTTGTACAACATTTGATTTCTCAAAGATATCCAACAAATGTAATTTTACTTGGCTGGAGGTCTGGATTTGGTCACACACTCATTGCTTCTTCAGCCCTGAATTATATATAAAATGAAAAGTCTTTTATATGCATCAAAATGTGGGCAAGGACAGCATTTATTGCCCATTCCTAGTTGCCCTGGATGGTTTTACATAGAATTTACAGCACAGAAATGGGTCATTCGGCTCAACTGGTCTATAAACTGGTGTTTATGCTCCACACGAGTCTCCTCCCACCTTACTTCATCTAACCCTATCAGCATATCCTTCTATTCCTTTCTCCCTCTTGTACTTATCTAGCTTCCCCTTAAATGCATCGATGCTATTCGCCTCAACCACTCCATGTGGTAATGAGTTCCACATTCTCACCACTCTCTCAGTAAAGAAGTTTCCCTTGAATTCCTGATTTATTAGTGACTATCTTACATTTATGGCCCCTAGTTTTGGACTCCCCCACATGTGGAAACATCCTCCCTACGCCTACCCTATCAAACGCATTCATAACCTTAAAGACCTCTATCAGGTCACCATTCAATCTTCTCTTTTCTAGTTTGATACAAATGAGTGGCTTCCCGGGCCACTTTGGACAACAGTTGAGTGTCAACCATGTTACTGAGGTACTTGTCAGGCCAACAGTTGGTGATTGACATAATCTTGTCTCTGATTGATTAGGAACCTCTGATTGGAAAGATTCTATCTGACACTAGGCAATATGCATCCTTTCAATAAAGATTTATTTTTAGTAGTAAAATAAAAATCGCCCCAAGTTACCTTTGACTTTTCCTCCATTTAAACGTTATTTTGTTCCCTCTCCCCAGTGGTTCCCTGCAACACACTCATGCTCTTAGAAGAAACTCTCTGTGTGGAGAAGTAAAGAGTCACATGTCCCACTCCATGGCTTCACATACATTAATTCATCAATATGCATTGCCCTGGGACCCCAAGTATTTGATTAAAAGCTGTCTTAGAGACAGTTACAAAACAGTGAGCCAGTGTAATATCAGGAGATGATTAATAAGATCAAACATTGATTTAGATCGGAAACTCATCCCCATTCTAATAATTTGACTTCAACACATTTCGACTACATAAGAACCATAAGAAATTGGAGCAGGAGTAGGCCAATCGGCCCCTCGAGCCTGCTCCGCCATTCAATAAGATCATGGCTGATCTGATCCCAACCACAAATCTAAAGAACACAAGAAGTCGGAGCAGGACCCGGCCACACAGCCCCTGGGCCCTCTCCGCCACCCACAGGGCATTGACTAGCTATCTATTTATCTACATATAGAATCATAGAATCATACAGCACAGAAGGAGGCCATTCAGCCCATCGGGCCTGTGCCGGCTTTTTGATAGAGCTATCCAATTAGACCCACTCCACCTGCTCTTTCCCCATAGCCCTGAAAATGTTTCCTTTTCACATGTATTCAATTAACTCCCTTTTGAAACTTACGATTGAATCTGCTTCCACCATCCTCTCAGGCAGTGCATTCCAGATCATAACAACTCGCTGCGTTAAAAAAATTCTTCTCATCTCCCCCCTGGCTTTTTTGCCAGCCTTTGGCTTGGGTTTGTCTAAGAAACAGAAATGCACAGTACATCAGCGTCTGAGAAATTGGTTAACAGTTTGGGTGTAAATCTTCATCAGAATTCTTATGCTAAATGCTTACAATTGAGTGTTAATCTGTCTTTCATTCAGATGCTAATAGGGGCACTGTGCATTTCCAGCACTTTCTGTTTAGAATTACAGTATCTCAGCTATATCAGTAGCGCCTCCCCTGCTGTACACTTTATAAACTGCATTAGAAACTGTATTGAATTCTGTGGGAATATGGCATAAACAGTGTGTTCTTTTTACTTCCTCGCTGTAATGAGAAGCGGTGCCTCTCACTGGAAACCTATCTATCTCCATGGACTGCATTCCTCCCCTGAACGACTGTCAATAGACACTGTCTACCATCAAGTGCCTGACAAAGTCAAAGTGAATAAGTGCGAGGTTGTTTGATTTATAAATTGTTTAGAGTGTGTCAAGAACCAGTGTAATGGAAAAAAGCTGGGGTACAGCTTATCCTTTATCAAACTTATGGGAGTTGTGCCATTGGCCTATCAATCATTGGCAGAGAGCCATTCATTGGCTTGCTGAAGCCAGTATTGTAGAGACTATAGTATGTAGAATCATAGAATCATACAGCACAGAAGGTGGCCATTCAGCCCATCGGGCCTGTGCCAACTCTTTGAAAGAGCTATCCAATTATACCCACTCCCCTGCTCCTTCCCCATAGCCCTGCAAATTTTAACTTTTTAAGTATATATCCACTTCCTTTTTGAAAGTTACTATTGAATCTGCTTTCACCACCCTTTCAAGTAGTGCATTCCAGATCATAACAACTGGCTGCCTAAAGAAAAATGATCTTCATCTCCCCTCTGGTTCTTTTGCCAATTATCTTAAATCTCTGAGCTCTGGTTACCGACCCTTCTGCCAGTGGAAACAGTTCCTTCTTATTTACTCTATCAAAACCCCTCATCATTTTGAACACCTCTATTAAATCTCCCCTTAACCTTCTCTGCTCTGAGGAGAACAACCCCAGCTTCTCCAGTCTCTCCACATACCTGAAGTCCATCATCCCTGGTACCATTCTAGTAAATCTCTTCTGCATCCTCTCCAAGGCCAATCACAGGTCCATTCATTGATAAAGGGTGGAGAATACAACCTGCTGAAAGCTGATTCTTTTCTTTGCTCTGATTTTGTTTAGTTACAGTATCAAAGGTCACAATGTAGGTTCAGATGAATAGTCCTGTTTTTTCCAGAATACACACTGCACCGTCTTCCTATTACACATCTAGCTGTGTCTTATATGGGTTCAATCTCCTAGCCTCCAGCATCCTGCCTGGAAACCCTGTCCAGCTGTTGACTAACCTCTCTGCAAAGAAATCCTTCTGGGTGACTGTGCTATTCTATTGTATTTAATCCACAAACAAATGAACAGTAAAAGCAGATGTCAATTGTTTGTAGAACTAAACATACATATTATAACTTATAATTAGAAAAATTAAGTAGCCATGGATTGTATGTAAGTCTGTGGAGATTATTCTAAGCACCTACAACAACCAGATTGAAGGGCCTGAAAATTTTCATTTTTTATTACTTGTGTAAGAGCCAGGTAGCAAAAAGAAAGAAAGACTTGCATTTATATAGCGCCTTTCACAACCTCAGGACGTCCCAAAGCGCTTTACAGCCAATGAAGTACCTTTTTTAAGTGTAGTCACTGTTGTAATGTATAGAATCATGGAAAAGTTACAGCACGGAAGGAGGTCATTCGGCCCATCGAGTCCGCGCCGGATAAATATTGGCCAGGGCACCAGGAAGAACTCCCCTGCTCTTCAAAATAGTACAGCGGGATCTTTTACGTCCATCTGAGAGGGCAGACTGAGCCTCGGTTTAACATCTCATCCGAAAGACGGCACCTCCGACAGTGCAGCACTCCCTCGGTACCGCACTGGAGTGTTGGCCTGGATTATGGGGCACAAGTTCCTGGAGTGGAACATGAACCCACAACCTTCTGACTCCGAGGCGAGAGTACTACCCACTGAACCACAGCTGACATTGCAGTAGGAAACAATACATTTCTAACAATAATATTTCCTGTAAGGATTTGGCAGAGGCTTATGATTAGAAAGTTGATTTAAAGATTAGCACATTGGAAACATAAAGGATCTCAATTGCATGCTATATGTACAGTTGAATAAGCCTTTAATCCAGACCTGCACACAAACCATCTAAATGCCTTGATTAAATTATTGCATTGAGATCACTCCAGGATACCCATATAAATGAACCATCTTAGTACCTTTATTAAATTACTGCAGAATAATCACAAGCAGATTTCCATTATTCTTTATTTCATTGTCATCTCTCTTTTTTTTCAAATGTTCTCCCTTTATTGGACCCCTACTACCTAATGCTTATCCCATTCTGTAGCCAAGAAACAGGCCGTTTGATCTGCTCCTAGTTATCTGCCAGTTGCACTGTGTAACTGGTTGCTGCGAGGTGTACAGGCAGCTTCCACATAACATTCCCAGTGTCCTGCCGGCACTCGGGGGGAAATGCCTGCTGCTTCTCCCTCACGTGCAAAATTGAGAGAGCGGTCTGTGTCTAGACATTCTGAAAGAAGAAAGATTTGCATTTATATAGCGCCTTTCACGACCTCAGGATATTCCAAAGAGCTTTACAGCCAATGAAGTATTTTTGAAGTGTAGTCACTGTTATAATGTAGGAAATGCAGCAGCCAAATTGTGCACAGTAAGGTCCCAGATAATCTATTTTAGTGATGTTGGTTGAGGGATAAATATTGGCCAGGGCATCAGGGAAGACTCCCCTGCTCTTCTTCGAAAGAGTGCCATGGGATCTTTTATGTCCACCTGAGAGGGTAGACGGGGCCTCAGTTTAACATCTCATCTGAAAGAGGGCACCATCCAACAGTGCAGCACTCCCTCAGTACTGCACTGGAGTGTCAGCCTAGATTTTGTGCTGAAGTATCTGGAATGGGACTTGAACCAACAACCTTTTGACTCAGTGGCAAGCGTGATATCCACTGAGCAACGACTGACACCTATTACGTGAGGCACCAAAGTGCAGCATCAGCAAGCGCCATATAGAGGGGCACCTCAGTTCCGCCACCACTTTCTGATTAACGCACTAAAGTTTTCTGGTGGACTTTAGTATTATTGAAACAATACACATCCTAAAATGTGCACTGCATTTTTTTTATAGATATCTAACTATTTCCCATGGGACCAACGTGTTAGTTATACAACTCTTTTTGCAGCTTCTTGTGACTTCACTTCTGCATTGTTAGTTCCTCCTGCTCACACAAGTGGTCCACGGTCATGTGACCGAACGTGTAAACAGAGTCCTGCTTGAGAGCCATCATTCTCATGGGTTAAAGAATGTCTATAACGGTATCACTCAGAGTCAGACAGTAAACGTGTTACAAAAGAGATGTGTTACTTAGGTGTTTTTTTGTATGGTTTCACTACTATTGAGAGGCGAGAGGCAATGTGCCATACCAGAGGGGGTTATATTAATGTTTCTCTACCAGTTCGAAAGCCATAAAAAACATGTGCTGCATCAAAGAGTGTTATCATGTGGAATGTGCTAGAACAAAGGTGTCTTAAGTGGTTTCTCCATTAGCAGATGGGAGTTAATATCGGGACTCATTTCCTCTGTGTGTCACCAAGTGCTAACTGTGCATTAAAAGTGCTGTCAGTTTATTTGTTAGTGTTAATAGAGTAGCTACTACCTTTTTCCCATGCTGGGAGTAAACAGGTGTAAAGAATGTTAATGCGTATACTCTGTAATCAGGGTATTTTTGTTTGTTAAGGAGCAGTTTGGAAGTTTTCTCCCTAAATTTCTGAGGATTGACGTTTACCAGAAAGACGTTCTAATGCCCGTTCATAACTGTTTCGTAGAAGCAATAAGAAGATACGTAACGTGACTTGAAACAGTAAATGCAGCATATGGGGTGTTGGGGAAGCTGAGACAAAGGCGTAGAGTGAGGCAGAGAGTGCAGAAAACTCCAGGCTGGGAAAATAGGCCCTTCCGAGACTGGGATCGAGAGATTTTTGATAGGTAAGGGTATCAAGGGATATGGAACAAAGGCGAGACAATGGAGTTGAGGTACAGATCAGCCATGATCTAATTGAACAGTGGAGCAGGCTCGAGCAGATGAATGGCCTACTCCTGTTCTTATGTTTCCTATGAGAGCGCAGAAAACCTCAAGCTGTCCTAAAGGGAAAAGCACTGTATGTGCTCGAAGGGTAGGTACATAGAGCAATTTCCAGTCAAGGCCATTAAGTATGTTCCTATGACATTGCATACCTGTACTTGAGAAGACAAATCTCCTTGGGTATTGTTCATGATAAGTCAGATAATATGTTGGTTTTACAAAGCTATGAGCATCTTCCATGTAACATACAACACACTATCTGCTTCTAAGCTCCAATTGGCCACAATTGGACCTTGGCAAATCCCAAAAAGGCCACAAGGTGGAATTGCTGTAAATAGGCAGATATTGACATCAATTAGAGGCTACTCTGGCTCCTCCACAAGTTGAGAAAAACAAGCAAGAAATGACTGGCTTTTATTTTTCTAACGTTGTTTTGCATCTGTAACAAATTGTGACACTTTAAAGTGTTACATTTGAAGAGTGACAGACTCTGGATAGATAGATAGATCGATAGATAGGTAGATAGATAGATAGATAAATAGATGTACATTTGCTATGGAACAAAGTTGGTTTGCACTACAATGTGTGACAGATGGAATCTGCTGACACTGGAAGAACATGGCTCTTATAAAAAAAGAAAACATTTTAAGTAGTAGAGTTGCATTCTACAAATGGTGCAGCAGGTGCCTCTGTGGTTATGTTTTTAAAAATTCTTGCAAGTGCTTAAATTCATTGGTACAGTTTTAACCATGGCAATTGTGGGTGACTTAATCATAAACTTTACCAAAATAAGCAAACATTGTTTTATATATATAAAAAATACAGAAAATGACCCCAATGTCATATGGTGTTAGCGGCTTTTCCCCGTTACTGTCGCAACTATGGGTTGTTAATCCTTCAACAATAACTTCCGCTTGATTCTAGCTCGAGTGGTTATAAAATAGCAAGTTTAATAGACTTGACTCACAACAGCGTTATAGTCATAATACAACTATCTACAGATTACATTAAATGACAAGCAATCAATATAATCTGATCTGTCCATGAACCCAAGCTGATCAGACTTAACCTTCGCAGGCTGCCAGTGGCAATGGATTTCCAGCCAACCCTTATTATGAGCTCTAACTTTTGGGAGGGAGCATGCCCTATCTTTATACTATTCGGCTGCGTTGTTCAGCAAGTACACACCTCTGTCCTTCTCTCCTGTTTGTAAACCCACAGCAATGTGGTTGATTCTTAACTTGGAAATATATCGCCGTTCCTTCATCATCGCTGGGTCACAATCCTGGAACTCCCTACCTAACAGCACTGTGGGAGAACCTTCACCTCACGAACTTCAGCGGTTCAAGAAGGCGGCTCACCACACCTTCTCAAGGGCAACTAGGGATGGGCAATAAATGCTGGCCTCGCCAGCGACGCCCACATCCCATGAACGAATAAAAAAACCCCATCATATTGTGCTGACTCTCCAAAAACCACCAAGGATTGTTTAATGTCCTATTGTTTATGTAGTCTTTCACTGTTATCAGGTCGTAGTATGTTTATACTAGGTTAGGACAACCTATCACTTGAATCTTACTTGTTTTTCACTATTCTAATGCCTCACCACTCTTTCAATGACCTCTTGGGTTTTTGTGAGTTATTTTCCTCACAGAGATGCGGACCTTTGCCCTCTTACGTACACCCGCCCTCTTGCTAAGATGCATGACACTATGCGAATCAGTATTCTCTACGATTTGTTTTAAACCATATTCTTACACATGGGATCAGGTTTTTTGGCACATTTTTTTCATCCCAAGGTAACAGTTAAGAGGTGGTAAGATGGGGAGCAGAGCCCAGCTTCCATTAACATACTGCGTACGGTTCCTGAATTAATGGGACCATGGAAACATCATGCCAAACAGCAAAGATGTACAGTCTAAGGTGTAAGGTTAGATAGGCATTCTGGAGTTGGATTTACCTTTGGGGGCAGGGAGACACTGTGCAGAAGTTTCCTTCAGGGGTTTGAATGGGTTGGGTTGAGTCCATAACAGAGTGGATTGTGCATGATCTGTGGAAGGAATAATCACTAATAAATTCAATGAGGAATTCGGGAGAAACTTCTTTACTCAGAGAGTGGTTACATCAAGTTACATCGAAGCTACAGCACAGAAATAGGCCATTCAGCCCAAGTGGTCTATGCCGCCGTTTATGCTCCACATGAGCCTCCACCCTCCCTACTTCATCTAACCCTATCAGAACACCCTTCTTTTCCTTTCTACCTAATGTGCTTATCTAGCTTTCCCTTAAATGCATCTGTGCTATTTGCCTCAATTACACCTTGTGGTAGTGCGTTCCAAATTCTTACCACTCTTTGGGTAAAGAAGTTTCTCCTGAATTTCCTATTGGATTTATTAGTGACTATTTTATATTTATGACCTCTAGTTTTGGACTCCCCCACAAATGGAAGCATTTTCTCTACGTCTACCCTATCAAACCCTATCATTATCATAAAGACCTCTATCAGGTCACCCCTCAGCCTTCTCTTTTCTAGAGAAAAGAGCCCCAGCCTGTTCAGCCTTTCCTGATAAGGATATCTTCTCAGTTCTGGTATCACCCTTGTGAATCTTTTTTGCACCCTCTCTATATCCTTTCTATAATATGGAGACCAGAACTGTTCACAATACTCCAAGTCTGGTCTAACCAAGGTTCTATACAAGTTTAACATAACTTCTTTGCTTTTCAATTGTATCCCTCTAGAAATGAACCCTAGAGAATGTGGAACTCACTATCACATGGAGTGGTTGAGGTGAATAGCATAGATACATTTAAGTGGAAGCTAGATAAGTACATGAGGGAGAAAGGAATAGAAGGTTATGTTGATAGGGTTAGATAAATAAGGTGGGAGGAGGCTAGTATACCGGCATAGGCCTGTTGGGCCAAATGGCCTGTTTCTGTGCTATAACATTCTATGTAATTCTATGAATGGACTTGATGAGACAGATGTCCTTTTCTTCTACCACGCATCATATTTTGGATACTTACTGACCAACAGCTGAATGATTTCTTTCTTTTTCTGACAGAACGAGCTGGAACTTTATGGTTCTCCCAGGTCGTCACCTGCATTTTAAGCAGTTGTCCCCATCGTTGGATCACTAAACATTGGAAAAATGGCAGCGTTTCACATTTCCTGAGCGAGCTAAGGTAGAATTTGTACCGCTTGCGTGCTTAAAAGCAAACAGCGTCGTCTTACGTTCTGCTATGTACTGTGTACAAATTCTAGTATCTCTTACAGATACAGACAGGAAGAATGGCGAAGATGCTCGAGGTGTCGTACAATATGGTTCATGTGGGGACCCTCTCCATGGTGCTGATTCTGTCTCTGGGAATCCCACGCCTGACTCTATCGTGCCCCTATCCTTGTGCCTGCTATTTCTCCACTGAAGTTCACTGCACTTTTCGATCGCTGACAGTAGTGCCAGCCAGAATACCGAAGGAGGTGGAAAGAATCAATTTAGGGTTTGTACTCATCTGGATATGGCTGCTAAAATCGGTCTGATTTCTTTGATCTGTGAAGTATAATTACATAGTTAGAACGTCTACAAGTGCAATAATGTTTCCATTTGCACTGAACATATTAGCTGACAACAATTTTGCTGGAAAATGATTAATTTCAAGGCTGAATAGAATGATCCTTGTATAAACTCAATACGGGAGTTGAGTGATTGACAGTTATGGTGTCAGCCATGGCACAGTGGTAACACTCTCTCTCTCGCCTCTGAGTCAGAAGGTTGTGGGTTCAAGCCCCATTCCATAGACTTGAGCACAAAATGTAGGTTGACACTCCAATGCATTAATGAGGGAGTACTGCACGTTGGAGGTGCCGTCTTTCAGGTGAGACGTTAAACAGAGGCCCCGTCTACCCTCTCGGGTGGTTGTAAAAGATCTCATGGCACTATTTCGAAGAAGAGCAGGAGAGTTCTCCCCAATGTCCTGGCCAATATTTATCCCTCAACCAACATCACTAAAACAGATTATCTGGTCATTCTCACATTGTTGTGTGTGAGATCTTGCTGTGCGCAAATTGGCTGCCGTGTTTCCTACATTACAACAGTGACTACACTGCAAAAGTACTTAATTGTCTGTAAAGCACATTGGGATATCCTGAGATCATGAAAGGCACTATATAAATGTAAGTCTTTTCTTTATCCTTGCTGATAAGTCAGCACTTAAATCTACCATAAGAAGTAAAGATGAGTAGACAACCCCAGAAAAAGTAAGCATCTTATAGTAGCTCAGCTGATAAGTACAGTGCCTGGTATGGAAAGTTCAGAAAGATTTGATGTCCAGTCTGTGCTGAGTTAGTTTTTTAGCCCCCAAGGTGCAGGAGAGTGATCTGCTTCTTTCGTATTCTTACAGCTTTAACAATATAGAATCTGTGACCGAAGTTTCATTTGATGGACTTCAAAAGCTGGAGCTTCTAATGCTGCACGGAAATGATATCCAAACGCTTCCGGATGGAGCTTTTAAAGATTTGCAATCATTGCAGGTAGTATTTGGTTCCTGGACGCGAATATTTAAATTATTTAAGATCATATTTGTGATTTTTTTTTGTACAAGGGTAAATACCATAAAGAAACTTTAAAATATGCAAGGTTTAGAAGGACGTCTGAGCAAAGAAAGGCCATCGAACCTTTGTCTTTCTCAGAAATCAGCGTGATGGGCAAGATACTGGTTGCTTGGAAAGTGGTGCCAGGGATTTTGAATAAACATGGCTACCTGTGGATGTTCACCTGACCATCTTTTCTATCCACATTGCCAACATTCATGATTCTCAAAGGGAGTCCCAAAGTCGCATCCAAGCAAGACTCATGAAGTAGCATAATCTATATGGTTGCACTGAGACTCTCCTGTCTAATCATGAGTGTTGCTTTCTCTGCCTTTCTTTTTTTGGCCCACCTCTTAACTCTCATTGCCTAATCTCTCTCACCCTCTTCCCTTCTTTCTTTCTCTCTTTCCGGACGCAATTAAACTTGGCATAACCTGCGTTAAATATATTGGAAATGGCGGTTGCCTGAAATGTGGTATAATTTGGAGAGTTTTGCTCATTTGCCGAGAGCTCCTTGCTGTACTGCTGTAGGCAGAGAAAGTTTTTGTGTTGTGTGTTGTTCCCTGATTCTTTGCTGTAATAAATTTCTCTCACCATTGCAACTCCTGCGTTTGAATCTGAGTTGTTTTTGTGACTGGAAGCCTGTGGCCAGTGGGGTACCACAGGGATCGGTGCTGGGTCCCTTGCTGTTTGTGGTCTACATTAATGACTTGGATATGAATGTAAAAGGTATGATCAGTAAGTTCGCTGATGATACAAAAATTGGTAGGGTGGTAAATAGCGAGGAGGATAGCCTCAGTCTGCAGGACGATATAGATGGGTTGGTCAGATGGGCGGAACAGTGGCAAATGGAATTTAACCCGGAAAAGTGCGAGGTGATGCACTTTGGAGGGACTAACAAGGCAAGGGAATACACAATGAATGGGTGGACCCTAGGCAAGACAGAGGGTCAGAGGGATCTTGGTGTGCAAGTTCACAGATCCCTGAAGGCAGCGGAACAGGTAGATAAGGTGGTAAAGAAGGCATATGGGATACTTGCCTTTATTAGCCGAGGCATAGAATATAAGAGCAAGGAGGTTATGATGGAGCTGTATAAAACACTAGTTAGGCCACAGCTGGAGTACTGTGTGCAGTTCTGGTCGCCACACTACAGGAAGGATGTGATCGCTTTGGAGAGGGTGCAGAGGAGATTCACCAGGATGTTACCAGGGCTGGAGCGCTTCAGCTATGAAGAGAGACTGGGAAGATTGGGTTTGTTTTCCTTGGAGCAGAGGAGGCTGAAGGGGGACATGATTGAGGTGTACAAAATTATGAGGGGCACAGATAGGATGGATACTAAGGAGCTTTTTCCCTTCGTTGAGGGTTCTATAACAAGGGGACATAGATTCAAGGTAAAAGGCGGGAGGTTTAGAGGGGATTTGAGAAAGAACTTTTTCACCCAGAGGGTGGTTGGAGTCTGGAACTCACTGCCTGAAAAGGTTGTGGAGGCAGGAACCCTCACAACATTCAAGAAGCATTTGGATGAGCACTTGAAATGCCATAGCATACAAGGCTACGGACCAAATGCTGGAATATGGGATTAGAGTAGACAGGGCTTGATGGCCGGCGCGGACACGATGGGCCGAAGGGCCTCTATCCGTGCTGTATAACTCTATGACTCTATGACTCTAAAATAAGTAGGGACCCTGCCGTGCGTCATGTGAGACAGTGTTCAGGAAGTCTGGTTGCAGATCCTCTAAACAATAAACATTGCCCAAATCATGATAATGAGCTTGTTGTTAATTAGTTATAAAGTGTCATTGACTACAGCCACTCTGTATTCCAGGTGTCCCTTTCCTCCTGGCTGAAGGAGAAGCAAGTGATTGCAAGCAAACTATAAAATGTTAATACAATGGAGAAAAATATTTTAGCAAGTCATATGTAGTTAGATTTTGAACGAAAGAATATTATCTACTTTTCCCCTGCATTTTTCTGCCTAGTTAGTTTCTGCCTAGTTAGTTTCTCCCACTGTTGACCTGTTCCAGATCCCTATCTGTTTGTGCTGTAGATTGGCGCTCGAACTTTTCCTTCCACCATCTTCTTTATCCCCTCGAGCCTCCCAAGATGATCCAATAGAGTTCAGTAAATCTCTGTGTGGGCAGCACAAGATCTGTGAAGTTTATGCATATTGATATAGTGCCTTAGTGCTTTGGTATAAAACATTTTGCATACTGAACCGATTTTGTTTTTGTTTTGAATTGCCCCTTATTGTTGAACTTAATTATTCTTCTCTTGCAGGTACTTAAAATGAGCTACAATAAAGTGAGTACCTTAACAGGGCAGATATTTCAGGGACTGGTGAATTTATTACGATTGCACATAGACCACAACAAGATTGAGTTCATCCAACCGGGCGCATTCTATGGGCTGACTTCCCTGAAACTGATACATCTCGAAGGCAACCTGCTGCAGCAAATCCACCCAAACACCTTTGTAACCTTTTCATTTCTACAGCATTTTAAAATTTCATCAATAAAGCACCTCTACCTCTCTGATAATTCCATTAGAACACTGCCCAGGGAAATGTTGCATTCAATGTCGCAGCTGGAGAGCATCTACCTACATGGGAATCCGTGGTCATGTGATTGCAGGTTAAAATGGCTGCTGGACTGGGAAAAAGAGACTGGAGGTAAACGATGACTCACAGACGGCGCAAGTGTATATGTCAAGTTATTTTACCTATTTCTTTTGTGCTCAATAAAGTGAGGAATGTTAGTGTTGGAGAATGGAGCACTTTCCATTTTCCAGTGACAGCAACAAGCACTCCCAGGCGAGGTACAGTACCTCTAGATGCAAAGTGAAGCTCCCCATTACTTTTTGAACTGGCTGGTGCTCTTGTTTCTAGAAAAGGGAAGTCTGAGCGGTAACCTAATAAAGGTCTTTAAAATTACGAAGGGGTTTGATAGGGTAGATGTAAAAATATGTTAATCACTTGTGGGAGAGTCCAAAACTAGGGGCCATAAATATAAGGTACTAATAAATCCAAGAAGGAATTCAGGAGAAACTTTACCCAGAGAGTGGTGAGAATGTGGAACTCACCAACACATGGAATGGTGGAGGCAAATAGCATAGATGCATTTAAGGGGAAGCTAGATAAGTACATGAAGGAGAAAGGAATAGAAGGTTACGTTGACAGGGTGAGATGAAGTAAATTGAGTGGGAGGAGGCTTGTGTGGAGCATTAATACCGGCATAGACCTGTTGGGCTGAATGGCCTGTTTCTGAGCTGTAAATTCTATGTAACTCTATGTAAATCTCCCAACAATGCACTTCAGCTGTAAATTCTTCAGAGTTCCCCCAACTGCACCAATGTGACTTTTTTCCCTTACCAGTATTCCATGGCCACTTTGATTGAAGTTATCAATTCAATGCTGAATTAGGGGCACTTTTGTAACACAGAACTGGACAGAGACTGCCCAAGCTCACATTCGAGAGGACTTTCATCCATCTTTCTGGGCTAGAGTTGAATCCAGAACGCACAAGTGAAAAGCCAGTGTCTAGCCAAATGCACCACCTAATCCTCCTTATCGATTTCCACTGGTTGGGGAAATCAAGAACGAGGGGACATAATCTTCGAATTAGAACCAGACCATTTATGAAGGAAATCAGGAAGCACATTTCACACAAAGGGTAGTAGAAACCTAGAATTCTTTCCCCCAAAAGGCTGTGGATGCTGGGACAATTGGAGTTTTCAAGACAGTGATTGATAAATTTTTGTTAGGTGCGAGTATCAAGGGATATGCAGCAAAGGCGGATAAATGGAGTTGAGGTTCAGATCAGCCATGCTCTGAGTGAATGGTGGAGCAGGCCTGAGAGGCTGAATGGCCTACTCCTGTTCCTAAGTTCCTATGTTATTATCTGGCTCTTTGTCTTCTCAGTATTTGGAAAACCAAAATGAATCAATATACTGTTTGAATAGGCAACTGAAGTACAATATTTTCAATTGCCTTTGTAGCTATTCTACAATCAAAGGAATGAAAGTTGTATTAGCAGCTTCACTATTCAGTACGATGATTCGAATGGGCTCAAAATGAAAAGCTGAGTTACACAAACCAGAAGCTGCGGGGATTGGGAATGGGAAAATCAGGAAGGGCTCATGATCGCTATCCACTGATCCCTGCTGGAAAGTGCCTGTGTTTGGACATCAGGAAGAACGAGATTGGGCTTGGCTGTGGTGCGCTCAATGTCGAATAGCCCGCTCACATTCATTGATGCCAACAGTCCAATAGCCAATTCTCAATTATCGGGCACGAAGGCTGAGGTCCGTAACATGCCCAAGCCTCCTAGGATACCTCAATGTGGGTAGCCAGCCCAAACGGTGCGCAAGGTGTACTCGAGGCTGATTAGGCCCCTGAAAAATACTAAAAGTAGAAGGCAGCTCCACAATGTGATTGGAGCAGCTGATCGGTGCTTTAGCCATGCACAGTTAGAGTTCGGCCGTTCAGGGGTAATATCAGGAAGTGCTTCTTCACACAAAGGGTAGTAGAAATCTAGAACACCCTTCCAAAAAGCTGTTGAGGCTAAGGGTCAACTGAAAATTTCAAAACTGAGATTGATAGATTTTTGTTAGGCAAGGGTATTAAAGGTTACGGAACCAAGGCGGGTAGATGGAGTTAAGATACAGATCAGCCATGATCTAATTGAATAGCGGAGCAGCCCGAGGGGCTGGATGGCCTACTCCTGGTCCTATATTCCAATGTTCCAACCACTGCATGAGGGTAGGATCATCAGATCCACTATCTAGGAAGTGCATAATGGCCTCTTGGGAGAGGTACATGGCAGTAAACACCTATGGGACTGTACCCTAGCAGATCTCAGCATGCTCAGAAGAGAAATTGAGAAAAAGGAGAAGAAATGAGCAAAAGGAAAAAAATGGTTTCTGTCATTTACTTTTTGTCCCCCATTTGCAGGTGTCGTGAAATGTAAAAAGGACAGAACGTATCCAGGAGGGCATCTGTGCTCAGTGTGCTCCAAGCCCAAACAGTTCACCAAAAAACAGCTTTTTAAATTGGATTCCAACGACCTGACATGTACGAAGCCAACAATCGAATCACCTTTGAAGAAGGATAACAGTACTGAATGGGAAGACAATGAAGGCGAGGATGTACCACTTCAAAACTATCAAAAGCCATTTGGGAGCATGACTTTGAACTTAACTGACCAGCAAGGAAACAACAATGATTTGGTCTGTCAGGTCAACAGACTGAGGGACAATACAAAGATCCAGTGGGATCGTCTAAATCAACAAGAAATTGCAGTCAATTTGACCTTCTCAGTGAACCTTATGTGCTATATGGATCAAGAAAACATGGAAAGACTATGGAGCCTGATTGCCTACTATAGTGAAACGCCTGTAAAACTACAAAGGGACATAATGTTGACCAAAGAGCCTAAGCTGAGCTATCGATATAGACAAGTCATTGACAATGATGCTTACTACTACACCAGTGTAACAGCTAATGTTATGGCTGAGCCTTCATGGCTAATGGAACAGTTCGTCAACATCCAGCTCGATAGAAGGCAAACTACTACAAGCCATGTTGTCCTCCTGTTCTCAATGTTTCTGTCACAAAATTTTCCAATTAGCGACACTGCAAAAGGTGAGAGCAACTGGGTGTTAATAAAAGAAAACGACGGGACAAAGATGGATCACGTTGCAGTCACAGGGTCTATGCTGCAGCTAAATTGTCAGGTCGTTGCCTCAGGGAGCCCATCAATACAGTGGTTGCTTCCTGATGGTGCCCAACTGAAAGCTCCTTACAGCAGCAAAGATAACCGCATTTCTGTCTCTAACACTGGGAAATTAATCGTGAAGGCCGTAAATCATTATGATTCAGGTTTATATCTGTGCACTGGGACAATTCAGGGTGATACAGATACAATGACCTATAGAGTTGCTGTGCTACCTGCAAGGGTCCACGCATCTCAGGGCAAAGAAAGTGGCATCACTGTGCATTCTGGAGATACCATTTCTCTGCCCTGCACTGCTACCTCAGTACCAGATGCCCAGCTGAGTTGGATCCTTCCAAATAAGAAAGTGCTCAGTGCCCCATCAAATGCTACGAGTGGATTTGTTACGCAGAATGGCACTTTAGTCATCAAAGCTACCCGTGTTAGCAACGGCAGGCACTACAGATGCGTAGCCATCAACAAGTACGGCTTAGATTCACTGACTGTTAACGTGGCAGTCATGAAAATATTTCACCGCCGGCCAGCCAAAAACGGGAAGGCTAGTAGAATGCCGCCTCCTAAGGTCTATATAAGAACAGAGGAAGAAGAACAGGAGGGTTCAGGTCGAGAGACAGCATATGAAAGTCAGAAACAGGTAACCTACAACAAATACACTGGCAGGATACTTAATGGACAAAGAAACCTTCCTGCAGATGGCACACATGACTATTCCAAAGTAGAATCCAACAGGAACCTCAAACTAAGGAAAGGGCTACAGAGGGTTAGGGGGAGCACAGCGGCAGAAGGCAGGAGAAGATGGGATTCACGCAGAAGAATCAATATGTCTAATAAAAAGATTGACCCACAAAGGTGGGCGGACATCTTGGCAAAGGTGAGAGGGAAAACTGTTTCTAAAGTAACGGACCCTCCCTCGTTCCAAATCTATAAACCAACCACTACATCTCCAGTTAGAACCAGAAACCATGTACCTCATCCTGGACCAAAGCATTCAAACAAACTCGATCCAGCCTCAGAAGAAGAGTCTGGTGTTGAGGAATCGTCGGCAATTGGTGATCTAAATTTATCAGAGGATGAATTAATAAATGTAAGCACACCCCGTAATGCAATAGTGAAAGACTACAATATGCCCGGGACCACTACACTTAAGGAAACTCACATTCTTAAACAGCAAGAGAAACTTTTGCCGCAAACAGCAAGAGGCGGTGTAAATTCTGCTAAAAAACAAAAGTCTGGTGCATCTCACACTGACCTTATTCTCAAAAGCACCGCTGAGTCCAGCACTGCGGCCAAGCCCTTTTCAAAACCGAGGTATGAGCCAGGGATTTGGGAATTGCCAACAACCTCAGCTTCAGCACTGGAACGGGCCAGTAGTGAGCCAACAAGGGAAATGATTAGGATAGAGCCAACACGAGGGGAACGAGAAGATCATGATGTACATGTCATTCCAGATAAAACAAATGCTCCAAAGATTAATGCACATGAAGAGGTAGCAGAAACTTGGATTACTAAAGCTGTTAAACATCCATCGAGGAAACTTCCTGGAAAGTGTTCCATAATTGATGCTGCAGATGTAAATTCTAACAGTGATAAGGACAGCACATATATCAAAGGAGATCCCACCACAGCGAGTAAAACAGTCACCACTTTGACCACAACCAAAGCAACCACAACGACCAACAGAGCCCCTACCTCCACAACCAAAGCCGCAACTACCACTACGGTGGCCCCCACTACCACAGATAAAGCAACTACCGTTACAACCGAGGTCCCCATCACCACAACCAAAGCAGCTATTATCACAACTGCCGCTACCATTCTTCCCACCACTACAGCCAAGGCCACTACATCTAAAACCATGGTGCCCAGGACCACGTCAAAAACAACCACTGTCACGACTGCTAATGCAAGAGCCGCCCAAACCAGAAAAACATCAATTCTTGCTTCTCGAAACTATCCAAGGAAAAGATTACCCGGCAGAAGGAGGTATCGGCCTAACAGATATAGGCAAAGGCAGCACTTATATCCAATATCCAGGGCCAAAGAAGCAAAACCTCTGCATGAAAATATGGCCTCAACAACTCTGCCAACTGTGAAGGTTGTTCCAACAGAAATTAAAAATTCTGAAAATGGCCAAATCAAAGTCAACACCGCAATAGAAAAGGAGCCAGATTCAAAGTTGGCAACAGCAGCTTCCAGCAAAACAGATTCGCTACAACTGACCACAAAAGAACCAAAACAAAAATCTGCAGCTGTCATGACCGTTATAAAGTCTCCACGTATAACAAGACTGCCTATAAAACCTATGACTGAAGGTCCGCAGTCTTCAAAGTCGCATCAACCAAAACCATTAACTTCAACAATGCAGACAACTCGTGAAACTACAAAAGCCCCTTTCTCAAATCTTCCCCACGTAGAACCAACCAATCCTGAATCTCTAACCCATCAAACAAAAACGCTGCTTATTCAAAGGGATTATAAATTACACAATGATACAAAACTTGATGTTACAACCATTTCACCTCTTACATCGAATACCTTTGGTAAACCTCCAGATCCCGCTATTCACATAGTTTCACTGGGGTCAAGTAGTACACCCATATCAACCACAACAACCACTACGTTAGTTGTCCCAGTAGAATCTGGGAAATCAATGGGAGTGCAGGACAGCAGAAAAACTTCAGATGTTATCTTAAATCCACTAGTCCCAATTACAGTACTTCCTATTACCACAACAGTTACTTTGACATCAAAATCTGTAATGAATTACCCTGAAATATTAATCACAACCGCTGCTCCTACTATACAGCAATCCAGGGAAACTCCAAAATCAAACAGTATGCCAAAAATGCCAACCACAACAGTTTTAGAGACTGGGAATGAGCCACCAGAGATCGCCCCGTCCCATGGAATTTCCACATTTCAACAAAACAGAAGTGATATTACACCAAAAATACCTTTCTCTCCTGACACAACTATAGCTACTTCTCTATTTCCTGGTCAGAACATTCCTCCATATAGAAGATCAACAGAAAAAATTGTGCCAGGAACCAGCTGGTTAGAAACCCAACCAACCACTCCAGTCTTCAGGAACATCGCTCTTTTGCCTTCTCAAAACATGGTTACACCGGACAAAGTAATCCTGCCTCCAGTCATTAAAAAAGGGAGAATTATTTCTCCACAAGGTGTCTTCCCCACTCAGAAAACTGCTGGAATGGGAGTAATGAAACATGACCGACTGGAAACCTACAGAACATCTGAGAGCAATAATAAACCAGATAGAGTCCTTACAAGACAGCATACAGCAGCCACACAAGTCAGACAACAAGTTAAAGAAACATACATGGAACAGTCAAACAACTTAACTTGGATTCCAAAGCGTGCAAGGAAGCCAGATGCAAAACTCAGCGTGATGTCCATTCCAAACCAAGGTTCTGGACCTAAATCTCCCAAATATATTCCAGTAGCAGCAACGCTAAAACCACTGACACCTGCAACAAGGGTTTGGTCCCAATTCTTTACAGTTAGAGCACCGTCAGTAGTTACCAACAAGCCCATATTGAGCACATTTGCACCAAGGACTGTGCAAAACGTAGTAAGACCTGATAAACCTTTTATCATGTCACCCACAGCAACACCGGCACCTTCATTCCACCAAACAAGTCCAGTGATATTTAACAAACTAGCCGATAGGATAGATGTTAATTTAGGCACCAATTCGCAAACAGCAAAAACAAATTACATACCGTCATTTAGGCACTCAGTTGCGCAAATACCCAACACACACCAAGGAAATCAATGGCACCAGAGTGTACAGATCCCATTTCTGTTTACTAAAGTGAAAACCTCAGCAACTATCTCCATGTCAACCGTGCCTACAGTGGCAGTACCCACGAGTGCCCCTACAACTATACCCACAACTACTATCACTGCACAATTGTTTAGAAATACCTTATTGAACAAAAGGTTATATTATACCCCAATCCTACCAAATTTAGGAGGGAACTCATCCGATGCTGCTCAACCATCTCCCAATTTCAAGGTGATAAAGGAAAAGCCAAAAATAGTTACCAGGAATCCTCTGACAGTGTCAGTGAAAGCAGAGATGGATGCTTATCTTCCATGCGACACAACTGGGGAGCCCAAGCCTTTTGTTTCTTGGACAAAAGTGTCAACAGGTAGGAGACATTTATACCTACTTTACAGCCTTATAGTTAGTCTTTTATCAATGGAAAGGAAAATCATGGCAGTTTCTATAATGGGCAGTCGATCAGCAATGCCAGTTTTATGCCAGGTGTCAAATTGAAAATTTATGCCATAATATCTGATGAGTTTGCCAAGGCATCTACTCAATACAATATTACATCACCTTCACTACAAGTGGGACATTGGCTCAGCGTTGGGTTGCCAACTCTGGTTGGACATTTCCTGGAGGTGTCATCACCTGACCTACTGCCTCCAACCATCCCCGCCCCCCACACTCCTGCCATTGGTCGCCCAATATGCCCATACTTGCGTTGAACTGCCTTTCCACGGCCAATTGGAAAGCAAATAGATTCTTCATTACCCAATGGATGGTTCTTGACTGTCAGTCAAACAATCTTTTTTCCTATGTCCAATATCTTTATAACTAGTGAACAAAAGTGTTTGAAGAGTTTTTTTTAAAAACCACAATCAGGCAGCACTTTCCAGATCATAACTACTCGCTGCATAAAATGTTTTTCCTCAGGTCACCTTTGGTTCTTTTGCCAATCACCTTAAATCTGTGTCCTTTGGTTCTTGACCCTTCCACCAATGGGAAGTTTCTCTTTACTTACTTTATCTAAACCTTTCATGATTTTGAACACTTCTTTCAAATCTCCTCTCAACCTTCTCTGCTCTAAGGAGAACAACTCCAGCTTCTCCAGTCTATCCATATAACTGAAGTCCCTCATCCCTGGAACCATTCTAGTAAATCTTTTCTGCAACCTGTCTAAGGCCTTCACATCCTTCCTAAAGTGCGGTGCCCAGAATTGGACACAATACTCCAGTAGTGGCTGAACCGGTGTTTTATAAAGGTTCAACATGACCTCCTTGCTTTTGTACTCTATGCCTCTATTTATAAATCCCAGATCCCGTATGCTTTTTTAACCGCTTTCTCAACCTGTCCTGCCACCTTCAAAGATTTGTGCACATATACCCCCAGATCTCTCTGTTCCTGCACCCCCTTTAGAATTGTACCATTTAGTTTATATTGCCTCGCCTCATTCTTCCTGCCAAAATGTATCACTTCGCACTTCTCTGCGTTAAATTTCATCTGCCACGTGTCCGTCCATTCCACCAGCCTGTCTGTGTCCTCTTGAAGTCTATTACTGTCCTCCTCACTGTTTACTGTTTACACTTCCAAGTTTTGTGTTATCTGAAAATTTTGAAATTGTGCCCTGTACACCCAAGTCCAAGTCACTAATATATATTAAAAAAAAGCAGTGGTCCTAGTACCGACCCCTGGGGAACACCACTGTACATCTACCTCCAGTCTGAAAATCAACCGTTCACCACTGCTCTCTGTTTCTTGTCACTTAGCCAATTTCATATCCATAAGATGCTGGATAATTGCCCATTCTTTCTCAGCATTGCACAACTCATTACATTTAGACACCCAACAGAGGCTGACATACTGAAGATTACATATTAAATGTGCATTTATACAAGATGGTAGCAAGGGGGCACAAATGTAAGATAATTACAAAAAGAATTGAAGGGATGGTTAGAATTTAGACTTCCCTGCCGCAAAATGTTGAAGTACAGTCCACAAGTTCTTTTAAAAGAGAATTAGTTGCTTGAAAAAAACGAATAGTAAGTGATATGGGGACCGAGCAGGAGAGTTCGATTAGACTAGATGGTGTACTGGAGGAAAGACAGTGGAGATTTATGCCCCAAATAGTCTGTGTTGGATTCTTTTTGTGCTGTAACATTTTATGGTTCTATGATTTAACGCCTTTAGCACAGAAAATGTTCCAAACATTTTAGAGGGGAGAAGGAGGAAAATAAAATAAAAATGAAAATAGATGAGAGAGATAAAGGAACAAACACTGAGCATCATGGTGGGGGAGATGGGAGAATTGACCAAAAGGTGGGTTGAAAAGATGGGTTTTGAGAAGGTTGCTAAAGTTGGAGAGAGAAGTGGAGAGGCATAGGAGTTTATGGAAGGAGTTCCAGAGGGCCCGTAGAGACTGATGGCTCTGCTACCAGTGGTGGGGCAATGGGAGAAGGAGGTTACACAAAAGGTCACACAACATATACATGTTTAGTTTATGGTATATTAGACTGTATGGGGGTGACTTTAAACCCCAAGAACAGGTGGGTTGGTGGCGGGTGGGAATTGAAAATAGTTGTTTTTTGGATCGCGACCGCAACCCGGCTTTATTTCTGGGTTTAACGTCGGCGCGTAAAAGTTCAGGCTTCTCACTGGGAATGCAAAGTCTGAAAATGTTGCGGTTGCGACCCAAAAAAACCAACTATTTCAACTCCTACCCGCCCCAACCCACCCGTTGTTGCGGTTTAAAATCACCCCCTATTTGCCTGATTTACAGGCCTTTTGGTAATCTGGACACTTTTTTATCTGACTGACTGATTTTTGTCCCCCCCCATAGTATTTTTGTTGCAAAGGTCTCACAAACTTCAGATGCGTGTTATATGTAAAACTCCTCCCCTTCAGGATCCTAAACTCATGCTCCTCTCATTCCCAACCAAAGGGTCTAATATTTATCCCCTTTGAGGCAAAATTAAAGGGACAATGTCATTAGGATAATGCATTTTACAGACTATTTCACTTGTTTATAGACAGAGGAGGGTGCGGTGGTGATTGATTCATATCCCACTATTAATTTATTCTTTAATAGGAATGTAAGATAAAAAAAATTTTAAATGACAGTTACAACAGGCACAGTGCTTGTTTCAATGTGAGTTTGCATTGGAGGCCAACGTAACAGCACTGGAGCAGAATTCTTGGAACATGCCATTCCAGGAATTGAATTTGCCAAACATTTCCTCTAATTTATTCCCCCTCCTCTCCTGAAGACTGTAGGGTAGATTCTCACTTAAATTACATCCAATTAACAAGATCTATTATATCAGATTTCCACCCATTTAGGTCCCATCCAATTTTCTAGGAAGATTTTGCATGGGCACCAGAGACACCCATCAGTTTGCAGCTAATGATATTAAAGTTAGTCCCCGATGTTGTTAATTAGACATCCTCGCAATTTCCAAGTGTTTACGCCAGTATAGTGCGCGATCATCCATCTGACCACATAAAATGGGTGTGCTGTTTAAGGAAATGTATTTAAAGAGCCCAATAGTAAGATTTGTAGCAGCATTCTGAGGTTATTGGCGAATATTTCCTTTATCTCTTTTCTTTCTTTCCTGTGTCCAATGGTTGTGAGGCTTTGTGCCATGTATTCTGGCACTGCCATATTTTTGGTACATCTATAATACTGGGATAGTGGGCTTTCCAATGGGAATTCTCCTGTATTTTTTTTTAAAGCAGGAGAAACGGTGGGATGTCAGGCAGAACAGGCTGCAGCTGAGGTAGACTGTACTCATCTGCCAGTACCCACCTAGGCATATTTATAGACACAGGAACACCCACCTGGAAATGACCATCTGGAACCAGATACACAAGTAGAGCTGTGCTATCTGTGCAAGAACACCTGCAGCTAACATACACCATTGGGCCAGTGACAGTAACCCTCACCTGTTCCCTCAAGTCCTCAGAACATCGAGACCGATTGTAGCTAAATTCCCAAGCTGAAATAAAAGAGTTCAATGTTAAAACTCTTGTGCTTCTTCCAGGGGCTGTGATGACGGCAAGCAGCAAAACGCTGAGATTTCAAGTCTTCGGCAATGGGACATTTGGCATTCGCAACATTCAAGTTCAGGACCGTGGGCAGTACCTGTGCACCGCGCGGAACCCGTACGGCTTGGACAAGGTGACGGTCACGTTGATCGTGCTGGCCCAACAGCCACGAATAACCGGAGCCCGTTACAAAGACGCCACCGTGTACCTGGGGCAACCGTTCGCGGCGGAGTGCAGGGCCGAGGGGACGCCCACCCCGCAGGTGTCGTGGCTGCTGCCGGGCAGGAAGCTCCTGCGGAGACCGGGCGGCGCGGGGAGCAGCCTGGCGCTGCTGCCGAACGGGACGCTGGCCATCGGGGAGACGGCTTTCTCGGACCGCGGGGTTTACAAGTGCATCGCCAGTAACGCCGTGGGGGCAGACACCGTGACGGTGAGGCTGCACATCGCGGCACTGCCCCCCATCATTCAACAAGAAAGGACCGAGAACATTTCCATTGTCCCAGGGCAGGGCGTTCACATTCACTGCACTGCCAAAGCCGCGCCCCCACCAAACATTCGCTGGATTCTCTTCGATGGGACGCAGATCAGGCCCTCGCAGTTTATTAACGGCAACCTGTTTGTTTTTCCCAACGGGACCCTCTACATACGTAGCCCGTCAGACCGTGATGTCGGAAACTATGAATGTGTGGCGACTAATGTAGTTGGCATTGCCAGAAGGACAGTGAGCATCAATGTTCAAAAGCATTCAGCCACTGCCAAGATTACCGTATCATCTCCCCAAAGAGTAGACATTAGTTATGGAAGCGTTCTATATCTGGACTGCGTGGCGGCAGGAGACCCAGGGCCAAGAATACTCTGGAGACTGCCTTCAAAATCGCTTGTGGATTCACACTACAGGTACATCAATATGTACAGATAAGGATATTAAACCTTTGGGCCCCCCCGGAACGTTTTTTTTTGTTTGTTGCAGAAGCTCGCACGATGGCTTGGTGGGTAAATGCACCACCTAGTGTGTTAGTGAGCTACATGTGTCAGCCATGGCTCAGTTGGTAGTAATCTGGTACTCTGAGTTAGTAGGTCGTGGGTTCAAGCCTCGCTCCAGAGACATAAGCATAAAAATCCAGGCTGACAGTCCAATGCTCTGCTGAGGGAGTGCTGCACTCTTGGAGGTGCTGTCTTTTGGATGAGACGTAAAACCAAGGCCCCATATGCCCTCTCAGGTCGACGGAAAAGATCCCTTGGCATTATTTTGAGAAAGAGCAGGGGAGTTCTCCTGGCCAATATTTATCCCTCAACCATCATCACTAAACAAACAGATTATCTGGTCATTATCTCATTGGTGTTTGTGGGATCTTGCCATGCGCAATTTGGCTGCCGTGTTTCCTACATTACAAAAGTGACTACGCTTCAAAAAGTACTTCATTGGTTGTAAAGTGCTTTGGGATGCTCTGAGGTCGTGAAAGATGCTATATAAATGCAAGTTATTTCTTTCTTTTCACATCGACAAGGCAAGTCCCAAGCTCGATTCCTGGGCTAGTTTGATCTCAGCTGTGATAGCCAATAACCTCAAGTACCCTCAGCTCTTGTGGGTTAGGAAAGGGCAAAATCAGATGGGGTTCCTATTCCTGATTGCTATCCAGTGACTCAGGTGAGAACATCAGTGGGCTTGACTGTGATGCCCTCCATGGTGAAATAGCTGATACTCACAGGGTAGCCTTACATATGAGGAATGGCCGCTTGGGCGAGGTACTAGAGAGCTGGCAGTGCCAGTGGATCTGTACCCAGCCTTCAGGTGAGGAGGGGAGAGACTTGGAAAGTGAAATACTACTTTAAATGTGCATTGTCCTGGACACCACTCCTGCCCAGAGGATTGTTTTCCCAGTTACAGCACAACAGGAAGATTTCCTGTTTGCCATTTCTAATAAAATCATTGCAAGTGTTTATGGTATGAGGGGGAAAGAAAGAACTCGCATTTATAAAAAAAACTTTCATGTCCTCAGAATGACCCAAGTGCTTCACAGTCAACAAATTACTTTTGAAATGTAGCCATTGTTTGCAACCCGTCCTTAGCCAGTAGTGCCATGTAGATGATTCTTCTAGTCCTCCTCCTGAGGTCCCCACCACTACCGATGCCAGTCTTCAGCCAATTTCATTCATTCCACGCGATGTCAAGGGATGGCTGAGCTCACCGGCTACAAGTCCCGACAACATCCCGGCTGTAATGCTGAAACCTGTGCTCCAGAACTTTTTTTTAATTCGTTCTGGGATGCGGGCGTCGCTGGCGAGGCCAGCATTTATTGCCCATCCCTAATTGCCCTTGAGAAGGTGGTGGTGAGCCCATGTGCTTGCTGCTTTTGTCCTTCTAGGTGGTAGAGGTCGCGGGTTTGGGAGGTGCTGTCGAAGAAGCCTTGGCGAGTTGCTGCAGTGCATCCTGTGGATGGTACACACTGCAGCCACTGTGCCCCGGTGATGAAGGGAGTGAATGTTTAGGGTGGTGGATGGGGTGCCAATCAAGCGGGCTGCTTTATCTTGGATGGTGTCGAGCTTCTTGAGTGTTGTTGGAGCTGCACACATCCAAGCAAGTGGAGAGTATTCCATCACACTCCTGACTTGTGCCTTGCAGATGGTGGAAAGGCTTTGGGGAGTCAGGAGGTGAGTCACTCGCCGCAGAATACCCAGCCTCTGACCTGCTCTCGTAGCCACAGTATTTATATGGCTGGTCCAGTTAAGTTTCTGGTCAATGGTGACCGCCAGCCCCTGGCCAAGCTGTTCCGGTACAGCTACAACACTGGCATCTAACCGACAATTGTGGCAAATTACTCAGGTTGTTGTTTGTGGGATCTTGGTATGCGTATTTGTTGCTGCAGTTCAGTTGACTCGCTGTGCGTGAAGCACTTTGAGATGTTTTGCAGCGATGCATTAAAGTGCTATATAATTTTTTTTCCGATTACTTCCACAACTCTATTACCCTTTGGTTGAAAAAGATTTGCCTAATTCCCCTTCTTACTCCTAACTTCTTAAAAGGAGTTCTCCAAATGCATGTAAATATCTCCTAAAGCTTGACTTCTGACATGTTTGTAGATCTGATGGAAGCTGGGGCTTTGCAGCTGCGGTTGGACAATAAATCACTTTGTTTTTCAATAATGATGAAGCGGATTCCGTTGGGGATTTCCTCCTCACAACCCGAGATATTCATCTTAACAGATTAGTGAGGGATTCACATGAGTCAACCTGGGGATTTGGAGTCTGTAAACAGAAATGACTTTAGTCTAAAGTGTCACATGTTCATGGAATGAGGAGGGGGGCATTTTTATTCTAGTTGTGTTAAAGGGTATGAATAGAATTAAACAAGAGCTAAAAATTAATGAAACTTTGCCTGTTACAATTGTATTTTTCTGGGAAGATCTTTTTATTTTTTCCCTTATTTCCTTTGTCCACTGGTCTCCCCCAGATCAAAATCCATCCTTGGCTGAAAGGGCAACATGCAGAGGTATAACTAGCAGTTTAGAATTTGTTCAACCCCTCTCCTCATTTCCTCCAGCCATTGCGTCCAGCCCAGCAACCTTGGGATTTCAGCACAGACACCAACCTTGCAGTTATTCCTGTAAATGCTGTTTTCGGTGCCTGGATTGTCATAAATGAACTAAGCAGTGACGAACAAGTACAACTCCAACTGATATCCATGCCGATGCCGAGACTACACTGTAATAATTTTGTATGTGGTTCACATGCAGATTTCTACCCCCGTGACAGCAGGCAACCTCCTCCCAAGCGAATCTGCCTGTGCCACTTTATGACCAAGTACGCGGAGGTACATGAGAATGGCCTCGGTGATTCTTTACTCCCTCGCTATGACAATTGGAGGGAAGCACCTGGGTTTTGTTTGTTGACTCACAGCAGTGACATGCCTGAGATCTGTGGGAATCATTCCATGGCAATAATGTCTTGGTCCAACACTGCATGACTGTGCCGTCCTGTTTCAAGCAGTGTCTAAGCTTTGCAATTCTCTCGTAGTAATGTCATTGCAAGGTTAACATCACTATAATCTGTTTTATGCAGCGGAAGCTGACAGAACAGATTTCATTTCCAAGCAACAGCCAACAGTAGAATAGCCATCTAGTTACATTTTTTACCCACCAAGCTCCTACACTATGGAGTTTCTTACCAAGCCCTTCCACTTTGTTACATCTCTCCCCATTTTCAAAGTCTCCTCAAAACTTACCTCATTGATTGTGCCTTTGGTCACCACCCCTTAACACTTTCCTCAACATTTACTTGGTGTCCTTTTGTAAACCATATTGGGACACTTCCCAACATTGAAGGTACTCTATAAGTGCAAGTTGTCATAAGATCACAAGAGCTAAAAAAAAGATCTTACTGACTGTTTGACTCCCTCCTGAATCGAGTTTTATTTGGCCCAACATTGGGTTGGCGGTGGAGAAACAATTGACAGTAAGACTCAGTCTGTGATCAGTATGTTTTTTATTCATTTCTCCCCACGTCATTCTCCTTTGTCCCACTCCTCTCTTGAAGGTAGTGACTCATTTTGGAGTGCACTTCCACAGGTGCTACCAATGTTGTGGGACCACACTCCAAATAGCAAATCTTCCCGTTGAGACTGGACACTCATTTATATCTGTTGTAGTACTGCCCAACTCCAACCCCACCCCTCACAAAATGGCCCAGCTGAGATCAACTAACCCAGTACAGACTAAGGACAACAAACTAAGGATCAAGCCTGGGACTTTTTCTGGTCTTAAAAAAATATCATGAGATCCAGCTGCCCATCTAGCTATCAGAAAAGCCCCATTGTAAATATGTTTTCGAACTGTACAAACCACAAAGGATGGAACATTCCCCCATAGAAATTTTTATAAACCGAAGTTTTAATTACCAAAGTCTTCAACTGTTTGTCACTAAACTCCAATTGTGTTTTATTTTTCAGTTATAGTAAGAGAATCAAAGTGTACAACAATGGCACTCTAGTGGTCCAATCAGTTACAGATAGAGACGCAGGAGATTACCTATGTGTAGCTAGAAATAATATGGGGGATGACTTCATGGTGCTCAAGGTCAATGTCATGATGAAGCCAGCAAAGATTGAATACAAGCAAGATGCCAACCACAAAGTCATGTATGGAAAAGACCTCAAAGTTGACTGCATAGCATCAGGCTTACCAGATCCGGAGATCTCGTGGGGCCTGCCAGATGGCACCATGGTCAACAGTGTCATGCAGTCCGACGACAGTGGGACAAGAAAGCGAAGGTATATTGTTTTTGATAACGGCACCTTGTACTTCAATGAGGTTGGACTGAAAGATGCAGGTGACTACACTTGCTATGCAGTAAACCAGATTGGTAAGGATGAAATGAAAGTCAATGTCAAAGTAGTAGCAGAGCCTCCAACTTTCAACAGTGGCACACCCTCTCTTGTTAAGGTGGCATACGGCGAGTCCTGCACAATAAAGTGCGAAGCCAAAGGAGAACCAACCC
Source organism: Heptranchias perlo (assembly GCF_035084215.1). Classification (NCBI taxonomy): domain Eukaryota; kingdom Metazoa; phylum Chordata; class Chondrichthyes; order Hexanchiformes; family Hexanchidae; genus Heptranchias; species Heptranchias perlo. The sequence goes on from NC_090330.1 coordinate 9,022,170, forward strand.
CTTGGATCAGCTGGTACTCTCCAACCAACAGATTCATCCCACCTTCATCAAAGTACCAAGTCAAGACTGATGGCACTCTTCTTATACAGAAGGTACAGAGATCAGACAGCGGAAACTACACATGCATTGCGAGAAATACAGCAGGGGAGGGTAAAAGAGTCATCACTGTGGAGGTAAACATTGAACCGCCAAGTATTAATGGACAGAAGAGCACAAATATTGTAGTCAAGGAAACAGCAATGAGGGAAACCCGTAAGCAAATAGACTGTAAGTCAGAAGGGATACCCATTCCACGGGTCATGTGGGTGCTGCCAGAAAATGTTATTGTGACCGCGCCATATTATGGAAATAGAATCCAAGTGCATCGCAATGGAACACTCGACATAAGGAGCTTGAAGAAATCGGATGCAGTCCACTTAGTGTGCATTGCTCAGAATGATGGGGGAGAAGCTAGGCTCACTGTGCACCTCGAAGTGTTGGACAACCTGGAGAAGCCTTCATTTACTAACCCACTTAGTGCGGGGGTCTCCATCGTGATCGGTAACAGCGTTAACCTCAACTGCTCCTCGAGAGGGAACCCCACTCCAGAAACAACATGGATCCTTCCGGACGGAAACAAGCTCATGAGCGGTCAGCGATTGCCAAAGTTGTACCACGGAAGAGATGGCACCTTGCATATCAACAGCCCTTCTGCCACAGAGGCTGGAGCTTATCGCTGCATAGCCAGGAACGCAGTCGGCTCCATTGAGAGGCTAGTCACCTTGGAGATTGGTCACAAACCAGAAATACGTAATCGATACACAAGCTTGGTCAGGATTTTACCTGGGGAAAGCATGCGGCTTGATTGCACTGTAGGGGGCAATCCACAGCCTCAGTTATCATGGGTTTTACCCAATGGCGTGGTGCTGAATAGACCTCAAAATGTAGGCCGCTTTTCGCTCTTACAGAACGGCTCGCTCATCGTTCACGAGGCCTCCGTTTACGACAGAGGTACGTACTCGTGTAAAGCGGTGAGCGAACTGGGCTTTTCTTTTATGAGCATCGGGGTGATTGTCGTAGCCTACCCGCCGCGCATCACGAACGGACCGACGCCCGTGACATACGCGAGACACGGCGCCTCGGTTCAGCTGAACTGCATGGCCATGGGGATTCCGAAAGCGGAAATAAGCTGGGAGCTTCCGGACAAGACTCGGCTCACGGCGATGAACCAGGCTCGCCTGATTGGCAACAGATTCCTCCACCCTCAAGGATCATTAATCTTACAGAATCCATCCCACAGAGACACTGGCTTTTACAAATGCACTGCAAAAAACCTGCTGGGCAGCGACTCAAAGATAACCTACGTCCATGTTTTTTAAAGGAGCTTTTCTTTTAAATTGACGTCCAAGTTTTTTTCCCCAATAAGTGCCCAAGAAACTGCCTTCCCACGTGCAGTGGACACTCTCAGGTGAGGATCACCAAAACTGGACTCGCTGAGCTTTGTGGAAAATGTCAACGTAAGCACAAAATATTGCTTCAACATTCTCTCAAATGGTTTCTGTCCAAAGTTTTTTTTTTATACTGACAGCGTACATTTTTTGCTGAATCGTGCGCAGAAGGGGGGAGTTCAAATTAACCCACGTTAAATTGAAAATGATCAAAGATCATCCCCTTCCCCAGTGGTTCCCTGCAGCACACCCATGCTCTTGGAAGAAACTCTCTGTGTGGAGAATTAAAGAGTCATTAGTCCTGCTCCATGGCCTCACATGCATTAATTCATCAATATGCATTGCCCTGGGATTCCCCAAGTATTTGACTAAAAGCTCTCCTCGAGACACTTACAAGGCAGTGGCTGGAAAATCCCTCGGAGTTGAACTCACTCCTCCAGCCAGTGTCATATCGAAGATAATTTCAAGCATTCGAACGTCTTCATCACCTCCAGCTTCGAACTAACAGTCTACAGATCAGGAACTAGACCAGATGCTAAGAAAAACAATCCAGCACACCAATATCTAGGATCGTGTAAAGGCAAATGCCACATGTCTCTCTTAACATCACTGCCGACAGTGAAAGAGAAATCTTGACTCTATGTGCAATGCGAATTTGCTTGGCAATGAACCCTGTTCAGGTTGAGCCTGTTCATAATAAGCTCTGTCATGAACCATTGATCATTATTAGGGGGTAATAGTACTGTCAATGAACAATGGTCTCATCCAATTAACAACAAGCTGTATCAATAGAAAATGGGACTTGAAGTCTTTTCTATATTAACATGACATGAAATCAATGAACATTACAAGTCAGATAATACCGTGTGATACATTTTATAGAGTTATTAGTCCTAATTATTTTACTAACCAAAATTGTTTTTACAAAGTAAAGTACTTTGTGTTACAGGCAGCATTTTTTTTTAAAAAGCTCCCTCTATCAAGTAGCTTCATAGAATCATACAGCCTAGAAGGAGGCCATTCGGCCCATCGTGTCTGTGCCAGCTCTTTGAAAGAGCTATGCAATTAGTCCCACTCCCCCGCTCTACCCCATAGCCCTGCCATATTTTCCTTTTCAACCCGTTGCTTAAAAACATTTCTCCTCATCTCCCCTCTGTTTCTTTTGCCAATTACCTTAAATCTGTGTCCTCTGGTTACTCACCCTCCTGCCAGTAGAAGCAGTTTCTCCTTATTTACTCTGTCAAAATCCTTCATAATTTTGAACACCTCTATTTAACCTTAACCCTCTCTGCTCCAAGGAGAACAACTCCAGCTTCTCCAGTCTCTCCACATAACTGAAGTCCCTCATCCCTGGTACCATTCTGGTAAATCTCCTCTGCACCCTCCCTAAGCCCTTGACATCCTTCATAAACTGTGGTGCCCAGAATTGGACACAATACTCCAACTGAAGCCTAATCAGTGACTAATGAAGGTTTAGCATAATTTCAGTTTTTAAATTTACATATATAATAAAAATTGAATCAAAAAATGAACGTCACCATCATACCAACTGTGGAAAATAAAAAAGAATGGTTGTCTTTGTAGCATCAGTAGTTTGTAAGTTTTATGTAAATCATAGGTTTCTCTTAAAGGCAGGGATATCTGCTTTCATGGTTGCTTAGTTGGCAAGTGTCTCACTTGCTGTGGTACTAAGCTATAATGACCAGGAAGGTACAGGTTTGTGCGACATTAGCTGACCAGGATGACAGAAGGAATGCCACAATTGGCCACAGCACTCCTGAACTAAGCATTAGGGTACGGTCGTGTAGTGGTTGTGTTGCTGGACTAGTAAGTTGAACTTGAGTTCAAATCATACTACTGTGGTAGTTTGAGAATTTGAATTGAGTTCTAAAATAAAATCTGGAAATAAAAAGCTGGTGTCAGTAAAAGTGACCACAAAACTGTTGGATTCTCCTAAAAACTCAACTGGTCCATTAATGTCCTTTAGGGAAGGCAACCTGCCCTCCTTACCCGGTCTGGGCCTGTATGTGATTCCAGTCCCATAGCAACGTGGTTGACTTTTAACTGCCCTCTGAAGTGCCGTATGAAGTCACTCAGTTGTATCAGAGAAGGACCAGCACCACCCGCTCAGGGCACGTTGGGATGGGCAATAAATGCCAGCCTTGCCAGCGTCACCCACACCCCGAGAACGAATTGGAAAAAAAAATTAAGAATTGGAAAAGAAATCAACCAGGGTTTCTGCTGAGGGTGGATATCTCTGTGAACTCTGCTGTTTAGTGGCACAGAAGGTCATTAGTGTCAGAACAGACAGATTTTAATTTACTCCAGTGCTTTGTGCTTTGGATAGGGAAGGACGGTGTATGTTTGCAGTTAATTGGCATTTCAAACATGTCAGAAACCTTTTTTTTAAAATTGTCACCAACACTAATTATTTTGTTTTGCCATCAATTCGGTTGGATAATCACAAAGCTGCCAAGCCTCCCCCAAATTTATGAGAGGCAGCAAGCTGTTCACTCACATGAAGCATCACGGCCATGTCCAATCCTGCACACACACTCAGACACACACACATACATGAACACATCACACATAGACACAGACACATACACATCACATAGACACACACACATAGACACACAGTCACTCACATATAGATACGCACATCACACAGACACTCACACTTGACACACATAGACACACATGCATCATATAGATGCACATAGACACACATATATAGACAGACATACACACACATCACACAGGCACACACACATAGACACACACCATCACAAAGACATGGACACATCACATACATAGACACACAGGCCAGTCACACTCATCACAAACACATACAGACATACACACTAACACACCACACACACACACTTTCCAGCAGGAATCCCTGGATGGCAATCAGAATTGGGAAGCCTGTACAATTTTTTCTCTTCGTTTCCCCGTCACAGTGATGGCAACAGAGCCCTAACCTGCAATTTTTAAAGTAAAAAGTAAACTGAAGGAAACAGTCGATGACAAGAATGTCGCCCTCATGTTTAAAAGGATATTTCCATCCCGTCCCAGCCGGTTAAAATGGATTCATGGATGCGGCTCAGCGGAGGGAAATCACACTTCCACTCATTTAAATATTTAAATGATATTGAAATCATGCGCAAAGGAAATTAAAATATAAATGTTGCACTCAAACTTAAGGAGGCACTGTTAGCACTAAGCTAGCACTGGAGCTAATAGCACATGTAAAGCAGAGCCCTCTGATGTATAGTTATGTTTATAATGTTAATTCAATCTACTGTACATCTTGTAATAAAGAATATTTTACCACAAAATGCACGAGTGATATTATGCAAATTTTCTAAAAGGATTTTAACCGACACACATCTACATTTTAATTAAGTATTTACGTCAACAATAATTTACATAGCTCCTTTCACCAAAGGTCAGGGTTGAAGAGATACGTTTTAAGGAACTGGGGAGAGATAGCAAGGCAAAGAGGGGCCTAGGAAGAGAATTCCAGAGAGTGGGGCAAGTTGGCTGAAGGCCCTGCCACTGATGGTGGCACAGAGGGCAGTGGACATGCGCAGTTGGACAACATCAGAAGAGCAGAAGGTACTAGCTGGGCACTGAGCAGGAGGAGGTTGAAGAGATAGAGTGTAGAAGTCCACAGAGGGATTTGCAAATGAAGATGAGGATTTTGAACTTAATGCGTTGGGGGAGGCCAGCGAAAATCAATAAGGACCGAAGGAATAGGTGAGCGGGACTTAGGATAGGATGTCAAATGAGTTGGGTTTAAAAATGAAGGAAAATCTAGAAGTCAAAATAGTCTCTGGAGTGGGACTTGAACCTATGACCTTTTGACTCAGAGGCAAGAGCACTACTACTGAGCCAAGGCTGACACCAAAGTTGCACCAGCACTGCCAAACCTCCAGTAGCTCAGCTAGGCAGCCACATGACACTAAGAGCCACTAGAATATTGGTCATGGAGGACATTGCAGTTGAGTCCAGATCTTCCAGATTGTCCAGAGAATTCCAGAGTGTGGAGCAAGGTGGCTAAAGGCCCTGTCACTGATGGTGGCGCAGAGGACAGTGGGCATGCGCAGTTGGACAACGTCAGAAGAACAGAAGAATGAGAGGTGATCTCATTGAAATATACAAGATTCTGAGGGAGCTTGACAGGGTAGATCTAAGAGATTGCTTCCCATGGCTGGAGAGTCTAGAACTGGAGGGGCATAGTCTCAGGATAAGGGGTCGGAATTTCTTCACTCAGAGGGTGGTGAATCTTCGGAATTCTCTACCCGAGAGGGGTGTGGATGCTGAGTCGTTGAGTATGTTCAAGGCTGAGATCGATAGAGTTTTGGACTCTCGGGGAATCGAGGGATATGGGGATTGGGCAGGAAAGTGGAGTTGAGGTCGAAGATCAGCAATGATCATATTGAATGACGGAGCAGGCTTGAGGGGCCGTATGGCCTACTCCTGCTCCTATTTCATATGTTCTGTGTTCTTATATTCTCCTCCATTATCCACAAATGCCAATAGGGATACCTGCATAGCAATCAGCAACAGCAGCTCTGGTTATAATATAATATAAATGCAAGTTCCTAGTTGAATTGTTGCCGTCCAGAGGCTTGAGCACAAAATCTAAGCTCACACTCCGTGCAGTACTGAGGGAGTGCTGCACTGTCAGAAGTGCCATCTTTCAGATGAGATGTTAAACCGAGGCCCCGTCTGCCCCCTCAGGTGGATGTAAAAGATCCCATGGCACTATTTCAAAGAAGAGATGGGGAATTCTCCCCGATGTCCTGGCCAATATTAATCCCACAACCAACATCACTAAAACAGATTATCGGATCATTATCACATTGCTGCTTGTGGGACCTTGCTGTGCACAAATTGGCTGCCACGTTTCCTACATTACAACAGTGACTACGTTTCAATAATACTTCATTGGCTGTAAAGCGCTTTGGTACGTCCTGAGGTCGTGAAAGGCGCCATATAAATGTTAATCTTTCCCTTTTTTCTTTCTTTTGTGCCAAGTTTACTGATGTCAATTGTAGCGCTCAAAGTATCGAGAACAGCTGACATAGCCCATACATTTGAATGCAAGCAACACCTTGCAGGGCGACATGGTGCCAGCACAGCGGTAACCAGGGACTGGCACCGCTTCCAGTTTGTGCCTGAGGCTCACTCATGAATTATGATTACATTGCCATAAATATAATGGGGAGCTGTTTTCAGCTAGAAGACGTTTGGCAAACGTTTTTGTTCTTCGGGAAGGGAAAGTCAAAAGAGGCATGTGTGGCCTTTCATTATGACGACTTTGCGTACAAAAGACGCAATCACCGCCAGAGGCTGCTCCTCCCGCTCCGCCATTGTAACTTAGTCGCCAGTGCGGTGGAAAACCCGTTGATGCTTGCCGGCGGAGTTTTCGCCGCAGCGGCCAAGCGGGTGGCCTGTTCCGAGGAAATTCACCCCCCCCCCCCCCCCCGCCTCTCGTGAGACAAACTGAGGTCCGCAACTGTTCTGTGTTACAGCAACCCTTTTTAACAAGCTCCTTAAACACGTTCGGCCCAGCTCCTTGAAGAATAACTCCATGATGTTTGATGCTGGGTATGGAAAGTGCAACCAAATGGAAAGTGTAACACTACACCAATCAAAGGTTAATATGTGTCGGACAGCATTCCAAAACTTGAAGGGTCTGGAAAGAAATAAAAAAGGTATTTCGCCAGAACTATGTCTATTGTTTATGGCCTCCTCCCCGCCCCACTTTAAATCCTTTGTACTCTCAGGGAAATGCTGCTGTTTTAAAGTTTTTATGCTGAATTAATTAATGAACGTGCCCAATTTGTTTCAATAAAACATATCCAGCTGCCTTCGCTGAGTGGGAAATATAAGGAATCACTTGCACGACTCCTGTTATACTGAACTCTGCTGGGCAATGCCTTTTTTCAATTGCAAACCCTAGATACTATCAATTGGATTTCGTTGGAGCGTTCTTGGCCAGTATCTGTAGGAATATAGGAATAGACGTAGGCCATTCAGCCCCTCGAGCCTGTTCCGCCATTCAATTAGATCATGGCTGATCTGTATCTCAACTCTACCTTTGCTCCATATCCCTTGATACCCTTAACTAATAAAAATCTATCGATCTCAATCTTGAAAATTTCAATTGTCCCAGCATCCACAGTCTTTTGCAAAGAAAGTTGCAGATTTCCACTACCCTTTTGTAAACAAATGCTTCCTGATTTCACTCCTAAATGGTCTAGCCCTAATTTTAAGATTGTGCCCCCTTATTCTGGATTTCCCCACCAGAGGAAATAGTTTCTCTGTATCTAGGATGTCAAGGCCTTAGAGATGGTGTAGAGGAGATTTACCAGAATGGTACCAGGGATGAAAGACTTTAGTTACATGGAGGCACTGGAGAAACTGGGGTTGTTTTCCTCGGTCCAGAGAAGGGGAAATTTGATAGAGATGTTCAGAATCATGAAGGGTTTTAATAGAGTAAATAAGGAGAAACTGTTTCCACTGGCAGAAGGGTCGGTAACCAGAGAACACAGATTTACGGCATTGGCGACATGAGGAAAAAAATTTATGCAGTGAGTTGTTATGATCAGGAATGCACTGCCTGAAAGGGCGGTGGAAGCAGATTCAATAATAACTTTCAAAAGGGAATTGAATAAATACTTGAAGGGGAAAAAATTACAGGGCTATGGGGAAAGAGTAGGGGAGTGGGACTAATTGGATAGCACTTTCAAAGAGGCGGCACAGGCAGGATGGGCAGAATGGCCTCCTCCTGTGCTATATCATTCTGTGATTCTGATTCTATACCCTATCGAATCCCTTTATCATGTTAAACCCCTTACCCTTCAAAACTCAAAGGAATAAAAGCTACCTTTATACAACCTGTCCACTTAATTTAACCCTTTAAACCCTGGTATCATTCTGTTGAATCCGCGCTGTACCCCATCCAAGGCCAATATATCTTTCCTGAGGTTTGGCGATCAAAGTTGAATGCAATACTCCAGATGGGGTCTGAACAACTGTAAAAATGCTCCATACTTACGGGTTGATGTGCAAAATAAAAATGTATTGGCTTGGCTGGCAGACATTAACTATGAAAAAGGAGACTGAACTGAAGGCAATGAATTAAAATATGGCTCTGAAATTCAAGCCAGGTGGAAATTTCTTAGCAGGCAGGTATTTACATTGAATTTAAAGCACAGAAACATTTGGTCCAACCGTTCTATGCTGGTGTTTATGCTCCACACGAGTCTCCTCCCACTCTATTTACTTCGTCTCACCCTATCAACATATCCTTCTATTCCTTTCTCCCTCAAGTAATTATCTAGTTTCCCCTTAAATGCGTCTATGCTATTCGCCTCAACCACTCCATGTGGGAGCGAGTTCCACATTCTCACCACTCTCTGGGTAAAGAAGTTTCTCCCGAATTCCTTATTGAATTTATTAGTGACTATCTTATATTGCGCCAGGGATGAGGGACTTCAGTTATGTGGAGAGATTGGAGAAGCTGGGATTGTTCTCCTTGGAACGGAGAAGGTTAAGGGGAGATTTGATAGAGGTGTTCAAAATCATGAACGGTCTTGACAGAGTAAATAAGGAGAAACTGTTTCCAGTGGCAGAAAGGTCAGTAACCAGAGGACACAGATTTAAAGTGATCGGCAAAAGAGCCAGAGGCGATATGGGGAAACATTTCTTTACGCAGCGTGTTGTTATGATCTGGAATGCGCTGCCTGAAAGGGCGGTGGAAACAGATTCAATAGTAACTTTCAAAAGGGAATTGGATAAATACTAGAAGGGAAACAAAATTACAGGGCTATGCGGAAAGAGCAGGGAATGGGAATAATTGGACAGTTCTTTCAAAGAGCCGGCAGAGGCACGATGGGCCGAATGGCCTCCTCCTGTGCGATACCTCCCAAGACTATGACTATGATTTATGGCCCCTAGTTTTGGACACTCCACACCTTCACTTCTCCCAATCTTGGCTACCTTGTTAGCCTAATGGATAAAGGCACTATCTGGTCGAATAATACGCATGATGGGGTCGATTTTAACCCGATCTGCCCAGCGGAAACCGAGCGGGTGGGCAGTTTAAATCGAGCAAGTTACTTCCCGCTCAAATCCCACCCCTTCCGTTCCACTTCAGATTTTAACCTGTAGAGTTCTGCAGGCCAATGAGGCGCCCGCCTGAAGCAGATGGGGGCCTTGTTAATTTATGCAAATCGGAGTCCCATCACATCCATGGGGACCCAACCGCATTTCAACCAGGGCCTGAGCGAAAAGACGAGTGCTCCTTCGGGCCCCAGACTACCCCCCAACTCACTTCCCTCCTGAAACCTTCTTGCCAGAGAGCCTCCCCTTATTGCAGACCGATGGCCTGAATTGCCTCTCCAGCCCACAGGCCAACTGCTGCTTTCGGCCTGTTTTTGGAGGGCAGCTGACCGGTGGTAGGGAGGATGAGGCCTAGGAGTTAAAATACCCTGGGCCGGGCCTCAAACTTAGGCCGGCAAGTGTGTTTCGAACTTGCCCCAACCCCTGCCCACCCGAATCCCTCTCGGGGTTAAATTTGACCTCAACAATTCGGCTGATCTCAGGAGACAGTTGGGATATTTAACAGTTGGCCTTAACGTCTCTGAGCTAAGGAAAAGGGGGGGGGGGGGAGGGGAGGGGAGGGGCGGAATCAGTCAAGGTTCCTGCTCCTGATTGTTGGAGAATGTGTGTGTGTGTCCAGATGTTGTGTGAGAACAGGATCGGGCTTGACCAGTCATGCCTTCCACAATAAAGTTACATATTATTTAGATTTACATAGAATTTACAGCACAGAAACAGGCCATTCGGCCCAACTGGTCTACGTCGGTATTAAAATTCCACAAGAGCCTCCGCCCACTGAACTTTATCTCATCCTATCAGGATACCCTTCTATTCTGTTCTCCCTCATGTACTTATCTAGCTTCCCCTTAAAAGCATCTATGCTATTCGCCTCAACCACTCCACGTAGTAGCAAGTTCCACATTCTCATCACTCCCTGGGTAAAGAAGTTTCTCCTGAATTCCTTATTGGATTTATTCGTGACTATCCTATATTTATGGCCCCTAGTTTTGGACGCTCCCACAAATGGTAACATCTTTCCTATGTCTGCCTTGTCGAACCCCTTCAGATTTTTAAGGACCTCTATTAGGTCACTCCAGAGAAAAGAGCCCCGCCCTAAAAGTAGCCCACTAACACTTTGGGGCCAAAATTCCTGAGGTGAGAGAGGCTGAAACTCAGCGGGGGGACGGTCCGTGGAGTGAGGCGCAAGAATTTTCGACGGAACCTGGATCCCCTAGGTTTCCGCCCCAGGAGAACTCCATCCCAAATATCCGGGGTTGGGGGGGGGGGGGCGGGGGGGTAAGTGACTGTTCCACCCCCTCCCCATATCTGTAGTCAGCTTTGGCGGGGGGGGGGGGGCGTGACTGGGGGTTATCCTGGGCTATCCCAAGAATTCTGCCCAGTACACTCTCCTTAAGCTCAGTGGGAAGCCACGCCAGCTGACAACAGGCGTCGTGTCCATGTCCTGGGCCTTAAGTAGACCCCAAGCGTCTTAAGGAGGGAAGCTAATTGATCCCAGAAGGAACTCATTACTTCATAATTACCAACTTTGTTTCCCTGCAGGGAAGGACATTTGATTTTAAACTTTAACCTTCGGCCCATTAAGGGTTTCTAGCTCCCTCCATCGGAGCGAAAGGATGCTGCTGTCATTTCCTGAAACGTCAGCGGGTGTAATTAAATGATGCAGTACCAGGGTGAAGAAAGGCTACACAACCTGGGCAGTGAATACCTCTAAACTAATTTCACTCGATGGGAAGATTTCATCTAGTTGCTATGTGTTAGCAACGTTGTAAGCACAGCAGGGAGATTTTCCGTTTCCTTTGTTCTCTACTTGTAGCAAGCGTTCACTATCTCACTCGAAATAGTTGGTCAGGTGAAACCTGCTTGCTAGCCTTACAATGTTGTTGGCACGGCAACCAGATGAAATCTTCCCTCAAATGAAAAGTCACACCGTGCTCGTCGAGACGAGGGATCGCGGCCTTGGAGAACAGCGAATTTTTCTCTTTTCACCAGATTGTCAACATTCAGCACTCTCTTGGTGAGACACACCACATGTTGGTGCAGTTCAGAATTCCAGCAGACTGCTTTAATCACTAGAGAAGGAGAGCAACACCTCCTACTGCACAGGGGTGTCAGTCCCATTCCCTATACCAACCAGTTCTCATGGGCTCTGACTGATCTTGTTCTATAATTTCTGAGTTATAGGTGGCACAACAACAACAACTTGCATTTATATAGTGCATTTAACATAGTAAATACATCCCAAGGAGCTTCACAGGAGTGTAATCAGACAACATTTGATAACGAGCCACATAAAGAGATATTAGGACAGGTAACCAAAAGCTTGATCAAACAGGTAGGTTTTAAGGAGCATCTTAAAGGAGGAGAGAGAGGTAGAGAGGCGGAGAGGTTTAGGGAGGGAATTCCAGAGCTTAGGGCCTAGGCAGCTGAAGGCACGGCCGCCAATGGCGGAGCCAATAAAATCGGGGATGCGCAAGAGGCAAGAATTGGAGGAGCGCAAAGATCTCGGAAGGTTGTAGGGCTGGAGGAGGTTACAGAGATAGGGAGGGGTGAGGCTGTGGAGGGATTTGAAAACAACGATAAGAATTTTTAAATCGAGGCGTTGCTGGACCGGGAGCCAATGTAGGTCAGCGAACACAGGTAGTCTTGTGCTACACTCTTAAGTCCACTGGGTGCCTGTTGAGAGTCTGCTACTCCTATCACTTAGATACTTAACAGCTGTCAAGCAAGAGGTCTTCATTCATGATCTTGGGCTATTGTACCAAAATCCCAGGTGCAGCGTTAAGTTAAATAAAAACAGAAAATATTGGAAGCGCACAACCATCAGTCAGCATTCTGAAAGAGGAAGTTAGGTGGACCTCTTGCATGCGCCCCTAACACTGTCACTTTTCGGATTGATCAAGAGGGGAGGGGAGGACTTGAGGTAGAGGTCAATATGCAAATTGCTTTCCCAGAGCAGAAGCGAGTGGGGATAATAGCTTGTTTAAAAAGTTGAAAAAAGATGTTCTAACCTTTTGTGCTTCACAAGATAAATATGGATAGGGAAGGTTTATCCCAGATCGTCCATCCAGAAATACCTACAGTTCCCCCTATCACAGCATCCTATTGTTTCTTAACCAATTTCATAGCTTGTGCATCAAATACCTTCCCTGATAGTCCACTCCAAGTGTTGATTGTTCTTTGTGTGAGAACTTACTGACAATAGTCCTAAATCTACAATTGCTAGTTTGAGCCTGGGCCCTGAGTTTCACCCCCCGCTCCCCATCTCCCGCACACATACAATGATTTAATATAATTTTCTACCAATTAAAACCATAGGACAAGGGATACAGACCATGCTATTTTTGTTCAGAAGGGAAGCATGAGAGTTTGATTCTGCAAGCTAGCACAGATCAAACAATTGCTTCCCCCATGGGAAACAGTCTGTCTGAAGTTAGTCTGGATTCACCTATTTATTATGTAATCGGAAAGACCGGAAAACGATATTAGTCACCTGGAAAGCATCCAAAGCAAGAAAGCAAGATAAGCCATACCTGCTGGCCAGTATCTGCCAGATGAAAGACATGGAGGACTGTTTATATTAAGTGCGTGCTCCTAGAATGGAGGCTAACACAAGTCAAACTCAATTCATATTCAGCTGCGAGATGATCCAATGCATGTGGATGTAATGGGAGCAGCAGGAGACCTCCTAAGGTTCATAGAGAGCTGAAAGGGTCAATAGGTTTCGGGACAATCCAGGTTTCCCTCATTTGTTCCTGCTCGGTGTGCTATGCTGTTACCAGTTCAATAACAAATCAAATGGCTACAGAAACTAATGAGATGTTCTGTAATGGAAACAACAACAACTTGCATTTATATAGCACCTTTAACGTAGTAAAACGCCACAGGTCGCTTCACAGGAGCGTAAATCAGACAAAATTTGACGCCGAGCCGCATAAGGAGATATTAGGCCAAGTGACCAAAAGCTTGGTCGAAGAGGTAGGTTTTAAGGAGCATCTCAAAGAGGAAAGAGAGATTTTTTTTTTATTCGTTCACGGGATGTGGGCGTCGCTGGCGAGGCCGGCATTTATTGCCCATCCCTAATTGCCCTTGAGAAGGTGGTGGTGAGCCACCTTCTTGAACCGCTGCAGTCCATGTGGTGAAGGTTCTCCCACAGTGCTGTTAGGAAGGGAATTCCAGGATTTTGACCCAGCGACGATGAAGGAACGGTGATATATTTCCAAGTTGGGATGGTGTGTGACTTGGAGGGGAACGTGCAGGTGGTGTTGTTCCCATGTGCCTGCTGCTCTTGTCCTTCTAGGTGGTATAGGTCGCGGGATTGGGAGGTGCTGTCGAAGAAGCCTTGGCGAGTTGCTGCAGTGCATCCTGTGGATGGTACACACTGCAGCCACAGTGCACCGGTGGTGAAGGGAGTGAATGTTTAGGGTGGTTGATGGGGTGCCAATCAAGGGGGCTGCTTTGTCCTGGATGGTGTCGAGCTTCTTGAGTGTTGTTGGAGCTGCACTCATCCAGGCAAGTGGAGAGTATTCCATCACACTCCTGACTTGTGCCTTGTAGATGGTGGAAAGGCTTTGGGGAGTCAGGAGGTGAGTCACTCGCCGCAGAATACCCAGCCTCTGACCTGCTCTTGTAGCCACAGTATTTATGTGGCTGGTCCAGTTAAGTTTCTAGTCAATGGTGACCTCCAGGATGTTGATGGTGGGGGATTCGGCGATAGTAATACCATTGAATGTCAAGGGGAGGTGGTTAGACTCTCTCTTGTTGGAGATGGTCATTATCTGGCACTTGTCTAGTGCGAATGTTACTTGCCACTCATGAGCCCAAGCCTGGATGTTGTCCAGGTCTTGCTGCATGCGGGCTCGGACTGCTTCATTATTTGAGGGGTTGCGAATGGAACTGAACACTGTGCAATCATCAGCGAACATCCCCATTTCTGACCTTATGATGGAGGGAAGGTCATTAATGAAGCAGCTGCAGATGGTTGGGCCTAGGACACTGTCCTGAGGAACTCCTGCAGCAATGTTCTGGGGCTGAGATGATTGGCCTCCAACAACCACTGCCATCTTCCTTTGTGCTAGGTATGACTCCAGCCACTGGAGAGTTTTCCCCCTGATTCCCATTGACTTCAATTTTATTAGGGCTCGTTGGTGCCACATTCGGTCAAATGCTGCCTTGATGTCAAGGGCAGTCACTCTCACCTCACCTCTGGAATTCAGCTCTTTTGTCCATGTTTGGACCATGGCTGTAATGAGGTCTGGAGCCGAGTGGTCCTGGCGGAACCCAAACTGAGCATTGGTGAGCAGGTTATTGGTGAACAAGTGCCGCTTGATAGCACTGTCGACGATTGGAGCAATGGCCCTTTAAATCCAGACGCTCCAGCTGACAGCCTATCATGCGAATGCGCAGTCCGCCCACTGAGCAGCTTTCGGACGGCAAACCGAGAAACAAGATTAATGGCTACCAAATAAGTCACGATCGCGTGGGGAAAGGTAAGTTTTTATTAGTCGGGTTTGCCGCAGGCCCATTGACCACTCCCTCCCCCCGCCCCGCCCCGTTGCCATCCCACTGCCCTTTTAAAATCAAGCCCTATCTTTCAGTTCTTTTCATTACCCCTGAATTTCCTATTTCCCCTGACTGCTCTTTAAGGTGTAGTTACTTTTAATCAGCGTGTTTGCTGTTTTAAGAATACCCACAGGAGCTGCCCACTGCAATTAGGCATCTCTCTGCAATTGGTTAGCTGAACAAAATTACTCGCAGAGGGGCACATCAGCACACACCATTAATGCAGTCACAGCCCATTAGTGGTTGTAATAATACAGTTGCAAGGGAAGCCTGTTGTTTCTTGGAGCTTTGTCCCAATAATTTTCTGCAATGCGTCTCTAAGAGCTGCTGCTAATGTGTACACTGAATGGCAAATTATTGAAAGGACTTCCCGACTTGTTTTACTTTTGAAGCTTCAATGATAGAAGCCTAAAATGCTGGTTCCCACTCAGGCTTTTGATGTATAATTTGAAGGATGCTGAGACAGACGTCGGCTCGAACCCTGCTTATTAGCATGGTTCCAAGACCGGGTTCAAAACATTACACGTGTCAACTGAACTCATGCCATTTTTCTTTCCAAAACTTATAGGGACAATGAAGCAATGAATAAAATGAGCTCCAGACAGGAATGTAGCCCTTTGTACTAAGGTGAGGCGCTGCCTTCTCCACCACCACCACCACCACCTCTGGCGCCACTTCCGTCAGCAATACCTCCACTACCACTTCATCTGTCAATGCTTATGTCTCTACCACAACGTCTGCCCTCTTGACCACATCACCTCTATCTCAGCCATGCCTCAACCAACAACCACAATTTGCATTTATATAGTGCCATTGACCTAGTGAAACATCCTCAGGCGCTTCACAGGAGCAATAACGAAACAAAATTTGACACCGAGCCACGTAAGGAGATATTAGGACAGGTGACCAAAAGCTTGGCCAAAGAGGTAGGTTTTAAGGGACATCTTAAAGGAGGAGAGAGAGGTGGAGTGGAGGAGAGATTTAGGGAGGGAATTCCAGAGCTTAGTGCCTAAGCAGCTGAAGGCACGGCCGCCAATGGTGGAGCGATGGAAATCAGGGATGCGCAAGAGGCAAGAATTGGAGGAGCGCAGAGATCTCGGAGGGTTGTAGGACTGGAGGAGGTTACAGAGATGTGGAGGGGCAGGGTCATTGAGGGATTTGAAAACAAGATTGAGAATTTTAAAATCGAGGCGTTCCCCGGCCGGAAGCCAATGTAGGTCAGCGAGCACAGGAGTGATGGGTGAATGGCACTTGGTGTGAGTTAGGATATGGGCAGCAGAGTTTTGGATGAGCTCAAGTTTATGGAGGGTGGAAGATGGGAGGCTGGCCAGGAAAGCATTGGAATAGTCGAGTCAAGAGGTAACAAAGGCATGGATGAGGGTTTCAGCAGCAGATGTGCTGAGGCGGGGGCGGAGAAGGGCAATGTTATGGAGGTGGAAGTAGGCTACCAGCAATGACTCCTCAGCCCCTGCTACCACCACTGGCATCACCTCTGCTCCCATCACCACCACTATTACCAAAATTGTTTCTGGCACTGTCACCATCATTGCCTGCACTGCTGCCTCCACCATCACCATCATCACCACTTTAACCTAACCTGCCCGGCGGGAACCTGACAGGATTTTACTTTCGGTTGATGTGAAACGAACGGCTGGGCTGCTCTCGTCAGTTTACTGCCAAGCGGGAGATGACTCCGCCATCACCAACACCCCATATCAGTCACCATTATTGTCCCTATGGAGGAGTTGTACACAAAATGGCTGCACGTACGCTGACCCTAACAATGTTATGCTGTTATGCTCCCTCCAACTGTTTAGCGGGTAAATCTAGTATAGTAAAGATCAAAGGTTCCTAGGTTTGATTCATGGGCCAGTATTAAATTAGCTGATCTCAGTTACATAAAATTACATAGAATTTACAGCACAGAAACAGGCCATTCGGCCCAATTGGTCTAAGCCGGCATTTATGCTCCACATGAGCCTCCTCCCACCCCTCTTCATCTAACCCTATCAGCATATCCTTCTATTCCTTTCTCCCTCATGTGTTTATCTAGCTTCCCCTTAAATGCATCTATGCTTTCCGCCTCAACTACTCCTGGTGGTAGCAAGTTCTACATTCTAACCACTCTCTGGATAAAGAAGTTTCTCCTGAATTCCTTATTGGATTTATTAGTGACTATTTTATATTTATGACCCCTAGTTTTGGACTTCCTCACAAGCGAAAACATCTTCCCTAATAATTAAAGGCCTCTATCAGGTCACCCCTCAGCCTTCTCTTTTCCAGAGAAAGGAGTCCTAGCCTGTTCAGTCTTTCCTGATAGTTCTAACCTCTCAATTCTGGTATGACCATTGTAAATCTTTTTTCCACCTTCTCCAGTGCCTCTATAATCCTTTTAGTTGGGTGGTATTTGGCACTACAGTTGGTCTCATGAATCCGGGAGGGGAAAAAAATTAGTCAGATGTCAGGTGTGAACAGGTTTGGGCCTGGTTGGGGGCGTCTCCATGGTGGAAAAGCTCACTGACACACCCGTGAAGGGAGAGACAGCTGACATCTTTAGAAACACACACCAGCAAGAGGCGGGGAGGAAATTGAGAACAACAGCATCAACAGTCTACGCTATCACACTGCCCCCCACCCCCCCCCCCAGGTAAACAGGAAGAATAATATGAAACTAGTCCCATAAACAATCTTTACAAACTGGAAAAGAGATAAATTAAATCATTGGGGAAAAGTGTAATCTGTGAACTAGACTGCCCGGGAGACAGGGGAGTTAAGTAAGTATATTCAAGATGGGTATTTGACAGATAAAAAAATTGAGGGTTGTGAGAGACAGAGGAGTGTACTGTGCCTTTGGATTTTTGGATATGTCATTTAGATCGAGCTCTTCGAGTCCTATACATTCCTGATTTGCCTCTTGCGCATCCCTGAGTTTCATCGCTCCACCGTTAGCGGCCGTGCCTTCAGCTGCCTAGGCACTAAGCTCTGGAATTTCCTCTCTAAACCTCTCCGCCTCTCTACCTCTCTCCTCCTTTAGGTCACTCCTTAAAACCTACCTTTTTTACCAAGCTTTTGGTCGCCTGTCCTAATATCTCTTTACGTGGCTCGGAGTCAAATTTTTGTTTGATAACCGCTCCTGTGAAGCGCCTTGGGACCTTTTACTACGTTAAAGGTGCTATATAAATGCAAATTGTTGTTGTTGTTCCCATGCACCCACAATGCAAGTGATGGTGAATGGTTGGAAGCAGCAATCCGGCTGAAAGGATGTTGGGATGCACCTCGAGAGCAAAATTTAAAGGGACAGTGATTAAAAACAGATGACCAACTGGATACAAACAGCTAACCCAACCTGACCAAGTCCTTAAACCATAGTTAAAACTAATTGCTTCATGAATGTAATTAAATTGTAACCACGCATTCATATAACTGCTTTTTTATGATGGTTGTAATCGGAAACCTCTTTTTTTTTAAAACATTCTATGTGTGGTCACAAATGTCTTCGTTTACAGTCAGAATGAATAAATTATTTGTTTAAAGAAAAAGGCTACTTTACAGTTAAGCTGCTCTGTATTTCTGGTGCCAACCAGCCCCCGCCCCCAAAGTACAAATGAAAATGGATTGTAAATGTTTAATACAATAAAAATCACAATTAATGTGCAGGCAGAAAAGCAAAGGCCTTGCTCACAATGTCGGGAAATACCTCCATAAATCTTGACCTTTGGTGAAGAGACTTGACCAGCAATAAACTGTACAAAACACTCAACTAGTTTAAAAGTAAATAGAGCAATGACCCTTGCCCCTGCATCCGCCAGGCCTGATAAAATGTGGAGCAGAAAGACCTCAATGTGGGCCGCCGTAATCCACTCTTCTCAATTCTTACCTGTTTCTTCTGTTCTGACTCATGCTGGCATATTGATCTATGGTCACCAGAGCAGGAAAACAAGCATTTACTTGTATAACTTACTGCTGCTGGACATTGAGTGAGTGGAATGCTTTACTGTTGACAAAGTGATCTGATTGATGAAGGAAGCACGTATGACCATGTGAATGAAATCTATCATTTGTTTTACTTTGAGGAGAACTACTACTGAGTAAAATTGAAATGCCATGTTATGCTGCTCTGGTTGTCCATAGGGAAGGTGATGAACTGGCTTACTCTTGGAAACAAGGCATCGGTGACTTGCTTTATGCATCTGTGCACAGCTGATTGATTGATGTTAATAGTGTTTCCAGAAGCAACCTGGAATGACCCCACAGTACAAAAACTCTGGGTAGTGATGACCTTCACAGCCACTGGTCGTCCATTGCTTATGGCGCAGGTGGGCTACAGGCTAGGTTGCAGAAAGCGGCACAACTCATCTATGGCTTCCCTTGGAGTGGACAGGTATAAAAAATAATTTAAAAGGCTAATGGAATGTTAGCCTTTATCGCAAGAGGGCTGGAACACAAAGGGCTGGAAGTTATATTACAGCTGTACAGAGCTCTGGTTAGGCCCCATCTGGAGTCCTGCATTCAGTTCTGAGGACCGCACCTCAGGAAGGATATACTGGCCTTGGAAGGGGTGCAGCACTGATTCACCAGAATGATACCGGGGCTAAAAGAGTTAAACTATGAGGACATGTTGCACAGACTAGGCTATTTTTCCCTTGAGTGTAGAAGATTAAAGGGTGATCTAATTGAGGTGTTTCAGATGATCATAGGATTTGATAGGGTAGATAGGGAGAAACTATTTCCACTGGTGGGGGAGTCTAGAACAAGGGGGCATAACCATAAAATTAGAGCTAGGCCATTCAGGGGTGATGTCAGGAAGTACTTCTTCACACAAAGGGTAGTAGAAATCTGGAACTCTCTTCCCAAAAAGCTGTTGAGGCTGGGGATCTATTGAAAATTTAAACACTATATTTGATAGGTTTTTGTTAGGTAAGGATATTAAGGGTTACGGAACCATGGCGGGTAGGTGGACTTAAGATAAAAATCAGCCATGATCTAATTGAATGGTGGAACAGTCTCGAGGGGCTGAATGGCCTACTCCTGTTCCTATGTTGCTATGTTCCTTGTGAAGTGCAGCATCTGGTACAGCTCCTGGGTCAGATGGAAATAACAGCACCTTGATCCGTATATTCTGGAACGAGGGTGTTGACAGGTAAATGCCATACACCTGGCTTACCTCCATTCCTCCTCTTCCTCTACGAAAACACAGACACAGGGGTACTCCCAGTGGAAAACCTATAGTGGCATCTTTGAATTGGGGTAGGGTGCAAAACTGGAAGCTCCACATGAAAAGGCACGATGGTGGACTTTGAAGCAGTAGTCAGCAGGAAACGGTGTTTCCGCCGATATTATGGTGGCAGAGGAGGAGGAGCCTTGAGGAAATTCCCGGTGTAGGATTCAAAACTCTTTTAAAAGTGGTTGTTGCACTGAAGCGGATGGGAACACAGTAGGACAGTTATAGTTACCCTAAATGCTCCTGGGCTAGAGAAAGAAAAAAAAAATCAGCCAGCGTTCCTGCTCCTGATGGCTACCTTTCTTGCCTTTCTCTACTTCATTGATATTACTATGGCCAGTGCTCTTGTTCTTCCTAAACTGCAAATATTTTTGGGATGTGGGCGTCGCTGGCAAGGCCGGCATTTATTGCCCATCCCTTGTTGGTCTGAGAAGGTGGTGGAGGGCCTTCTCCATGGTCACGGTTTGATACAACTTGAGTGCCTTGCTAGGACACTTCAGAGGGCAGCTAACAGTCAACCACGTTGGTGTGGTACTGGAACCAGCTTTAGGCCAGACCGGGTAAAGGACGTTAGTGAACCAGTTGGGTTTTTACGACAATCCGACAGTTTCATGGTCACTTTTACTAGTATTTTTTTAATTTCATAAACTGAATTCAAATGTGCAAACTGCCATGGTGGAATTTGAACTCAGGTTCACTAGATTATTAGTCCAGGCATCTGAATTACTTGCCCAGTAACATAAACATTACGCTCCGTACCCTGTGCCATCTTACATATTATTCTTCCTTCTTGCATCTCCAATGTGTTGAAAGCAAGACTCACCCTACAGTCTCCTAATCTTTTTACTCTAACGCGTTCTTTTCCAGAATCTTACACCGAAGGTACTCCTTACCGCTCAGTCTTCTCCTCCTCCTCCAATCTTCAGGCATTTTAAAACCTAAGCTTCCTGATTTATCTCACCTTCTATTCTTTTCTTGTCAGCCTTGATGGGCCTTGGGCCTTCACCAAGACTTCTCAATTTTACGAAGCACACTCCTGCTGTGAGGACATTAGGGTGAGTACAGGATCAGGCTCGACTGTGATCCCCTCCACCATCATGTAGGAAGCCAACACTTACTGTCTACTACTACTACTACTACTACTACTACTACTACCACTACTACAACAACAACAACAACAACAACAACAACTCACATTTATATAGCACCTTTAACGTAGTCAAACATCCCAAGTTGCTTCACAGGAGCATTATTAAACAAAATTTGACGCTGAGCCAGATAAGGAGATATTAGGGCAGGTGACCAAAAACTTGGTCAAAGAAGTAGGTTTTAAGGAGCGGCTTAAAGGAGGAGAGAGAGGTAGAGAGGCGGAGAGGTTTAGGGAGGGAATTCCAGAGTTTAGGGCCTAGACAGCTGAAGGCACGGCCACCAATGGTGGAGCGATGAGAATCGGGGATGCGGAAGAGGCCAGAATTGGAAGATTGCAGAGATCTTGGAGGGTTGTCGGGCTGGAGGGTGTTACAGAGTTAAGGAGGGGCGAGGCCATGGAGGGATTTGAAAACAAGGATAAGAATTTTAAAATCGAGGTGTTGCCGGACAGGGAGCCAATGTAGGTCAGCGAGCACAGGGGTGATGGGTGAATGGGATGGTGTGAGTTAGGATAAGGACAGCAGAGTTTTGGATGAGCTCAAGTTTATGGAGGGTGGAAGATGGGAGGCCGGCCAGGAGAGCATTGGAATAGTCAAGTCTTGACATACGTATGAAGAATGATCACTTGGTTGAGGTAGTGGTGGTCATTTGGTGCCCATGAAACTGTACCCCAGTCAGCAACTTCAGGAGAGGAGGGGAGAAAATTGCCAGAAAGAAATTACAATCTGCTGATATCTTTGAAATAGTAAGGCATGGGTGATGGAACAAGAAACCTTAATGGGTATTGAGAAGGAACTAGACAGGTTCTTGGAATTCAGGGATATTAGAAATGCACCAAGGGGATACTGTGGATAGGTGGGCTGGATGGACCAAAGGTCTTCTCCTGCCTGAAACAGTTATGTTACTATGTACCATTCACAAAAACATTGCAAATGCGTGTTTCAGTGATAGAAACTAAGTCTAGACAGCAAGTTATTTTTACAAGCTCGGCAGTGATACAGTTTTACAAGATCAGTGATCTGGATCTTTTAGTGTGTGAGTGGAATTTGGTTGGGGGAGGGGGAAAGTCAGAGGAGAGACTGAAAGAAATACACAGAGCTAGACAGCTTGAGACAGAAAGAGAGACACATACAAAGGCAGAATCAGAGAGAGGAAAACAAAGATGAAGAGTGAGATAAAGATGGGCCGAGGGAGAGAGAGACATAAAACTGAACAGGCAGAGACAAAACACACACACAGAAAACTAGAGTCAGAAGCAAAAAAATACACAGAGGAAAAAGCATACTACAGAGCCAGGGACAGTGAGAAACAAGATAAATAGAGGGATAGAGACAGTCGTGTAACTGGACAGAGACAGGACACACAAATGCAACATGAGCCAAAGAGATAAAACTGTAAAATCGCTAGATAAATACAGATGAGGAAGAACCTTCAGCCGATCTTAGCTCATCTATCAAAAAGAAATAAAAAGCTTACAATTCCCCGTTACATCGTCTAACTGTCCCTTGAATTAATGCAAGGCTTTTACCTGCACTATCCTACCCATTCCAAGTGTTGATCACTTTTTAAGTGAAGAAATTCTTCTTGGTATCTGTCCTAAGCTTTCTTTCTACCTGTGGCCCCTTGTTCTAGTATCCTGTCAGACCTTAAATTAGTGCTCCAGATATAAGGTTGCCGCTTAGTTGCCCACTTTCAAAGCTAAGGAGCCCGACTTCTCCAGTCTTTCCTCAAAACTCAATCGTTTGACACCAGTAATCAGACTCATGTATGAAAGAGATAGAGGAGCAAATTTGCAGGCAAATTACAGAAAGATACAAGAACTCTAGAGTAGTGATAACGGGGGACTTCAATTATCCCAATATAGATTAGGATAGTAACAGTGTAAAGGGCAAAGAGGGGGAGGAATTCCTGAAATGTATACAAGAAGGCTTTCTTGATCAGTCCTGTTTCTAGCCCAATGAGGAAGGAAGCACTGCTAAATCTAGTTCTGGTGAATGAAGTGGGGAAAGTGGAGGGAGCATGTGTCAGTGGGGGAACATTTGGGGAACAGTGATCATAATATTATTAGGTTTCGAATAGTTATGGAAAAGGACCAGGAACAATCAAGCGTAAAAATACTTAACTGCAGGAGGGCTAATTTCAGTGAGTTAAATAGGGATCTTGCCCTGGTGGATTGGAATCAAAAATTGGTCGGCAAAACAGTAATTGAACAACGGGAGGTCTTTAAGGAGGAAATGGTTTGGGTACAGAGTAGACACATTCCCATGAGGGGGAAAGGAAGGACATCCAAATCTAGAGCTCCCTGGGTGACTAAAGGTATAGAGATTAAAATGAAACAGAAAAAGGAGGCTTATGACAAATGTAAGGTTCATAATACAGTAGAGAACTAAGCTAAATACAGAAAGTACAGAGGAGATCTAAAAAAGGGAATAAGAGGGGCAAAGAGAGTGTATGAGAATAGATTAGCAGCTAACACAAAAGGGAACCCAAAAGTCTTTTATAAACATATAAATAGTAAAACGGTAGTCAAAGGAAGGATGGGGCCAATTAAGGGCAAAAAAGGAGGTTTTCTTGTGGAGGCAGAGGGTATGGCTGAGGTACTAAATGAATACTTTGCATCGGTCCTCACGAGAAAAGAGGATGGTGCAAATGTAGCAGTAAAGGAGGAGGTAGCAGCGATATTGGATAGGATAAAAATAAAGAGGAGGTACTTAAAAGTCCAGCAGTACTCAAAATAGAAAAGTCACCTGGTCCAGATAGGATGTATCCTAGGTTACTGAGGGAAGTATGGGTAGAAATTGCAGAGGTTCTGGCCACAATCTTCCAATCCTCCTTAGATATGGGAGCAGAGCCAGAGGACTGGAGAATTGCAAATGTTACACCCCGTTCAAAAAAGGGGAGAAGGATAAACCCGCCAATTACAGGCCAGTCAGCCTAACGTCGGTGGTGGAGAAACTTTTAGAGACAATAATCCAGGACAAAATTAATTGGCACTTGGAAAAGTATGGGCCAAAAAATGAAAGTCTGCATGGATTTGTTAAAAGAAATTTGTGTTTGACTAACTTGACTGAGTTCTTTGATGAAGTAACGGAGAGGGTTGATGAGGGTAATACGGTTGATGTTGTGTATATGGACTTTCAAAAGGCATTTGATAAAGTGCCACATAATAGGCTTCTTAGCAAAATTAAAGCCCTTGGGCCAAAATCGGCTAAGGAACAGAAAGCAAAGAGTAGTCGTGAAAGGTTGTTTTTCAGACTGGAGGGAAGTATACAGTGATGTTCCTCAGGGATTGGTATTAGGATATATATTAATAACCTGGACTTGGGTATACAATGTATAATTTAAAAGTTTGCAGATGACATGAAACTCAGGAATGTAGTAAACAATGTGGAGGATAGTAACACATTTCAGGAGAGCATAGACAGACTGGTGAAATGGGCAGACACATGGCAGATGAAATTTAACACAGAGAAGTGAGAAGTGATGCATTTTGGTAGGAAGAATGAGGAGAGGCAATATAAACTAAATGGTACAATTTTAAAGGGGGTACAAGGACACGGGGGGTGTATGCACACAAATCTTTGAAGGTGGCAGGGCAAGTTGAGAGGGCTGTTATAAACCCATATGGGATTCTGGGCTTCATTAATAGAAGCATAGACTACAAAAGCAAGGAAGTTATGCTAAATCTTTATAAAACACTGGTTAGCCTCAGCCGGAGTATTGTGTTCAATTCTGGGTACCACATTTCAGGAAGGATGTCAAGGCTTTAGAGAGGGTGCAGAAGGGATTTACTAGAATGGTACAAGAGATGAGGGACTTCAGTTATATGGAGAGACTGGAGAAGCTGGGGTTGTTCTCCTTGGAGCAGAAAAGAGGAGATTTGATAGAGGTATTCAAAATCATCAATGGTTTCGACAGAGTACATATGGAGAAACTGTTACTAACGGAAGAAGGGTCAGTAACCAGAGGACGCAGATTTAAGGTGATTGGCAAAAGAACCAGAGGCGAGATGTAGAAACATTTTTTTACTCAGCGAGTTGTTATGATCTGGAATGCACTGCCTGAAAGGGCGGTGGAAGCAGATTCAATAATAATTTTCAAAAGAGAATTGGACAAATACTTGAAGGGAAAAAATTTCAACAGGGCTATGGGGAAAGAGCAGGGGAGCGGGACTAATTGGATAGCTCTTTCAAAGAGCCGGCACAGGCACGATGGGCTGAATGGCCTCTTTCTGTGCTGTACCATACTATGATACTATGATACCACCTTGTTGCTTTACATAGAATTACATGGAATCTATAGCGCAGAAACAGGCCATTCAGCCCACCTTTTCCATCCTGCTGTTTAAATTCCACACAAACAACCTCCCATTCTAATTACATCTTCAACCCTGCCCCCGTATCTCTCTATTCCCTTCTCCTCATGTATACATCGAGCCTCCCCTTAAATCTGTCCATGCTATTTGATTCAACCACTCCACGTGGCAGTGAATAGCACTTTCTTACCACTCTTTGTATGAAGAAATTTCTCCTAAATTCTTTATTTGATATTAGTGGCTGTTATATTTATGCCCATTTGTTCTGGACTCACTCACACATGGGGCCCGAATTTAGCAGGCCTGCGGGTTCCCAGCGGGTGGTCCTCCGGGAGCGTGGTCAACACGCTCGGCGAAATTAGTGGGTTGCCCACGCGATCGTAGCAGGCAACCCACTAATAGGAATCAATTACCTGCTCCTCCGGGGTCCACGGCGCTGGCCTGCGCGTCGGTCGGGCTGCGCATGCGCAGTACGATCTGTCAGCTGGAGGCTCTCTAGTTAAAGGGGCAGTCCTCCACTGACAGATGCTGCAACCAATGGGACAAATTGCAGCATGGAGCAGCCCAGGGGGAAGGCTGCTCCCAGTTTAATGATGCCTCACCCCAGGTATCATCAGATGGGGTGAGGAGGAGGGGGAGGACACAGATCTTCCCCCCGGCGGGCGGGAGGAAGCGGTCTGCCTCTGCCACCAAGAAGGCCTGGCTCGAGGTGGCAGAGGGGGTCACCTGCGCCACCAACATATCGCCCACCTGCATACAGTGCAGGAGGCGCTGCAATGACCGCAGTAGGTCAGCCACAGTGACAACATGAAGTCTTTCCCCTACACTCCGTCTGCCACAACACTGCCCCTACCCCACATCTCCTTCGGCACCGCCAACACTATTCTGTCTCATCACCCTTCATACCCACTCACACCCCATCCTCATCTTACCTCCACCTACTCACCTCGCCAGTACTCACCCTGCCACTAACACGCAACCCAATCCTCATACAATCTCATTGCTCCATCCCATACTCACCCTCTCGTGCATCTCCCTCACGGCCAGCCTCACTCAACCTGCCACCACCTGTGCTGCAGCCACAGGGCATGCATCACATATGTGCAGTAGGCAGCGTAAGGCAAACGTCTCGTCAGCATGAAGGGGGTGCACAAGGGTGTCTGAGGGTTTGTCATGGGTGTTACCCATATTGAATTTCAGAGCAACAAACAGCACACATTATATTGACACCACCACTGCCATGTCTCCGCGAATCCTGTCCGTTGTGTCCAATAATGCCCGCTCCTGGGTATCACTATGAGGACCCACCACTGATGCCACCCATCGTGTTACTGCAGAGTAGGTGCAGGTGTATTTGCAGGGCTCGTCCGCGCAGACGACTGAGAGACATCGGCGGTGTAGCCGGCTGCACCCTGGAAGGATGCGGAGGAGAAGGTGTGGAGGGCAGTGGTGACTTTGCCAGCGACAGGTAAGCAGTTGGTGCTGGGACCAGCCAGGAGCAGCTCGGCATGAAAGACGCTGCAGATCTCCACGACTACATGTCGAGCGAATCTGCGCCTCCCTGTGCACTGCTGCTCGGAGAGGTCCGGGGAGCTGCGCCTCGGTCTGTGGACCCTGTGGCGAGGGTAGTGCCCTCTGCGACGCGTCTCTCTCTGCGGTAGCCCTCCCTCCTGCTGTGCAGGTGGGCGTGCAACAACACCGTGTTGGGGGGATCCACGTCTCTGCGGCGGACGGCGTGGACTGCGAGGCTGCTGGTGCTGGTCATGCTCTTCGTCCTCCGAGGGTCTCCACACACCACCCAACTGGCAGGTGTTGGTCTGAGGGGTTGTGCAGGGTAGGTGGGTGGTTCCTCGGACTGGGGCTGCGGTTTCGTGTCGGTCTGTCCTCTGGCTTGGCGGGGGGTGGTGGAGGGCAGGGGTTGCCCTATGTGACGCGGTGGTCTCCTGCGTGGGTGAGGGCTCTCCCCCGTGGAGCGCACCTTGGCACCTGCCACAGGCTGCTGGCTGCAACACGCCTGGTAGGAGGGAGACTGTTTCCCCCAGTGTGGGAAACTCACTGCCTTGACCCGAAAATCCCACACTTCCTCTTTTGACAGCTGCTTCAGCTCATTAACTGATCACAACGAGCAAGGTAAGTACTCTCAAGTGGAACCCCGCTGGCTTTAATTGCCTGCGGGATTCCCACCAGCGGGGCTTGCGCGCGCAGCCCCGCACGTCAGCGCGGTACCCGGAAGTGGCCGGGATTTCGTCGCGATCCGGTCACGTGACCGGATATCGGGATTTTCGGGGCCACCCCGCTGGGAACCCGCCGGAAACACGATCCTAAAATCGAGCCCATGGAAACGGTTTCTCCACATCCACCCTATTGAACACTTTCACAATGTTATAGGCCTCTATCAGGTCTCCCCTTAGTTACTTTGTCCCAGAGGAAAAAGGCCCCAGCCTGCTCAATCTTTTCTGATAGTTGCATCCTCTCAATTCTGTTAACATCCTTGTCAATCTTTTCTGCTCTTTCTCCAGTGTTTCAATATCCTTTTTTTCAGTATGGAGACCAGAACTGCACACAGTACTCAAAATGCAATCAATCCACTCAGGACATCTTTGAACTGAAAACTTACCTGACTTAGGAATAGAATTTAACAATTTGTTTGCTTTGTTTAATGGTGCTCCAAATGGTTTGACATGTTGCAATCGATATCAGTCGTATAAAATAGGATCCCATTGGGTTTGCTCTTCAGACAGGTATGTTTCTACACTATACTTTCCAACTTTTAAAAACCATATCACAAATTCAGGGAGACTTGCCAGTCCATCAGAGAGATATCGTCATGTTATATCTATATCTATTTCAAATAAACATATCTTTTATATGAAATTTTTTAAAATGTGATCAATAATCTGTTTCAGGTGCAGGGTGCACCTACTTCAGTACAAAGTCCACCTTGTGCTATAATATGTGGTCCGCTCATTTAAATCAATTTTCAACACTCCCAGCACAAAACGCATGATGCGTTGGGAGCACAAAGTTTTCGGGGGTGCAGCAGCACACCTCTTAAAGGGCTGCTGCCTTTAAAGAAGAACTGCCTGCAAATCGTCGAGCAGAAATTGATAGCCAAGTTCCGCACCCATGAGGACGGCCTCAACCGGGATCTTGGGTTCATGTCACACTACACGTAACCCCACCAGCGAACAAATGTTATCTGTTTTTAATATAACGGGTCATTGACTGTCTTCCTTATCTCTCTCTCTCTCTTTTTTTTTGGGGGGTTTGTATATTCGGTGGCCTTTTTAGGTGACACCTTTCTGTCTGCTCACTGTGATTGCCTTGGCAACGGGCAGTAATCACCAGGCATTGTTCTGTGATTTTAAAATGCGAAGGATTCGAAAATGTCATTTCCACACCACCTGAGGAAGGAGGAAGCCTCCGAAAGCTTGTGGGATTAAAAATAAAATTGTTGGACTATAACTTGGTGTTGTAAAATTGTTTACAATTGTCAACCCCAGTCCATCACCAGCATCTCCACATCATGCAAATTTAAAAGCATGGCAGAAGCAAGTCACCGAGGTAGAACAGCACCATTCCAAGGTGCGGCTTTGGACGTGCTTCTGCAGGAGAAGCTACAGAGAAGAGTGGGTCTTTCTGAAGCACATTGGCCACTGTCTGGTTAAGAGTACTGCCTGGAGGAGGCAACGCAGGGAATGTTAACAGTGGTGTTTTTCAAAACATTTTAGTATCAATGCAGCATCACAACTTCTCATCTACTTTCCCAGTGCACAGGCAGGCCCTTGTTTTACCAGAGCGCCCTGCACTACTGCCACCACAGTGCCCTGTTACCTATTAAATGTGGCCAGTAACAAGCACCAAGGACACTGCCCACACAAGGCACCTGCAAGGCTGCATGTTGACACTCACATAAGGTGAAGGTTGACCTGGACACTTATTAAAAAAATGTGTTCTTTATTTGTTTTCGGAATGTAGGTGACACTGGCGAGGCTGCATTTACTGTCCATCCCTAGTTGCCCTGATCAGGCGGTGGTGGGCCTTCTCCTTGAATCACTGCAGTCCTTGTGGTGATGGCGCCCCCACAATGGTGCTAGGTAGGGAATTCCAGTATATTGACCCAGTGATGATGAAGGAGTGGCCATATATATCCACCATAATACATCCATCGAAGTGGCATTGATATACAACAGAAAATGGTGTAAGCTACCACATGCAAGAAATGAGGTAGTAATCAAACTGCCTATCGAAACATAGGCCCCAGTAGCATAGTGCTTATCTGTAAAAGGATTTGAGCACTATCTGTCGATGACATAGGACTTATCTATACATAATCTAGACTGACACTCCAGTGCAGTGCTGAGGGAACTTCAGATGAGATGATCCGTCTTTCGGATGAGACATTAAACCGAGCCCTCTTAAGTGGATGTAAAAGATCCCACGGCACTATTTTGAAGAAGAGCAGGGGAATTCTCCCAGTGTCCTGGCCAATATTTATCCCTCAATCAACATCAGCAAAAACAAAACAGGCTATCTGGTCACTATCTCATTGCTGTTTGTGGGACCTTGCTGTGCGCAAATTGTCTGCCGTGTTTCCTACATTACAACAGTGACTACACTTCTAAAGTACTTAATTGGCTGTAAAGCGTTTTGGGACATCCTGAGGTCATGTGAGGCACCATATAAATGCAAGTCTATCTTTCTTTCTTTTTCTCTTTCTTATACACGTCGTCTCCTGAAGTTCAAAACAAAGCATTGTGAAGGAAAACCGTTGTTTCTTGCAAGACAAGGATACGATATGAAAGGAAAAACTCCGTCAAGGCTGCTCACTGCAGATTACAGTAAAGCCTATCTTCACTTGAGATTCCATTGGCTGCAGATAGATATCCAACCCCCCCCCCCCCAAGGTTAAATCAACAAAGTGGTACGTTCTAAGGAATCTAGCAGAGTCATGGGGTAAAAACGCTTATTGACTTAGGAAAGACATTTTAATAGGTGGGTCAATCACTCCAAAATGTTACTGACCTTTTCTTGCCTCACAAGTTTGTGCTCCTCGGTTCTAAAATAGCGACACCATACCGACGTGACCTTTGAAGATGTTTGTGACAAAATACGCAGCACAAATAGGAGCGTTTATTAACGTTTAATGAATGAAGGGAGAACGAGGGAGAAGAAAAAGAAAGCTAAAATCAATCTACGGTCCTACTGGATGATTGGTACCATATGAGAGATTTATGAACTTAATGCAGCTACATCTGCTACGTGTTAGGAATAATGTTATTCCTTGGATCAGTATACAGAGATGTCAAGAAGAAAACACTGGTAAAATAAAGAGGATGGCAGTGATTCTTTGTCGTAACAGCACTGCCCAAACCTGCCAACTCAGGTTGAGACGCACACGTGTTATTCAATGGCGTTCAAGTTTACTTGCATTCCTTGGGTTAGTGATCTTACATATAGCAGTTTTTGCTGCAGGTGTGATGTGGGGTTAATTGCATTGACTTGTGGCTAAAAGTTGGATCTGCGGCACTCAGCTGTGTTTTTTCTCCCTGAGCTGACACTCGAATGTGAAGTTTGAACTGAAAAGCTAACCGTAACTCACTGAGGAGAAGGATAGGCTTTCAATTAACCTTCAGACCTGTGGAAAATGTGAAAGACATTATAGCACTGATTACTACTGGGCCATTCACATATAATTTTCATGAATAGGATTTTGACTGAGTGGCAATTAGTCATTTTTCAAAGAATTTCCATTAAGAAAAGACTCAAAAAGTTACATTTGCAAGTTTTACTCTGATGCACGACAATTTTTAAAGTCACATTTTTACTGACCTGCATGCCTTATTTTCCAATCTGTCAGCAGTCACCCTGCTTATTACAATGAACATGGCCATCACACTGTTGCAAAAAACATCACTTTTGGGACTCATAAAGCTCCAAAAATGAACCAGGACTGATGTGGGTCTGATGTCCACAATTATCTCTTAACATCACCGAAGGACAATTTGATTCTGACAATATTCATGTGCATTTGATCCAAATTTAAAATGGGCAGCCCACCATAAGGGCAGTTTATCACCATCATAACATTTTATGACAGGTCATTCTTCAGCTCAGCACTGTTGGATACATCATTCAGCTGCCCCTCATCATCCCAAACCATTGCCAGGCAATACATTGCTCGACACGAGTGTGAAATTAACATCAGTGGCCACAATCACCCAATATCTGGCACAACTGCCTATGGATTCTAAAGTAAAACACGAAATCTGGAAATTTAAATTTACTTCCTTACCTAATGGAGACATTTTGAAGTAAGGGGGCTCAAAAATAGTTTCTCACGAATGCTTCCAGGAATATTCTTTTCAATTGCAATAAAATGGATGCTGGTGTTTTATTCGTAGAAACATAGAAAATAGGAGCAGGAGTAGGCCATTCGGCCCCTCGAGCCTGCTCCGCCATTCAACATGATCATGGCTGATCCTCTATCTCAATACCATATTCCCCGCTCTCTCCCCATACCCCTTGATGCCTTTTCTGTCTAGAAATCTATCTAGCTCCTTCTTAAATATATTCAGTGACTTGGCCTCCACAGCCTTCTGTGGTAGAGAATTCCACAGGTTCACCACCCTCTGAGCGAAGAAATTTCTCCTCGTCTCAGTCCTAAATGTCCTACCCCGTATCCTGAGACTGTGACTCTGAGTTCTGGACACCCCAGCCAGGGGAAACATCCTCCCTGCATCCAGTCTGTCTAGCCCTGTCAGAATTTTATATGTTTCAATGAGATCCCCTCTCATTCTTCTAAACTCGAGTGAATACAGGCCGAGTCAACCCAATCTCTCCTCATATGACAGTCCTGCCATCCCAGGGATCAGTCCTTATATCACATCCTTTATAATAGACTCTAGCATTTTCCCTACTACTGATGTTAGGCTAACCGGTCTGTAGTTCCCTGTTTTCTCTCTCCCTCCTTTTTTAAATAGTGGGGTTACATTTGCCACCCTCCAATCTGCAGGAACTGTTCCATAATCTATAGAATTTTGGAAGATGACAATCAATGCACCCACTATTTCCATGGCTTCCCCCATTTAGTACTCTGGGATGCAGATTATCAGGCCCTGAGGATTTATCGGCTTTCAGTCCCATTAATTTCTCCAGCATTTTTGTTTACTAATACTAATTTCCTTTAATTCCTTCTTCTCACTAGTCCCTTGGTTCCCTAGCATTTCTGGGAAGTTATTTGTATCCTCTTCCGTGAAGACAGAACCAAAATATTTGTTTAATTGCTCTGCCATTTCCCTGTTCCCCATTATAAATTCTCCCGTTTCTGACTGTAAGGGACCTACACTTGTCTTCACTAATCTTTCTTTTTCACTGAAGTTATGAATATATTTTCACTGAAATTTGGAAACAATTCATTCAATTAAATGTTGCTATTTATCAGTTAAGAAAGGTTGCCACCGTAAACAAGGAAACCATCATTTTTTTAAAGGTTTTGTTAGCTTTCTCACTTCAAAATTTTCAATATTGAATGGCTGCCTGTGTGTATATGCTTTTTGATATATTTCAAAAAAATTGAAAAACTACAATAACTGAACCTATCACTAAATAATGTCTGGCAGTACACATGCTATTGCAATTTGCTTTTACATTTTTTATTAGATGAATGTATAGAGAAATGTTTGTTCGAAACCTTTTCTCATATAAAGCAACCTACTTTCCACAAAGACAATTGAGGCTAAGCTCCAGAAATCTATCCATCCACTACTCAACACTAGCTGGTTGCTTCCACAAATGGCACTATTATGGTCACAGAAGCAAAGGAACTGTCATGTTTCCCAATTTATATTTAACCACATAAGCCTTCAATACCATAGCTAACATGAATCTTGTACATGAATATATATACTTATACTTATGAATATGTATCCTAACTCGCACCAAGTCCTGTTCACCCGTCACCCCTCTACTTGCTGACCTACATTGGCTCCCGGTCCACCAACGCCTCAATTTTAAAATTCTTATCCTCGTGTTCAAAATCCCTCCATGGCTTCACCCCTCCTTATCTCTGTATCCTCCTGCAGCCCTACAACCCTCCGAGAACTCTGCGTTCCTCCAACATTGGCCTCTTGTGCATCCCCCACTTCCTTCGCCCCACCACTGGCGGCCGTGTAGGCCCTAAGCGCTGGAATTTCCTGCCCAAACCCCTTTGCCTCTCTACCTCTTTCTCCTCGTTTAAGACGTTGCTTAAAACCAACTCTTTGACCAAGCGTTTGGTCACCTGTCCTAATATCTCCTTCTTTGGATCGGTGTCAATTTTTTTGTCTGACATTTTACTACATTAGAGGCGCTATATAAATCCAAGTTGTTGTTTGTTTGTTATTAAAGGAAGTTATCAATACAGCATTGACTGCTTTAACTCGGAGTCTACTTCACATTGACTATTCAGTAAGGGATGCAAGTATTCCAATCTGTGGTCTAACTGGAGGCTTGCCAGTTTTGTAGTTGCATCCTCCACGTCTACATTCACAATCAAAGTTAAATAGCCTGTCAACATCTAAATGATCTATGCCTCTAAACATTTGAATGACCCAGGTCATGCTCACCCCTCTGTTTTCTGTTAAAAAAAAGCTCAATTCTGTGAATGTCTCATCAAAAGTTTAAGAGCGCCAAATTCTCAGAATTATCATTGTCACTCTTCATTGAACCCTCTCTAATTGTTTTAATGCCTTTTGAAATAAGGAGCCCACATCCAAATATGGCCTCAGCAATAAAGATGGATAGATAGGTAAAATGCAGTAGAACTTAGAATAACTTGTACTGATTTATAATCAACAGCCTTTGAGATATATCCCAAAGCTTGATTAGGCTTTTTTGCAAGCTTCACATTGACATGAAGCTTTGAGTGACTTATTATTAATGGCATCTATAGTAGATTAGCTAGGTCAACTGGAAACTGTGTTAGGAATACAAGAAAAAGCTCTAAGGGCCAGTGATAAGTGGAAGACTGCAGCTATCTGACCAACGTCCACTGCTGTTCTAAATTATATGAAAGAGCTACGTCTTGAAATATTATAAAATCTGCTATGTAGCTATTTGGTGCACATAAGGGAGACTGATAGCATTTAAAAGGGCTTGGATCAATTAAACAAATAGGTTATGGAATGGCAGATGGATTTTAATAGAGATAAGATGGATTTAAGGTTGTTATTTTTTCTGGTGAAATGACTTTCCCATTGATGAGATATGTGCAAAATCATTTGGGCCAAGTTGGGAGAATGCCTGGCTGAAGGAGTAGCAGATTGATTTCTAATTCGGAGCCTTGGTAGTTTTAGAGGAGAGCCAGATTTCAGCAAGAGAATGTGTTGTGTTTATTGCCAAAGGGGGACCATGATGGCAGGATCTATTTGGCAATGGCCCAGATCTTGGTTAGAAGAAGGACTCCCTTGTGAGATGGGCCCGCAATCTGCCACAAGCAGCTCCTGACACCTCTTATTGAGATATTCTCTTCTGGAAGTAGGAGGTAGGGGAAGCAAATTGCGCAGACCAGCACATCCTGCCTTCCCATCACCATTTGCATATGGTGAGGCAGGTGAGCGGTAGGTGTTGTGCACCATTCCCAGCGGGGAAGGAGCCTAATTGCCCAGGTATCAGCCATGATCTAATTGAATGGCAGAGCAGGCATGAGGGGCTGAATGGTACATAGGAACATAGGAACAGGAGTAGGCCATTCAGCCCCTCGTGCCTGCTCCGCCATTTGATAAGATCATGGCTGATCTGTGATCTAACTCCATATACCCGCCTTTGGCCCATATCCCTTAATACCTTTGGTTGCCAAAAACTATCTATCTCAGCTTTAAATTTAGCAATTGAGCTAGTATCAATTGCCATTTGCAGAAGAGAGATCCAAACTTCTACCACCCTGTGTGTGTAGAAATGTTTTCTAATCTCGCTCCTGAAAGGTCTGGCTCTAATTTTTAGACTGTGCCCCCTACTCCTAGAATCCCCAACCAGTGGAAATAGTTTCTCTCTATCCACCCTATCTGTTCCCCTTAATATCTTATAAACTTCAATCAGATCACCCCATAACCTTCGAAACTCCAGAGAATACAACCCCAATTTGTGTAATCTCTCCTCGTAACTTAACCCTTGAAGTTCAGGTATCATTCTAGTAAACCTACGCTGCACTCCCTCCAAGACCAATATGTCCTTCCGAAGGTATGGTGCCCAGAACAGCTCACAGTACTCCAGGTGCGGTCTAACCAGGGTTTTGTATAGCTGCAGCATAACTTCTGCCCCCTTGTACACTAGTCCTCTAGATATAAAGGCCAGAATTCCATTAGCCTTCTTGATTATTTTCTGCACCTGTTCATGACACTTCAATGATCTATGTACCTGAACCCCTAAGTCCCTTTGGACATTCACTGTTTTTAACTTTTTACCATTTAGAAAGTACCTTGTTCTATCCTTTTTTGATCCAACGTGGATGACCTCACATTTGTCTATATTGAATTCCATTTGCCACAGTTTTGCCCATTCAACTAATCTATCAATATCGCTTTGGAATTTTATGTTTTCATCTACACTGCTTACAATGCCACCAATCTTTGTGTCATCGGCAAACTTAGATATAAGGCTTTCTATGCCTTCATCTAAGTCGTTAATAAATATTGTGAATAATTGAGGCCCCAAGACAGATCCCTGCGGGACTCCACTAGTCACATCCTGCCAATGTGAGTACCTACCCATTATCCTTACTCTCTGTCGCCTTTCGCTCAGCCAACTTCCTAACCAAGTCCGTACTTTTCCCTCGATTCCATGGGCTTCTATCTTAGCTAACAGTCTCTTATGTGGGACCTTATCAAATGCCTTCTGGAAGTCCATATAAATAACATCCATTGACATTCCCCTGTCCACTACTTTAGTCACCTCTTCAAAAAATTCAATCAGATTTGTCAGGCACGACCTACCTTTCACAAATCCATGCTGGCTCTCTCTGATTAACTGAAAATTCTCGAGGTGTTCAGTCACCCTATCCTTTAATTATAGAATCCAGCATTTTCCCCACAACAGATGTTAGGCTAACGGGTCTATAATTCCCTGGATTCCCTCTCTCTCCTTTCTTAAAAAGCGGAGTGACATGTGCAATTTTCCAATCTGGAGGGATAGTTCCTGAATCTAGAGAACTTTGAAAGATTATAGTTAGGGCATCTGCAATGTGCTCACTTACTTCATTTAAAACCCTGGGATGGAAACCATCTGGTCCTGGGGATCTGTCACTCTTTAGTGCTATTATTTTCTTCGTTATTGTTGCTTTACTTATGTTAATTTTATTGAATCCCTGTCCCTGATTTAATATTAGTTTTCTTGGGATTTCCGGCATGCTATCCTCTTTTTCTACTGTAAATACTAACGCAAAGTAATTGTTCAACATGTCCGCCATTTCCCCATTGTCAATGGCAATATCCCCACTTTCAGTTTTTAAGGGGCCAACATTGCTCCTGACCGCCCTCTTTTTCCTAATGTAACTATAAAAGTTCTTCGTATTGGTTTTGATATCCCTTGAGAGTTTCTTTTCATGGTCTACTCCTACTCCTGAACGTAAGTACAGGAGTAGGCCACATATCCCCTCGAGACTGTTCCGCCATTCAATTAGATCATGGCTGATCTGTATCTTAACTCCATTTGTCAGCCATAGCTCTGTATCCTTTGATACCCTTACCCAACCAAAATATGTTCCTATGACTGTTTCCTGGAGCAGGGATTCTGCAATTAGTTCTACTGCCTCAATCTCCTCCATTAGCTGCCCCGGTACTGCCCAAAAACAAGAGGTAACACAGGAGAAATTCCAGACCATTATTTTAAACTGGTTAATAGCCTTTTTAAAATAAAAGAACAAAGAAGTTTAATCTGAGCACATTAAAAAATTCATTAAAAAATCACCCACGAAATAATTTCAACGTCAAAATGTAAACTTGTATCGAACCTTGGTTAGACCACACTTGGAGTACTGTGCACAGTTCTGGTCTCCATATTCTAAAAAGGATATAGAGGTACTGGAGAAGGTGCAAAAAAATATTCACAAGGATGATACCAGAACTGAGAGGATATACTTATCAGGAGAGGTTGAACCGACTGGAGTTCTTTTCTCTAGAAAAGAGAAGGCTGAGGGATGACCTGATAGAGGTCATTAAGATAATGATAGGGTTTGATAGGGTAGATGTAGAGAAAGTGTTTCCACTTATGGGGGTGTCCAAAATTAAAGGTCATAAATATAAAATAATCGCTAATAAATCCAATAGGGAATTCAGGAGTAACTTCTTTACCCAGAGAGTGGTTAGAATGTGGAACTCACTACCACAAGGAGTAGTTATGGCATAGATGTGTTTATGGGGAAGCTAGATAAGCATATGAGGGAGAAAGGAATAGAAAGATATGCTGATAGGGTGGAATGAAGAAGGGTGGGAGGAGGCTCAAGTGGAGCATAAACGCCAGCATAGACCAGTTGGGCCGAATGGCCTGTTCCTGTGCTGTAGACTCGAAATAACTCACGGTGAAAGAGTGTCCTTTGAGAAAAGAAAATGTTTGATGATTGACCATCACTGGAACTATCTGTTCAAATGAAGCTACTATCAGCCAGACTAATCAACTACTTAAGCCCACTCAGGCAAATTTGACAATCGGCCAGAATTTGCTTAAAAAAGAACGGTGAGCTCAACAATGCTCACTGTTGTTAGTGGCGAAATCAAGGAGCAAGTTCTGGCGTTCACACATGCAGCGTGAAACGCGGAAATCTGGTTCACCGGCAATATGACAGCTTCGAATTAGCTGGAATCAGTGGAAACAAGGGACCAGCGCTAACTTGTTCATCTGCCCAGCTGGAAAGTAACTTATATCGCCACAAAACAGGTACGCTTAAAAACACCAGATCTAAACTAAGCTTTAACACCATGGTAAGTCTTAATGACCGCCAAACAACTAAAAATTTACATTTAAAAGTGTGGAGTCTCATTACTCCTTATTTTAACAGTTCCTCACTATTAAATTTTTTTAAAAAAAATTTTTTAAAAAGTAAACTTTTTTTAATTCTCCCTTCTGTCTCTTTTATTTAATTCGTTAATGTCTTACCCTCTCTTTTTTCACTGTCTATAACTGTCCTTACAAATGATTTTAGTTTTTGTACCTTTCACCTCCTGGATTTTACGTTCTAGCTTGAAGAAAATGTCCGCAGCTTGTCAAAAATGCTGCAATCTGATTGGTCGAGGAGAGACCGTGCTCCTCTCACTTCTCCCATGGGTCCTAGCTTCGCTGGAGCAAACGCTGATCTCTTCTCCGCTTTCTATTAGAGGAAGTACATGCAGTAAGGACCGCAGTAAGTTTATGGGTTAGTATCAATCTACAGAGCGGTGAGCACTGTTGGTTTGCCGGTCCAAGCAATTTCTGGGCCAATGAGTCAAACAGGTGAACTTAACCAGTTGAGACAATTTGTGAGGTCATATTTGAATTATTGCACGCAGTTTTGGCTGCCCTATCTTTAAATGATACTGATGTGTTGGAAAGGGTTCAAAGGAGAATGGTTCCAGAAATCACAATCCTAAGTCATAAAGAAATATTCACAGAATGAAACGGTTATCACTTAAGAAGAGAGAGAGCAGATATGAGTCAGGGCTTGAAAAAGCTGAGACATGTAGATGTAAGCAAGTTATTTAACTTGGAGTGTGAGTTCAGAATTAGAAGAAACAAATATAAAATGAATAAGCTTCAAACAAGAATAGAGATTGGCTGAACTTTTCCCCACAGTGTGTTGCGTTCATATAGAAAAATCACCAAATCACCTCATGCTGCTTTAACTCCTTCAAAAAGAGCTAGACAAATGTTTGGTTCGGAATTGGATTGAAGATTCTAAGTAAAGGAGAAGCAAATTCTCCATTGAACATAATGGGTTCTTATGTTGCTGTGATCAGGGGATTGTCTTCTCTGAACAGCTGCTGGTTAGTGTTGAGTACTCTAGGTTTTAATGTTAGAACGGTGCTCTGGAGTTTTACACAAATATCTTTGGGGAGCAGGGAAATCTTTGCAGAATTTTCCCTCAGGAGATTTTATGATTGAGAATCCTAAGTGAAGAACAACGTTCAATAGCACAGAACAATAGCAAAGCTAGTTTGGGTTTTAAAAGTCTGTGGGTTACATGGGAACAGCAGTAGGCTGGGGTATGGGGAGAGAGCGGGAATATGGTATTGAGATAGAGGATCAGC
Source organism: Heptranchias perlo (assembly GCF_035084215.1). Classification (NCBI taxonomy): domain Eukaryota; kingdom Metazoa; phylum Chordata; class Chondrichthyes; order Hexanchiformes; family Hexanchidae; genus Heptranchias; species Heptranchias perlo. The sequence continues at coordinate 9,062,235 of NC_090330.1, forward strand.
TGTGATCATTTTGATCATGTTACCATGATCTAATTGAACAGCAGAACAGACTCGAAGGGGCCAAATGGCCTACTCCTGCTCCTATTTTCTATGTTTCTATGTTTCTAGGCCATTCAGCCCCTCGAGTCTGTTCCGCTGTTCAATTAGATCATGGTAAGAGGCAGTATAAAACTAAAGGAAAATGGTAATCCAGCGGACTGGGAGAAATATAAAAAGCAACAAAGGGACATAAAGAAAATATTAAAAGCTGCAAAAAAGGAATATGAAAAATAACTTGCAACTTACCAGCTTTAGAAGTTTCCATTTTATAACTACTCTGTTTCTTGCTTTTAACCAATTTTCTATCCAGCATTTCACTGTACTCCATTCTTGAGCTCTTTTCTTGAGCGTTTAATCTCTGATGAGAAATTTAGCAATGTCACCTCAATCTTGAAATCCTTGAAATGTGCTCCCAGCTAATTCTGCATAAACTCCTTTATCATAAATGTCTTTAACATAAATACAAGCTCAAAATTATGCACATTGTCTCATGGTTTTTGCTTGTAATCACCTTTCTTAATGAGGGCCCTACGGACGACAGAAATAGGCAGCAGGCCGCTACGATTGGGCCACATGACCTGAACAGAAGTAGTATCTTACCACACGATTTGAACAGCAGCGCTATCAAGACTTAGTTCATTGCATGTTGTGGAGAAGCACCATAGCTTGTGTTATAACAGCACAGTCATGATATCCCATGTCTTGTGCTTACAGTGGAATCAAAGCAATATTACAACAGTGAAATACTTCAAAAGTACTTCATTGGCAATAAAGCACTTTGAGGTCATGAAAGGTATTATATATGCAATTCTGTCTTTCTTTCTTTAATTCTTATACAGTGTCCCAAGTGCATAATATTTCCACATTATGCTATTTCCTGTACTATGCTGCAAAATAAAACTCAATAAAAAATAAATCACATGGCACAGTAGCACTAGGGTAAGGATCGTGTGGTACAATAGCACTGCTGTATGAATTACAATACTCATTCAATCACAGGAGGTTGCTGTCTGTTTGAAATGGAATTACTATTTCCGCTGCAGATTTACATTCCAAGTGTAAGAATGTGCTAGGTTTGTACATATTATAAAGAATAACAAAGATCGAAAGTGTGTGTTGTAATACAGAAACACGTCTGAGTTCAAATGGCACAAGACTGTGAGGGGTTTATAATACTCATCTTAACCCCCGAGATCCTGTTACTGGTTTGAAATCATTCCAGCGCATCTGCTTATATGCTATTTAGTTTTGAATCTTTTTTTTTGCTGGCAGCAGCAATACTCATGATTCTTGCCATTCTGCTCCATCGCATGGGTTTGTGAAGACATAAGAACCACACCCATCAGCCGTGGTAAAAGAGGCAAACCAGGTATTACTGTATAAATCCTGGCCGGACTCTGTCTGGAGAGTTATGTGTTGTATTGGCCACCTAATCATAGAAAAGGATATGAGTTACAGAAAGTACTCATTGAATCATAGTATGATACAGCACAGAAGGAGGCCATTCAGCCCATCATTCCTGTGCTGGATCTCTGAAACAGCTCACCAATTAGTCCCACTCCCCTGCTCTTTCCCCATAGCCCTGCAAATTTTTCCACTTCAAATATTTATCCAATTCCCTTTTGAATGTTACTGTTAAGGATATTAGCAGCAGACGTTCAATACATTCGTATGACAATCCCTATCTGCTATTTTAACATAGAATTTATCCCATTTATTCAAAATTGTTGAATATCTCCACTAAAACAGCGGACAAAGGAATGTTAAGTGTTCTTACACTAATACTGGCAACAGTCATTTCTGAGTTACTGTGTCCCTTAAGGGGGTGCAGTATGAGGTAACCAGCATCGGAATCTAAGTTGTGAGTAAACTTTAAAGGGATTAGAGGAGCAAAGAGACTTAGGGATTCATATGCACAGATTTTTTTAAATGTGGGAAGGCAATTTGATAAAGCTGTTAAAAAAAATCATATGGGATCCTAGGTTTTGTAAATAGGGGTGCAAAGTACAAAAGCAGAGGTAATGCTAAACCAATTGGTTCGGCACAGTTAAGAGCATTGTGTCCAGTTTTGAGTGCCTTACTCTGGCACAGAGGTTCCCAAAGTTTTTTTTAAACTGAGCTCCCCTTCCGAGATTCATATCCCTTCCCTCCCCCCCAATTCTTTCTATGGAGCAGTATTTTTGTCTAATTAATGCTAGTGTAGATATAGCTGGTTACCCGGAACACTGCAGCAGTTTTGTCACTTTAGCTGCTTTAATTCTACTCCCTTACACTTTTGGGTTTTAATATGAAGTCCAGTCGTATCGTTAGAACTCACTGTGACCAGAGAATTCCTCAGACCTGCTCCCTCTTTGCTGGCGTTGCTTTTTTGCTGGTGCAACCTTTTTGCAACGCACTTCTGGTGCAGGAGCGCCAGCCAAACGTGAGCAGATCCGAGGAATTTCCCGGCCAGTGTAATGAACCGCACTGAAAGGGGAAACTGCGGGCGTCTCCTCTCTCCGGGCTGGGGATGGGGATGCGAGCGGGGAACAGGATGAACAATCCTCTGCAGACAGAACTAGAACGGGTCTGTGGTCAGGTTGTTTGGGGGGTGTAACAGGGGGGAGTAGTGAGTCGCTGGATTGATTTGGAGGAGGGGTGAAATATAAAGTTTTATATTATTTTTTTTTGTCCAAACAGCGAGGATCCATCAGTGCGGATGCCTGTTATTAATTTTACTCCACGCCAAGGAACGCGAATTCAAAAGCAGGGCAAATTAAACTTTCCAAGAAATGTGAAGAGTACTGGGAAATAAATGAAGTTTTGAGGCCGAGACAAGGTTGTGAAGGAGGGCTAGTTATCTATTCCCTCTAAACATCAGGGGGCCCAAGGGCTCTCGAGGATTTCAATGCAGGTACAAAAAACAGACACTCCACAGATCTGAAAAACTCGGGACAAGGAACCTTATCGGCGGGCATCAACTTGTTGCTATTTATTTATTTATTTCCCAATGGCAGCAGGCAACCAAAGGACACATAAGCACTCCCAAAAAATAAATTAATGCTGCACAGAGGTACAGAGCAGAAAGCTAACCAATTTTCTGTGTTAACTGAAAAGAAACGGATTTGAACTGAGGAATAATGTGAGCTGGAACAGCTTGCAGGAGGTGCCTGAGTTTTGGAGAGGGCAGAGTTGGGAAACAGACTGAGAGTTGAGGGGAGCACAACTGCACTACCATTGGAGAAAATACGTACTGCAGGCATCACCTATTAGTGAGTTACAGCTGGAGTTCTCCTGGTGCATCCTTTCCCGTCCCCCTCGACCCCACCACCATCCCCACAACCTTATCACGCCCCCCCGCCCCTCCTCAGTTTGGGAACCTCTGCTTAATGAAAGATGTCAAAGGTCATGGAGAAGGTGCAGTAGATATTCACGAAGATGACACGAGGGTGAGAGGCTTTAGTTATAATGAGAGAAGAAACCGAGATAAGGGACCTAATAAAGGTGTTCAAAATTATGAGGGGCTTTAATAAAGTAAATGGGGAAAAATTAATTCCACTGGACAGTGAGTAGTAAACCAAAGGGCAAAGGTTGGAGAATATTTTTTATGCAGAGTATTGATAGTCCATAGAATACCCTACCAGGGACAGTGCATAGAATATCCTACCAGAGACAGTGCATAGAATATCCTACCAGGGACAGTGCATAGAATATCCTACCAGGGACAGTGCATAGAATATCCTACCAGGGACAGTGCATAGAATATCCTACCAGAGACAGTGCATAGAATATCCTACCAGAGACAGTGCATAGAATATCCTACCAGGGACAGTGCATAGAATATCCTACCAGAGACAGTGCATAGAATATCCTACCAGGGACAGTGCATAGAATATCCTACCAGAGACAGTGCATAGAATATCCTACCAGGGACAGTGCATAGAATATCCTACCAGGGACAGTGCATAGAATATCCTACCAGAGACAGTGCATAGAATACCATACCAGAGACAGTGCATAGAATATCCTACCAAGGGACAGTGCATAGAATATCCTACCAGGGACAGTGCATAGAATATCCTACCAGGGACAGTGCATAGAATATCCTACCAGGGACAGTGCATAGAATATCCTACCAAGGGACAGTGCATAGAATATCCTACCAGGGACAGTGCATAGAATATCCTACCAGGAACAGTGCATAGAATATCCTACCAGGGACAGTGCATAGAATATCCTACCAGAGACAGTGCATAGAATATCCTACCAGAGACAGTGCATAGAATATCCTACCAGAGACAGTGCATAGAATATCCTACCAGAGACAGTGCATAGAATATCCTACCAGGGACAGTGCATAGAATATCCTACCAGAGACAGTGCATAGAATATCCTACCAGAGACAGTGCATAGAATATCCTACCAGGGACAGTGCATAGAATATCCTACCAGAGACAGTGCATAGAATATCCTACCAGGGACAGTGCATAGAATATCCTACCAGGGACAGTGCATAGAATATCCTACCAGGGACAGTGCATAGAATATCCTACCAGAGACAGTGCATAGAATATCCTACCAGAGACAGTGCATAGAATATCCTACCAGGGACAGTGCATAGAATATCCTACCAGAGACAGTGCATAGAATATCCTACCAGGGACAGTGCATAGAATATCCTACCAGGGACAGTGCATAGAATATCCTACCAGGGACAGTGCATAGAATATCCTACCAGGGACAGTGCATAGAATATCCTACCAAGGACAGTGCATAGAATATCCTACCAGGGACAGTGCATAGAATATCCTACCAGGGACAGTGCATAGAATATCCTACCAAGGACAGTGCATAGAATATCCTACCAGGGACAGTGCATAGAATATCCGACCAGGGACAGTGCATAGAATATCCTACCAGAGACAGTGCATAGAATATCCTACCAAGGACAGTGCATAGAATATCCTACCAGAGACAGTGCATAGAATATCCTACCAGGGACAGTGCATAGAATATCCTACCAGGGACAGTGCATAGAATATCCTACCAGGGACAGTGCATAGAATATCCTACCAGGGACAGTGCATAGAATATCCTACCAAGGACAGTGCATAGAATATCCTACCAGGGACAGTGCATAGAATATCCTACCAGGGACAGTGCATAGAATATCCTACCAGGGACAGTGCATAGAATACCATACCAGAGACAGTGCATAGAATATCCTACCAAGGGACAGTGCATAGAATATCCTACCAGGGACAGTGCATAGAATATCCTACCAGGGACAGTGCATAGAATATCCTACCAGGGACAGTGCATAGAATATCCTACCAGGGACAGTGCATAGAATATCCTACCAGGGACAGTGCATAGAATATCCTACCAGGGACAGTGCATAGAATATCCTACCAGGGTCAGTGCATAGAATATCCTACCAGAGACAGTGCATAGAATATCCTACCAAGGACAGTGCATAGAATATCCTACCAGGGACAGTGCATAGAATATCCTACCAGGGACAGTGCATAGAATATCCTACCAGGGACAGTGCATAGAATACCCTACCAGGGACAGTGCATAGAATATCCTACCAGGGACAGTGCATAGAATATCCTACCAGGGACAGTGCACAGAATACCATACCAGAGACAGTGCATAGAATATCCTACCAGGGACAGTGCATAGAATACCATACCAGAGAAAGTGCATAGAATATCCTACCAAGGGACAGTGCATAGAATATCCTACCAGGGACAGTGCATAGAATATCCTACCAGGGACAGTGCATAGAATATCCTACCAGGGACAGTGCATAGAATATCCTACCAGGGACAGTGCATAGAATATCCTACCAGGGACAGTGCATAGAATACCATACCAGAGACAGTGCATAGAATATCCTACCAAGGACAGTGCATAGAATATCCTACCAGGGACAGTGCATAGAATATCCTACCAGGGACAGTGCATAGAATATCCTACCAGGGACAGTGCATAGAATACCCTACCAGGGACAGTGCATAGAATATCCTACCAGGGACAGTGCATAGAATATCCTACCAACGACAGTGCATAGAATATCCTACCAGGGACAGTGCATAGAATATCCTACCAGGGACAGTGCATAGAATATCCTACCAAGGACAGTGCATAGAATACCCTACCAGGGACAGTGCATAGAATATCCTACCAGGGACAGTGCATAGAATATCCTACCAGGGACAGTGCAAAGAATATCCTACCAAGGACAGTGCATAGAATATCCTACCAGGGACAGTGCATAGAATATCCTACCAAGGACAGTGCATAGAATATCCTACCAGAGACAGTGCATAGAATACCCTACCAGAGACAGTGCATAGAATACCCTACCAAGGGACAGTGCATAGAATATCCTACCAGAGACAGTGCATAGAATATCCTACCAGGGACAGTGCATAGAATACCCTACCAGGGACAGTGCATAGAATATCCGACCAAGGACAGTGCATAGAATATCCTACCAGGGACAGTGCATAGAATATCCTACCAGGGACAGTGCATAGAATATCCGACCAAGGACAGTGCATAGAATATCCTACCAGGGACAGTGCATAGAATATCCTACCAGGGACAGTGCATAGAATATCCTACCAAGGGACAGTGCATAGAATATCCGACCAGGGACAGTGCATAGAATATCCTACCAGGGACAGTGCATAGAATATCCTACCAGGGACAGTGCATAGAATATCCGACCAAGGACAGTGCATAGAATATCCTACCAGGGACAGTGCATAGAATATCCGACCAAGGACAGTGCATAGAATATCCTACCAAGGGACAGTGCATAGAATATCCTACCAAGGGACAGTGCATAGAATATCCGACCAGGGACAGTGCATAGAATATCCTACCAGGGACAGTGCATAGAATATCCGACCAGGGACAGTGCATAGAATATCCTACCAAGGGACAGTGCATAGAATATCCTACCAGAGACAGTGCAAAGAATATCCTACCAAGGGACAGTGCATAGAATATCCGACCAGGGACAGTGCATAGAATATCCTACCAGGGACAGTGCATAGAATATCCTACCAGGGACAGTGCATAGAATATCCTACCAGAGACAGTGCATAGAATATCCTACCAGGGACAGTGCATAGAATATCCGACCAGGGACAGTGCATAGAATATCCTACCAGGGACAGTGCATAGAATATCCAACCAGAGACAGTGCATAGAATATCCTACCAGGGACAGTGCATAGAATACCATACCAGAGACAGTGCATAGAATATCCGACCAGAGACAGTGCATAGAATATCCTACCAGGGACAGTGCATAGAATATCCAACCAGAGACAGTGCATAGAATATCCTACCAGGGACAGTGCATAGAATACCATACCAGAGACAGTGCATAGAATATCCTACCAGAGACAGTGCATAGAATATCCTACCAAGGGACAGTGCATAGAATATCCGACCAGGGACAGTGCATAGAATATCCTACCAGGGACAGTGCAAAGAATATCCTACCAGAGACAGTGCATAGAATATCCTACCAGGGACAGTGCATAGAATATCCTACCAGAGACAGTGCATAGAATATCCTACCAGGGACAGTGCATAGAATATCCTACCAGAGACAGTGCATAGAATATCCTACCAGAGACAGTGCATAGAATATCCGACCAAGGACAGTGCATAGAATATCCTACCAGAGACAGTGCATAGAATATCCTACCAAGGGACAGTGCATAGAATATCCAACCAGAGACAGTGCATAGAATATCCTACCAGGGACAGTGCATAGAATATCCGATCAAGGGACAGTGCATAGAATATCCTACCAGAGACAGTGCATAGAATATCCTACCAGAGACAGTGCATAGAATATCCTACCAAGGGACAGTGCATAGAATATCCGACCAGGGACAGTGCATAGAATATCCTACCAGAGACAGTGCATAGAATATCCTACCAAGGGACAGTGCATAGAATATCCTACCAGGGACAGTGCATAGAATATCCTACCAAGGGACAGTGCATAGAATATCCTACCAGGGACAGTGCATAGAATATCGTACCAAGGGACAGTGCATAGAATATCCTACCAGGGACAGTGCATAGAATATCCTACCAAGGGACAGTGCATAGAATATCCTACCAGGGACAGTGCATAGAATATCCGACCAAGGGACAGTGCATAGAATATCCTACCAGGGACAGTGCATAGAATATCCTACCAGAGACAGTGCATAGAATATCCGACCAAGGGACAGTGCATAGAAGATCCTACCAAGGACAGTGCATAGAATACCCTACCAGGGACAGTGCATAGAATATCCGACCAAGGGACAGTGCATAGAATATCCTACCAGGGACAGTGCATAGAATATCCTACCAGAGACAGTGCATAGAATATCCGACCAAGGGACAGTGCATAGAATATCCTACCAAGGACAGTGCATAGAATACCCTACCAGAGACAGTGCATAGAATATCCTACCAAGGGACAGTGCATAGAATATCCTACCAGGGACAGTGCATAGAATATCCTACCAGAGACAGTGCATAGAATATCCTACCAAGGGACAGTGCATAGATTATCCTACCAGGGACAGTGCATAGAATATCCTACCAGAGACAGTGCATAGAATATCCTACCAGGTACAGGCCATAGAATATCCTACCAGAGACAGTGCATAGAATATCCTACCAGGGACAGTGCATAGAATATCCTACCAGAGACAGTGCATAGAATATCTTACCAGGGACAGGCCATAGAATATCCTACCAGGGACAGTGCATAGAATACCCTACCAGAGACAGTGCATAGAATATCCTACCAGGGACAGGCCATAGAATATCCTACCAGGGACAGGCCATAGAATATCCTACCAGAGACAGTGCATAGAATATCCTACCAGGGACAGGCCATAGAATATCCTACCAGGGACAGGCCATAGAATATCCTACCAGAGACAGTGCATAGAATATCCTACCAGGGACAGTGCATAGAATATCCTACCAGGGACAGTGCATAGAATATCCTACCAGGGACAGTGCATAGAATATCCTACCAGGGACAGTGCATAGAATATCCTACCAAGGGACAGTGCATAGAATATCCTACCAGGGACAGTGCATAGAATATCCTACCAAGGGACAGTGCATAGAATATCCTACCAGGGACAGTGCATAGAATATCCTACCAAGGGACAGTGCATAGAATATCCTACCAGGGACAGTGCATAGAATATCCTACCAGAGACAGTGCATAGAATATCCTACCAAGGGACAGTGCATAGAATATCCTACCAAGGGACAGTGCATAGAATATCCTACCAGGGACAGTGCATAGAATATCCTACCAGGGACAGTGCATAGAATATCCTACCAGAGACAGTGCATAGAATATCCTACCAGGGACAGTGCATAGAATATCCTACCAGAGACAGTGCATAGAATATCCTACCAAGGGACAGTGCATAGAATATCCTACCAGGGACAGTGCATAGAATATCCTACCAGAGACAGTGCATAGAATATCCTACCAGGGACAGGCCATAGAATATCCTACCAGAGACAGTGCATAGAATATCCTACCAGGGACAGTGCATAGAATATCCTACCAGAGACAGTGCATAGAATATCCTACCAGGGACAGGCCATAGAATATCCTACCAGGGACAGTGCATAGAATACCCTACCAGAGACAGTGCATAGAATATCCTACCAAGGACAGTGCATAGAATACCCTACCAGGGACAGTGCATAGAATACCCTACCAGAGACCGTGCATAGAATATCCTACCAGAGACAGTGCATAGAATATCCTACCAGGGACAGTGCATAGAATATCCTACCAAGGACAGTGCATAGAATACCCTACCAGAGACAGTGCATAGAATACTCTACCAGAGACAGTGCATAGAATATCCGACCAGGGACAGTGCATACAATATCCGACCAGGGACAGTGCATAGAATATCCGACCAAGGACAGTGCATAGAATATCCGACCAGGAACAGTGCATAGAATACCCTACCAGAGACAGTGCATAGAATATCAGACCAGGGACAGTGCATAGAATATCCTACCAGGGACAGTGCATAGAATACCCTACCAGAGACAGTGCATAGAATATCCTACCAGAGACAGTGCATAGAATACCCTACCAGAGACAGTGCATAGAATATCCTACCAGGGACAGTGCATAGAATATCCTACCAGGGACAGTGCATAGAATATCCTACCAGGGACAGTGCATAGAATATCCTACCAGAGACAGTGCATAGAATATCCTACCAGGGACAGTGCATAGAATACCCTACCAGGGACAGTGCATAGAATATCCTACCAGAGACAGTGCATAGAATATCCTACCAAGGACAGTGCATAGAATATCCTACCAGAGACAGTGCATAGAATATCCTACCAGAGACAGTGCATAGAATATCCTACCAGGGACAGTGCATAGAATATCCTACCAGGGACAGTGCATAGAATATCCTACCAGAGACAGTGCATCGAATATCCTACCAGAGACAGTGCATAGAATACCCTACCAAGGACAGTGCATAGAATATCCTACCAGAGACAGTGCATAGAATATCCTACCAGAGACAGTGCATAGAATACCGTACCAAGGACAGTGCATAGAATATCCTACCAGAGACAGTGCATAGAATATCCTACCAGAGACAGTGCATAGAATATCCTACCAGAGACAGTGCATAGAATATCCTACCAGAGACAGTGCATAGAATATCCTACCAGAGACAGTGCATAGAATATCCTACCAGAGACAGTGCATAGAATATCCTACCAGGGACAGTGCATAGAATATCCTACCAAGGACAGTGCATAGAATATCCTACCAGAGACAGTGCATAGAATATCCTACCAGAGACAGTGCATAGAATATCCTACCAGAGACAGTGCATAGAATATCCTACCAGAGACAGTGCATCGAATATCCTACCAGGGACAGTGCATAGAATATCCTACCAGAGACAGTGCATAGAATATCCAACCAGAGACAGTGCATAGAATACCCTACAAGAGACAGTGCATAGAATATCCTACCAGGGACAGTGCATAGAATATCCTACCAGAGACAGTGCATAGAATATCCTACCAGAGACAGTGCATCGAATATCCTACCAGGGACAGTGCATAGAATATCCTACCAGAGACAGTGCATAGAATATCCTACCAGGGACAGTGCATAGAATATCCTACCAGAGACAGTGCATAGAATATCCTACCAGAGACAGTGCATCGAATATCCTACCAGGGACAGTGCATAGAATATCCTACCAGAGACAGTGCATCGAATATCCTACCAGAGACAGTGCATAGAATATCCTATCAGAGACAGTGCATAGAGTATCCTACCAGGGACAGTGCATCGAATATCCTACCAGAGACAGTGCATAGAATATTCTATCAGAGACAGTGCATAGAGTATCCTACCAGGGACAGTGCATCGAATATCCTACCAGGGACAGTGCATAGAATATCCTACCAGAGACAGTGCATCGAATATCCTACCAGAGACAGTGCATAGAATATCCTATCAGAGACAGTGCATAAAGTATCCTACCAGGGACAGTGCATAGAATATCCGACCAGGGACAGTGCATAGAATATCCGACCAAGGACAGTGCATAGAATATCCGACCAAGGACAGTGCATAGAATATCCTACCAAGGACAGTGCATAGAATATCCGACCAAGGACAGTGCATAGAATATCCGACCAGGGACAGTGCATAGAATATCCTACCAAGGACAGTGCATAGAATATCCTACCAGAGACAGTGCATAGAATATCCTACCAGAGACAGTGCATAGAATACCCTACCAGGGCCAGTGCATAGAATATCCTACCAGGGACAGGCCATAGAATATCCTACCAGAGACAGTGCATAGAATATCCTACCAGAGACAGTGCATAGAATATCCTACCAGAGACAGTGCATACAATATCCTACCAGGGACAGTGCATAGAATACCCTACCAGACGCAGACCATAGAATATCCTACCAGAGACAGTGCATAGAATATCCTACCAGGGACAGGCCATAGAATATCCTACCAGAGACAGTGCATAGAATATCCTACCAGAGACAGTGCATAGAATATCCAACCAGAGACAGTGCATAGAATACCCTACCAGTGACAGTGCATAGAATACCCTACCAGACGCAGACCATAGAATATCCTACCAGAGACAGTGCATAGAATACCCTACCAGGGCCAGTGCATAGACTATCCTACCAGAGACAGTGCATAGAATATCCTACCAGAGACAGTGCATAGAATATCCTACCAGGGACAGTGCATAGAATATCCAACCAGAGACAGTGCATAGAATATCCTACCAGGGACAGTGCATAGAATATCCAACCAGAGACAGTGCATAGAATATCCTACCAGGGCCAGTGCATAGAATATCCTACCAGAGACAGTGCATAGAATATCCTACCAGGGACAGTGCATTTAATATCCTACCAGAGACAGTGCATAGAATATCCTACCAGGGCCAGTGCATAGAATATCCTACCAGAGACAGTGCATAGAATATCCTACCAGGGCCAGTGCATAGAATATCCTACCAGAGACAGTGCATAGAATATCCTACCAGAGACAGTGCATAGAATATCCTACCAGAGACAGTGCATAGAATATCCTACCAGGGCCAGTGCATAGAATATCCTACCAGGGACAGGCCATAGAATATCCTACCAGGGCCAGTGCATACAATACCCTACCAGGGACAGTGCATAGAATATCCTACCAGAGACAGTGCATAGAATATCCTACCAGAGACAGTGCATAGAATATCCTACCAGAGACAGTGCATAGAATATCCTACCAGAGACAGTGCATAGAATATCCTACCAGGGCCAGTGCATAGAATATCCTACCAGGGACAGGCCATAGAATATCCTACCAGGGCCAGTGCATAGAATACCCTACCAGGGCCAGTGCATAGAATATCCTACCAGAGACAGTGCATAGAATATCCTACCAGAGACAGTGCATAGAATACCCTACCAGGGACAGTGCATAGAATACCCTACCAGAGACAGTGCATAGAATATCCTACCAGAGACAGTGCATAGAATACCCTACCAGAGACAGTGCATAGAATATCCTACCAGAGACAGGCCATAGAATACCCTACCAGGGACAGTGCATAGAATATCCTACCAGAGACAGTGCATAGAATATCCTACCAGAGACAGTGCATAGAATATCCTACCAGGGACAGTGCATAGAATACCCTACCAGAGACAGACCATAGAATACCCTACCAGAGACAGTGCATAGAATACCCTACCAGTGACAGTGCATAGAATATCCTACCAGAGACAGTGCATAGAATATCCTACCAGAGACAGTGCATAGAATACCCTACCAGTGACAGTGCATAGAATATCCTACCAGAGACAGTGCATAGAATATCCTACCAGAGACAGGCCATAGAATATCCTACCAGGGACAGGCCATAGAATATACTACCAGAGACAGTGCATAGAATATCCTACCAGAGACAGGCCATAGAATATACTACCAGAGACAGTGCATAGAATATCCTACCAGAGACAGTGCATAGAATATCCTACCAGAGACAGTGCATAGAATATCCTACCAGAGACAGGCCATAGAATATCCTACCAAGGACAGTGCATAGAATATCCTACCAGAGACAGTGCATCGAACATCCTACCAGAGACAGGCCATAGAATATCCTACCAGAGACAGTGCATAGAATATCCTACCAGGGACAGTGCATAGAATATCCGACCAAGGACAGGCCATAGAATATCCTACCAGGGACAGTGCATACAATATCCTACCAGAGACAGTGCATAGAATATACTACCAGAGACAGTGAATAGAATATCCTACCAGAGACAGTGCATAGAATACCCTACCAGGGACAGTGCATAGAATACCCTACCAGGGACAGTGCATACAATATCCTACCAGAGACAGGCCATAGAATATCGTACCAGAGACAGTGCTTAGAATATCCTGCCAGAGATAGGCCATAGAATATTCTACCAGGGACAGTGTATTGAAAGCCCTACCAGAGATAGTCATGATGTGGAGATGCCGGTGATGGACTGGGGTGGACAAATGGTGGGTGGTGTCCTCTCGTGTGATGGTGGTATCCGTGTCGATGATCTGGCATGTCTTGCAGAGGTTGCCGAGGCAGGTTTGTGTGGTGTCGTGGACGCTGTTCTCCTGAAAACTGGGTAACTTGCTGCGAACGATGGTCTGTTTGAGGTTGGGTGGCTGTTTAAAGGCGAGCAGTGGAGGCGTGGGGATGGCCTTAGCGAGGTGTTCGTCGTCATCGATGACATGTTGAAGGCTGCGGAGAATATGGTGTAGTTTCTCCGCTCCAGGGAAGTACTGGACGACGAAGGGTACTCTGTTTGTTGCGTCCCGTGTTTGTCTTCTGAGGAGGTCTATGCGATTCTTCGCTGTGGCCCGTCGGAACTGTCGATCGACAAGTCGAGCGTCATATCCCGTTCTTACGAGGGCGTCTTTCAGCGTCTGTAGGTGTCCATCGCGTTCCTCCTCGTCTGAGCAGATCCTGTGTATTCGTAGGGCCTGTCCATAGGGGATGGCCTCTTTGACGTGGTTGGGGTGGAAGCTGGAAAAGTGGAGCATCGTGAGGTTGTCCGTGGGCTTGCGGTAGAGTGAGGTGCTGAGGTGCCCGTCTTTGATGGAGATTTGTGTGTCCAAGAAAGAAACCGATTCTGAGGAGTAGTCTATGGTGAGTTTGATGGTGGGATGGAACTTGTTGATGTTATCGTGTAGTCTCTTCAGTGATTCTTCGCCGTGGGTCCATAGGAAGAAAATGTCATCGATGTATCTGGTGTATAGCGTTGGTTGGAGGTCCTGTGCAGTGAAGAAGTCGTGCTCGAACTTGTGCATGAAAATGTTGGCGTATTGGGGTGCGAATTTGGTCCCCATGGCTGTTCCGTGTGTTTGGGTAAAGAACTGGTTATCGAAGGTGAAGACATTGTGATCCAGGATGAAGCGGATGAGTTGTAGGATGGCATCTGGAGATTGGCTGTTGTTGGTGTTGAGTACTGAGGCTGTTGCAGCGGTGCCGTCATCGTGGGGGATACTGGTGTAGAGTGCCGAGACGTCCATCGTGGTGAGAAGTGTTCCTGGTTCAACTGGTCCGTGGGTGCTGAGTTTTTGTAGGAAGTCTGTAGTGTCGCGACAGAAGCTGGGGGTTCCCTGTACGATGGGTTTCAGGATGCCCTCGACTTATCCAGAGAGGTTCTCACACAGGGTTCCGTTGCCTGATACGATAGGACGTCCGGGTGTGTTGGCTTTGTGTATCTTTGGGAGGCAGTAGAAGTCTCCCACGCGGGGAGTACGTGGGATGAGAGTGCGTAGGATGCTTTGAAGGTCTGGATCGAAGGTCTTGATCAGTTTGTTGAGCTGGTGGGTGTGTTCTTTGGTCGGATCTGCGGGTAACCGACTGTAGTGTTCCTGGTTGTCCAGTTGTCGGTATGCTTCTTTGCAATAGTCCGTTCTGTTCTGTATGACAATGGCTCCTCCTTTGTCCGCTGGTTTGATGACGATGTTTCGGTTGGTCTTGAGAGCGTTGATGGCGTTGCGTTGTGCTCGGGTGACATTCTGGACTGTCTTCTGAGTGCGCCTGATGAATCTGGCATTGACGTATTTCGCAACACTACAGACTTCCTACAAAAACTCAGCACCCACGGACCAGTTGAACCATTCTACCAGAGATAGTGCATAGAATACCCTAGCAGGGGCAGCGCATAGAATACCCTACCAGAGACAGTGCATAGATTACACTACCAGAGACAGTGCATAGATTACACTACCAGAGACAGTGCATAGAATACCCTACAAGAGACAGCGCATAGAATATCCTACCAGGGACAGTGCATAAAACTCTCTATGGTGGAAGCAGAAACCATAGTAGCTTTTAGAAGGAAAGCAGATACATGGTATGAAAATTAAAAATTTACAAGTGTTTGGAGAATGGCAAGGGAATGGGATGGGAATGGGACTAAGGGATAGCTCTATCAGAGAGTCAGCACATGTGTGATGGGGTAAATGGCCTGCTTCTGTGCTGTCAAATTATATGGCTGGGAATTCCCTCCAAGCTTCTCCCACTCCATCACCATGACTTCGCCAGAAGTGCGGAAACTCCGCTACGCACGTGAATGATGGCGGCGGAGCGAGAGCCGGTCTGAGATTCCTAAGGCCTAAGATTCTAGGTTAAGGAAGTTGGGGTTATTTTAGTTGGAAAAGAGGAGACTTCAATGTAACTTAAAAGTTTTCAAAATTAATCCAGACAAACTGGTCACACTGAGAAAGGCTTCATGTAAATAAAAAATTCAGGTGGAAGAAATTCACAGAAAAAGATAATAGTGGAATAAATACAGAATAAACTACCAGACAAGGCTATTGAAGGGATTAGTGTAAATGAGTTCAAGGAGAAAATGGATAGGTTTCCAGGGAAAAAAGTGATAGCAGAGGGAGATCAATGAAATAGGGCAGGCTTATTCGGCCAAAAGGCCTTTTCCTGTTCCCAAAATTTCCTGTGTCCCTATGTTTGTTTGCCACCATACACCATCAGTAAGATAAAGGTGAAAACAGTACCTGTTATCTAATGTACTTCATATGAGTTCAAGTTGCTTTAACCTTCTGAAATAAAATGTTTGTAAAAAAAAATGTTGACGACAGTTCAAGGTCAGTTCATACTTCTTGCATTTTATATTTAATGTCCAACTTAGAAATGGAGCCTATTAAGACAAACACTTTCAGTGACCGTTATGGTGAGCCATAATAAACATGGCTGGTCCCCATGAGAGGTATATCCTAACTGCTTAGCTGGCTGCACTTGAAAAGGAGTATAGGCAGTGAGTTCAATGGTGTGGTGACGTAATGCACTATGTATTCACCTAAGGGACGTTGATTTGGGTCCCGTCTAGACACAGGGAATGATGACCTCCTCTCAGAATTTGAAGTCATCGATGATACAAGTGGAATTAGCTTTGGCAGTCTCAATCTAGTTCCATTACAATAACCCAAGTTCAGAACCAGCTGTGACTGCACTGGGAATCTCACTCTGTTGTGACAGAGTGTGGGGACTGGGACTGTCACATTGTTGAAGAGCCTTTTGCTTTTCTGTGTCTAGGGCCGAGCTGTAGTGATGATGTGAGGGAGCACCCGATTGATGATCTTTCCAGTAGTTCATCATGCAACACAGTGCCTATTTTGCCCTGCAGCAGGTTATCAAGCAGTTCCCATTCAGTCGCACTTGACATTGACTTTAAGTTGACGATTTCCAGCAAGGTCACTGGAATGAAAAGTAACAGAAAAGGAGAATGCTGCGTACAAGTTCAAGCTGCCCCCAGTTATTCCGCTTTCTCACACCACGAGGCTCAGTAGCTTCTCCCTCAAAGATGTCTTCATCACTCAACGCTGAGGAAAATCTTAGAAAGACGGAATAAACGCCAGGGTCTCGGGGGATGGGGGGAAATGCCTCCTGTTGATAGTTCTACTGAATTCAACTTGAGCAAAAAAAGGAATTTCTCGTTTTGTGCTCACATTTACATTCTTGTTACAATGACTGACAGAAGGAATCTCACCTTTGTGGAATTTAATGTTAATCATAATTCATTGCATTATAGTAAAAAAATAGTTTTATTAAGAGCTACATCAAGGCATTTTGTGGTGCAATAAGTTAGTACACTGTCTTTTCACTTCTGGGACCTGGGTACTAATTTAGGTTAGAGTGATGGGGAGAAAGATTCTTCAGGATGATACAAGGGATGAGAAACTAGGTGAACGATTTTAACCCTACCTGCCTGGCAGAAACTGGGCTGGTAAAGAAGAATGAAAGAACTTGCATTTCAGGACCTCATGACGTCCCAAAGCACTTTACAACCAATGAAGTACTTTTGAAGTGTAGTCACTGTTGTAATGTAGGAAATGTGATGCAGCATGTGGTGGAATAGCCTTCCAACATTCACTGTGCAGGCTGCTGTACGCTGAACGTCCATTTGGGATGGGGTACCAAAAGGGCTGCCTGCTCATGCAGAACTGTATCCTGGCAACCACCAGCACCCACTGGGGATGAGGGAGGAATATTGGACAAAGAAAAATCTGACCAATAGTACGATCAACAGCAGTATAATTGTTGGAAGCTGTTTGAAGGGCAATGTGTTTCACATTGCATTCCTCAAGAGAAGGTTTTACTGATATTTTCATTTCCAATGGATGGATGACAGGCTCTCAGATTTCAGCAAAATACTAAATGATGCCAAATTAAACAATGGCTGGAGTTAATTATTCATTTCAGTTTACTCTACAAATTAGCAGAAAATTTGACTTGATTTCTGTCAGAAGTGATATTGTGCCCTCCGCCTAAAGGTTATTACAAACAGGACTGGGTATGAGAGAGACCGTTTCATTGAACAGTTTTGCTGAATATGCCGTGCATGTTGAGGTGAGTGATGTGAGCACTGGGGAATGAAACTCTTTCCTATTTCTGTCAGCCTGTGGTCAGCTACAGCCAGTTACAGAGTAAAGTATTCGGCATTCTGCCCCAACAATGTGCCATAGCCTCAACCTTTTGCTGTAATGGTGTGACATTCCTATCAACTACGTCTCCATCCTTATCCTTTGAATGAGATTGCAATTTACTGCCATTACTGTTTAAATTTAAGGGCAGTTTTGTGCTCATTTCACATTGGACCCTTACAGCCAGCTGAGAAATGAGATGTTTATCCCTTCATTTTCGAATATATTTGGACCCAGATCCCAAAAAGTTAAAGGACAATGTTTTAACCCATTGCACCATCCAGTCTCCCTGAGTTTGTATGTCTGGGTCATCGCCTATTGGTGCAGGATTAGATGCAAATGGAAGAGGTCCTGATGAGTCGGAGTTTGTGTAGAGTGGGGTTTAATAGGCCAACGGAAAGGACACTGTAAAAGTCATATCTCGGGGTGACAAAGGTGCGGATTGGAGTTTCAATGACAATAGGAGTAAGCTAGCGGTGGAACTGGCCGATGTTTTGGAGGTGGAAGTAGGCAGCTTTGGTAATGGATTGGATGTGGGGTTTGAGACTGAACAGGGCTCAGAAGTTTCCCTTCAGGTGAGCACAAGTGGGCATCCAGAGAGGGAGATATAATTTGATGCTAGAGCAAGGAGTTTTTGCCAGGGGTCATATAGGATGGCATAAGGTCTTGAGAAAGAAAAAAAAATTTCTTCATCTGTAACTTGATATCAGAGAAGCAGTTCTACAACAAAGTAACAGTCAAGAGTGAAGTTGGAGAGCTGTGTTTGTGTATCATCGTATATGAAAACTGTGGGCAATATTTTGATGAGGAATAAGAGAGGGGCAATGGTGAAACCCTGGGCACACTGGAGCTGACTGTGGTGGTAAGGGAGGAGAAGCTATCACAGGAGGTGGGCTGGCATCACCGGGAAGGAGGGAATGGAACCAAGCATAAGCAGTCCCATGGTACTGTCCACAGAATTGGGGGCAATGGGAAAGGGGGGTATGGTCAATGAAAGGAAGGCAACTGAGAGGTTGAGAAGGACAAGGAGGGATAATGCGCTACAGTCATAGTCATACAGAACGTGGTTGGTGACTTTGAACAGGGTGGTCTCATTGCTTTGGGTGGGATGGAAGCCAGATTGAAGATATTTGAAGAGCGAGTGGTGAGAGAGTTGGCATGGAGTTGGGCAGCGAGAACAGCTTTCAAAAGGAGAGAGTTAAAATCAGGGCATCTAAAGCGTCTGACGTCACGCAAACTTTCTGCAAGGCAGAGTTTTCAAAGGACACTTTTTCCCAACTGTCTAAGAAACTGAGGAAACCTTCTGCTAAGACAACAAGACATCTTGCCAAGAGCAAATAAACAAAAAACGTGCTTGAAAGGGCCTGTTGAGTGAACAGATGATGTCTAGTTTACTTGGTCACTCTGAGAAAATGCTTACTACCAAAACAATGCCACAATCTGTTCCAACAAGACATCTGAACATCTTAACCCATACCAGGATAGACAAACAGGAGTTTTGTAACAACAACAACTACTTGCATTTATATAGTGCCATTAACATAGTAATATGTTCCAAGGCACTTCACAGGAGTGCTATCAAACAAAATTTGACCACATAAGAGGATATTAGGACAGGTGACCAAAAGCTTGGTCAAAGATGTAAGTTTTAAGGACTGTCTTAAAGGAGGGAAAAATGGGAAAGAGGCGGAGAGCTTTAGGGAGGGGATTCCAGTGCTTACTGCCTAGACAGCTGAAGGCATGGCCACCAATGGTGGGGCAAAGGAATTGTACAGGGCTTTGGTGAGACACACCTGGAGTACTGTGTACAGTTCTGGTCTCCTTACCTAAGGAAGGCTATACTTGCCTTAGAGGCAGTGCAACGAAGATTCACTAAATTGATTCCTGGGATGAGAGGGTTTTTCTATGAGGAAAGATGGAGTTAAATGGGCCTATACTCTCTGGAGTTTAGAAGAATGAGAGGTGATCTTATTGAAACATATAAGATTCTAAGAGGGCTTGACAGGGTATATGCTGAGAGGATGTTTCCCCTGCTTGGAGAGTCTAGAACTAGAGGATACAGTCTCAGGATAAGGGATTGGACATTTGGGACTGAGATGAGGAGGAATTTCTTCACTCAGAGGGTTGTGAATATTTGGAATTCTCTATCCCAGAGGGCTGTGGATGCTGAGTCGTTGAGTATATTCAAGACTGAGATCGATAGATTTTTGGACTCTAAGGGAATCAAGGGATATGGGGATCGGGCGGGAAAGTGGAGTTGAGGTAGAAGATCAGCCATGATCTTATTGAATGGTGGAGCAGGCTTGAGGGGCCATATGGCCTACTCTTATTTCTCATGTTCTTAGGTTCTTATGCCTAGATGGGCTGCAACCAAGGCTAAACAGTCCCACCTACCCTTATGATGCATGGGGTGGGAGGGTGGGCTGCTGCTGGCTACTTGCATGGATTGGATGCAAGTGTCATCGCTGGATGTCAACCCTGTATTCGGAGACGGAGCTCCGGTCTCTGCTCACTGGGCTGACTGGAGTGGGACCCAAATACTACCTCTGAATCAACCCTCCCCATACAAACACACTGAGCATGAATTCAGGATTCCCTCCACTGAGCATAAATTCTTGAATCGATCATTCTCCTCAGTTGAAGATGAAACCCTTGACTCCCACTGAGCCTGTAGTTGGGAACCTGCACACCATCCCACTCAACACAAAATTCAGAACCCCCTCCCCACTGAACAGGAAATCAGTAATCGAAGGCCCCCGCCCCAAAAAAATGGGATTGGATCATCTCCCTTCCCCACTGAACATGGAATTGGGAATGTTGTTCTCCCCACACTAACTTCTAAGTTCCCCTAATGCCCTCTTCTTCTCATCTCTCTCTTCTCCTCCTCCTTCCTCTCCTCTTCTTTATCTCCTTTCTTCTTCACCCCCTTCTTCCCTTTCTCTCCCTGTCGTCCTTCCTTTTCCTCCCCTCCTCCTCCAATCCTCTAACTTTTTGCTTTTGTTTTTCTTAAAATTCTGATTAAATTTTTATTGTTAGGTTAATATTAAACGTAAGCACTCTGAGACAAGACAAGATCAAAATTCCTGGGTCAGGGGAGGTCCAGGGTGAGGAGGGCAGACAATTGGGTATGTAAGGTTTCCACCCTGTTTACGCAGGGCCCAACTTCACGACGGGGTAGGTTCCCCCATAGGCCAGGGTTGCCAACTCTGGCCGAATGTATCCCTGGAGGTTTCATAACATGATCTCCTCCCTCCAACTGCCCAGCCCCCACGCTCCCCCCATTGGATGCCCAACATGTCCATTTGCACGGAGCGATGCCTTCCCAAGCCGATTGGAAAGTGAACAGACTCTTCATTACTTGATTGATTGTCAGTCAAACAGCCTTTTCTTTCCCATCACTAACACTTTTATAACTAATAAACAAAAGTGTTCAAGGAAAATCATTTTTCTAATGCCCCTCCCCTACGCCCCCGCAATGTCCTGGAGATTAGTCTTCAATTCCTGGAGACTCCAGGGCAAACCTGGAGTGTTGGCAACCCTACCATAGACTCACAGCAGGAGTGCTTCCCCCGGCCCTTCAAGGAAGCCTTCGGTCTCCCCCCTGCCGATCGCAGCATCTCTCCGCCCCCCCGTCCCCACCCCCCCACCATCGCAATGGCCGACCTTCCACCCCCCCCCCAACTCCTGGCCCCGATGGCATCCGTCTACCTCCAGCCCTGATGGACCAAACCACAATAGCCAACCTTACCCCATCCTGATTGCCGGGGACCATCCCCAAGGGTACTCGGCTGCGGCCTCCTGCCACTGGCTTTTCTTCCCAGCCGCCGGCCAGGCTGTCCATTTGTCCGGTGGCCGGGCAGGAAACGGATAAAAAAAATGATAATGAGGCCCTGCCGTTAAGTTCAGCGGGACCTCCACGTCCCCAGCCTTGCTGGGTCCTTCAGCCGTTTTTGGCCTTCCCCGCAACCTCCCCGCCTCCCTGTGAATATCGAGGCCTTAACGTCTTCAAGTGTCGGGCAATAAATGCTGCCTTGCCAGTGCCGCCTACATCCCAAGAACAAATAATTTTTAAAATCCTGAAGTTTGCTCCTGGTCGATTCCAATTATTTTATGAGGCATTAATGTTAGACCAATTGGTCTGTAGTTGTTCTGATTTGATTTTTCCCCTTTCTTAAATATGGGTATATTATGTTAGTTTGTTTCCGAGCTAGTAATATCTCCCCAACATTCATTGACTCTCTAACTGATGATTTTAGCACTTCAACTATTTCATCCCTAGTCTCTCTTAATACCCTGGGAGGGATGCCATCCATCCCCAGTGATGTGTTCATTTTGAGCCTGTCTGGACCCTCCATCTTGTTGATGAAGTCCTTCAATCTTTTTTCATCACACTAGGGTATATTGCTGTAGTCTTCTCCAGTGAATATGCAAAGAAAGTATTCATTGAGTATACTAACTATTCTCTGCTCATTCTCAGTTTTGTCCCCATTGACAGTCTTCCAGATTCTTACCTCTTCCCTGACTGCCCACGTGCTTATGAAGCAGAATAGTAGAATGTTACAGCACAGATACAGGACATTTAGCCCACTAAATCTGTATCAGGACATTTAGCCCACTAAATCTGTATCCGAACATTTAGCCCACTAAATCTGTATCCGAACATTTAGCCCACTAAATCTGTATCCGAACATTTAGCCCACTAAATTTCTCTCCATATAAATCACCTATTCCAGTCCCACACTCCTGTTCGTTCCCCATTTCCGTTAATATTTCTCATTTTCAGGCAATTATCAAATTTGCTTTCAAAAGAGTTTATAGACTATGTTCGACAGTGGTTTGTGGCAGAGAATGCCACATTCTAAAAGCCTTCAATGTAAAGAATTTTTTTCTAACCTCCCCTTTAATTCTTTTTTGTGATTATCTTAAATTTGAGTCCTCTGGTACTGGAAAAATTTTGAGCTGTTTTATTTACCATCTGAAGTTACATTAATTTCCAATTCCTCCTTTTTCGACATGATTGTGAAATTCTCTGTAATCTTCCCCACAGACTCCGCTCTCCCTGCAGGTTTTGTGAGGCTCAGTTTTAAAAAAAAATTCATTCCTCATTGCCTCGGGTTGCCACTTAAGATCATGATCATTGAGTTTACATTTGCTAATCTATTTGTCTTTCATTTTCCTGCTATGCCTTTAAAGGTATTCCACTACTGAGGTGATAATAATTCCCCCCGCCCACCCCCCCCTCCGCCACCCACCTCTCCACCTAGTCATTTTAGTTTTGCTCTTCTTTTGTAGATCCATAGTTAGCCTTTTTAAAATTATATAGCTGGGTGATGATCCTCCAACGCATTGAGTTATAAATCACGTCAAACTTAATTATATTGTGATCACTATCACCCAGAGGTGGTCTGACTTCCATTTTCTATTGTCAGGATCACTTAACATCACCAAGTTAAGCTAAGAGTTTCCTTTTGCAGCTTCCCCATCATATTGGGTCATGAAGCAATCATGTATGACAATAACAAATTCAGACTTGAAGCCATTGGGGCATTCCTAATTTATATTTAGTTGATTTAAATTTCCCTATTAATAGAAGTTACAGAGTTTTCTTATACTTATGTCTCCTCCTTATCTCTTCACAAAATGTTCTGTCCTCCCTCACATTCGGAGCTGCAGTCTGTAGCAAATCTCTAGAGTTATTTTAGTTCTCCAGAAAACTCCAGCTTATTTCATTGGGTAGCTCATCCCTTCTCCCAGGGTCCACTTCCATTACCTCCCAAGAGTCTCTAACATATAGAGCCACACCTCCTCCTGTCCTGACTTTTGCCCCCTCTCTGAACATTCTAGGGGTATTTGTCAGACTGTATCCCAATAGGGACCGTCACCACTTATCTGCAATTCAGGCCATGCATGGCGCATGATTTCTGACCCATTTTAAAGATCATAAAATCATACCCAATGCACATGCGAGGTTCTGATATGCACTCCCAGTGGGCAAGTCTCCAGCCGGGAGTTCAAAGTCAGAAAATGACCCTTTCTGTACCTCACCACATTTAATTCACCTCCATCCACTGGGTTAAGCCATGTTTCAGTTACTCCTATTAATCATAGTTCCCTATTATTATAACAGTCTATAGCTTGGGCATGTTGTTAGGAATGATTCCATCTTTCATATATTAGCACTTTAATTATTAAAAAGAATTCTCATCCTTGTGCTCTCAGTACCTGACTGTTGCTGGTGTGGGGGGTTCACTATTTCTCCTTGAGTTAAGTGAATTCCTGCTATTTTGTTGGATATTATCCATCCCTGTATCAATCTCATCTGGGATCTCGTAACATTCCTGCACCCCCCCCCCCCATCTAAGTTTAAATAGTTTACGGCAGCTGCCTGTACATTTTTCCCAGTCCCATGGTTCCTGCTCTTTTAAGATACAGTCCATTTATCCTAAACCATTCCCTTTCATCCTGAAAACAGTCCAAATTAATTACAAAAGTGGCATTATTCTTATCGTTACACTCGTTGGACAATTATTTGTTTATATCTTAGTAAACTCAATTCCTTTACCAAAAATAGGAAGTGTGCTTAAGAACGTTATATTTTGCGTGCATGTCCTTGAGCGCGTCTATGATTTCTCCCAATATTGTTAACCCCTACATGAACCGCCAGCACTGGCTCTCTTGTTACTGCCTGCATTAGTGTTTTTACCTTTCTTCAGTGTGTACAGCTGTAGCTCCAGCTAGGCAACTGACTCGTTCTGCATGCTTTACCTTACTGGCACATTTGACAATCAATGTTTCTTTGCAATGAATCCCCTATGACTTACTATCTCCCTTTGCCTCTCTTGTTTGACTTTCTTTCTCTTGCTTCCTGTCAAACTCTTTCTCTAAGTTCTGGTCTGTGCCTACAGTGAGCTCCAGGGCTTGATATCTGTTTGTTACAGTCACCTCCTTAGTGACCATTCTGACTTTTTTTTTCTCTCTCTTTAAGCTTCCTGCAACATTGGCCCATCCATTAACCTTTATTTCCTTCAGCTTTAGGCTTTCCTTCATCACTGACGTGTAGTGACTCACCTATCGAGTCCAGCATACACATTCTACATGATTTTCCTCTACACTGACCTGTGTTGTTTCACCCACCAAGACTGTTACTAGCTACTCCACTATCTTATTCGCTTTATCCATCTGATCTGCCTCAGTCTGGTACTAGCGATTCACTCTAGCCATTTAGGCTCGACAGGAATTCAATATGCCCTTTATTATTCAAAAGACTTATATAATAAGAACATAAGAACATAAGAAATAGGAGCAGGAGTAGGCCAATCGGCCCCTCGAGCCTGCTCCGCCATTCAATAAGATCATGGCTGATCTGATCCTAATCTCAAATCTAAATTCATGTCCAATTTCCTGCCCGCTCTCCATAACCCTAATTCCCTTTACTTCTAGGAAACTGTCGATTTCTGTTTTAAATTTATTTAATGATGTAGCTTCCACAGCTTCCTGGGGCAGCAAATTCCGCAGACCTACCACCCTCTGAGTGAAGAAGTTTCTCCTCATCTCAGTTTTGAAAGAGCAGCCCCTTATTCTAAGATTATGCCCCTTAGTTCTAGTTTCACCCATCCTTGGGAACATCCTTACCGCATCCACCCGATCGAGCCCCTTCACAATCTTATATGTTTCAATAAGATGGCCTCTCATTCTTCTGAACTCCAATGAGTAGAGTCCCAATCTACTCAACCTCTCCTCATATGTCCGCCCCCTCATCCCCGGGATTAACCGAGTGAACCTTCTTTGTACTGCCTCGAGAGCAAGTATGTCTTTTCTTAAGTATGGACACCAAAACTGTATGCAGTATTCCAGGTGCGGTCTCACCAATACCTTATAATGTGTCCTCTAAAGTTTCTTTTAGGAACAATGAAGCATTAGGAACAGGAGTAGACCATTCAGCCCCTTGAGCCTGCTCCTCCATTCAATTAGGACATGGCTGATCTGCATCCCAACTCCATTTACCCACCTTTGCTCCATATCCCTTGATACCCTTGCCTAACAAAAATCGATCGCTCTCAGTCCTGAAAGCTCCAGAGAGCCACCATGAGTATTTTCACATAACTTATTCTCCTAAGCCCTTGTCACTTTTCGCTGAACTTTCTGTATCCTTTTTGGTGTAGGAGGAGCAAAACTGTACACCATACTCCAGAGCTGACTTCGCCAGTGACCCATATAACATCATCATCACTTATTTTGACTTGGAGTCCAAAGCATGCCACCACCCAATTTGCCTTATTCACACCTTCTTCACATTGGCTGGATCAATGAATACAACCAAACCTATTTGTTTTCTTTCCCACTCCTGCTGATAGAATGATAGATTTTCCACTTTTTGCACTCAGTGATAGCATCAAACACACCCAAGTCAGGCATGACAAAGGGTAGATATATAATAGAACTTGATCTAGTGAACTCCACTCGTATGCCTTAATCTAAGTCTCAGAAGCTGAATCTTTACTGTTCTCATGCAAATCTCCAATATCCTACAACAGAGGTATGGCCTATATGAGTGAATTGGGGTCATTTTGACTTTGTGCGATAGTGTGAAATGGGCAATAGCGAATCGGCTGTCCATTTTAAATCTCTCCCGATTTTTATTTCCATTGACTTCAATAGAAAGAAAAATCAGGAGGGATGTAAAATGGGCGGCCGATTCGATATTGCCCATTTTACACTATCACACAAAGTCAAAATTACCAATAAGTGTTAAATTATCGAGGGTGGTTTAATTCTGTATACATTTGAACTAAAAACTGGATCGAGATTTGCTCAAAACCATTTAATGTAACACCTTTAAAGTCAACAGAATAGAGAGACTATTGTTCCACCTGGGCTGGACCTGAAACCAGTTGCCAGCAGTGGTGAGTCAATGATCTGTTTTGCTCAATCCTTTTAGTGGAATTTTCGATAAATGAGTTTGTTCCAACAGCTGCTTGTTTATTGGCAGCTTATAAAATGCAAAACAATTCCCGTCATTAGCGATTTTCACCACTATTGCCACTTTACTGTGTTCACTAACATTCTTCTCTAACCCTCAATTTACACATTGATCATCACTATTGCACATGGGAATACAAGTCAATTTTAGAAAGCAATGCAGCTGTTTTGAAAGGGATGTTATTGCTTTGAAAATGACGGAAAATTTCCGCCCACTTCTTGTGCCTTGTTTCACTTTGTATCAGTAGCATTCAGCTTAACAGAAGTGCATTCATGAAGCAGACTGCTTGCAATGATCTGGCACTTCACGCTGTCTACAGTAATAAACTCCACAGATGTCTCCAGCTCTTTCCACGTTGAGTTGCATCAGGACAGTTTATGAAAAATTAATGAATTGTATTCCACTGAATGTCATACGAAGCTAAACCTTATGATGGGATAAAGGAACACAAGGAAATATGAAATGACACAAGGCCATTTGACCACTCAGCCTACTTCTTCTGACAAATGACTCACCCCGATTTGTTTAATCCCCTGATACAGGTGAGCAATCATAGACAAAACATTCAACAAGGCAACGCTCTGGGATTTCTCCACAATACTCAAAGGTAATTGAGCAGAGGTTCCAGGATATCAGTCCAACATTACAGTCTACATTACTCAATCCCAACCAGCAAGCCATTTTCATGGTCCCAACAAGACTGGAATCATCAAGTTCCACAGACTAATTGATCAGCTATGTCTATACTAATCCATATATTCTTCAATCAACTCAGTATTATTTGCTTTAGATGGTAAGCATAAGGCATTCTATTTCAAATATGGGGACAACTCCAATTTTGAAGAGACAATCCACAGTTACTTTATCCGTGTCTCGGCATTTTAAAGGCCTGGGTCAGGTCTTCTCTCAATTTTCTTTCCTCTGTGGAAACCTCGATTCTTCCTATCTTGTCTTATAGCTTATGAGTTTAATAGCTCAAGATCATCATTTGCCATTGTTTGCTGTGTCTTCTAAAGTGCATGAAGGTCCTTTGGAAGGTAAGATGCCCAGATCTTCACACAATGGTCAAATGTAGCCTGCCCATTGGATTTTACAGAGTTAAAGTAACCTTTTTCAAACCTCTGCTGCCCATATCCTAACTCGCACCAAGTCCCTTTCATTACCCCTGTGCTTACTGATCTACATTGGCTTCCAGTCCTGCAATGCCTCGATTTTAAAATTCTCAGTCTTGTTTTCAAATCCCTCCATGGCCTCGCCACTCCCTATCTCTGTAACCTCCTCCAGCCCTACAACCCTCCAAGATCTCTGCGCTCCTCCAATTCTGGCCTCTTGAGCATCCCCTATTTTAATTGCTCCACTATTGGCGGCTGTGCCTTCAGCTGCCTAGGCCCTAAGTTCTGGAATTCCCTCCCTATGCCTCTCCGCCTCTCTATCTCTCTCTCTTCCTTTACAATGCTCCTTGAACCCTATCTCTTTGACCAAGCTTTTAGTCATCTGTCCCCAGTATCTCCTTATGAGGCTCGGTGTCAAATTTTGTTTGATAACGCTCCTGTAAAGCACCTTGGGTGTTTTACTACGTTAAAGGCACTTGATAAATGCAAGTTGTTGTTGCTGTTGTTGTTTCAGCTTATATCAAATGTTCTCAAATTGTAATCCTGTCCTTGCATTGACTTGTTGAAAACAACCTCATGACAACTGATACTAGTAATGAATGGTCCGTAATAACTCTAAATCACTTTCATTTCCTTTCTTCCTTTTGCAATGGACACCCGTACACTATGAACACAAATTTCATTTTCCTCTATTATTTAAGCTTGCTTTACCTTTATTCGAATTAAATTATATCGAGGTATCCTGAGCCCATCACTGAGATGGAGGAAGAAGCTATATTCCCTGCCCCAGAATATACCGCTACCCATCTCCTGGCGGTCCCTGGGGTTCAGCAGTGGAAGCGACAGTAGGGAGGGAATTTGGGCGGACACCCACTGCAGCATCAGAAGAGGAGGATGATGCCACATTCAAAGTGGGTGAAAGAGCCCCGAGGATATTTTTGTTTAATTTCAGAAACAGTTCTCCACGAGCTGAGGGACCTCTAGGAAGAGGTAAGAGGCCCTAAGCAAGGGAGGTAAGCCCATTATTACGCCTTTGCCCTTCAAAAGGAGGTGCAGTAGGCCTATATATGTACAGGTGTTCCTTGCGGTCGTCAGTGGCAGTAGGGAGTGTCATCGGGCAGGCACCTGGGGCTCACCAACCCACCATCATTAACATGTAGTGGGCCAGTCTGGGCTTGAGCAGCCTAGATCCCTGCAACAGGGGATGGAGGAAAATCCATGTTGCTGTACTAATGATGGAGATACAGTGATAGGCTCCCAGCATGATTTTCTTTTCATTTTCCACCCTTTTGGACAGTATAAGCAGAGTGAAACCCAGCCCTGTGAATTGATTCAGGAGGCACTTAGCCTCCACTTGGGGATTTGCCTGAGCAACGCAGCTGAGATAGGGAACTCACCACGTGGGGAAACTGCAGGCTCTACAAATCTCTTTTTAGGGTCTTGCTCTTGCAATAAGTAGATTTGTTTACTCTCTGCAGCTGGTTTTACTGAAAATATTGTTATTTGAACCAATGTCGCAGAATCACGGCTGGCAAAGATCTGCTTTATGAAAACAAATTGCACCCAATCATTGTTGGTCACAATCACCGTTTCTGACCAAAGGAAAATTGTACTCGCTGCACAATCTTGTAGACAGTACCACATCTGGTACTGCTTAGCATTGAAAGGTTTAGCCTCTGAACTTCCAAATTTATACTAAAGTTGGTTGTAGTACAGAATTATCCTGTCTCCTAATGCTGTCATCAGTATACGGCAATGTATGATTTCATATAGTCCTCTCCGCACCTGGACCTCCACTGTTACTATTCTCATCACTACAAGCAATGAGGCATAACCTTTCAGGAGCACTGGAGCCAATTAACTCGCAAACGTTTAATAGAAATGAGTTGGAAACACTTTAAACAAAGTGGGGAGATAAAAAAAAGATCCATTATATCCACATGACCTGCATGACTTTGTTGCATGTCTTGCAATATGGCTGCCATAAAATCAGTTTGTAAATCCCGACAAAACCTGAATGAATTACAGTTACCAACGAGAAGGGAGACGTTACTGGAATGCAAAACTTTCTTGCCTCTGTGGAGTCTTGACTACTTTTTAATACCTTTTTCCTGCATAGCTGACCCCCTGCAGTCGCAGAATTAGATTCACGCACTCTTCAGGAGAGCTGAGACCCCTCCAGCAATACTAACACACTCAAGAGAGTACTCAGAAGAAATGAAACTTGCCCCTTCACGTGCAAGCATAATCCTCTAAGGCAATTGAGACCTTGCATTAAGCACATGCATATAATCCTTATAGCAGTTAAGATACCTTCCCCTGACAGAAATACATAAGCACACTATCCTTAGGACAATTGAGTGCATGTCCCATTCGCATACATATAATCCCTAGAAGAACTAAGACATATACCTCTCCCCACCGCACCCCCCTTCCCCCTACACACACACACACACACACACGTTTGTTAGAAAACATTTGTAAGAGATAAAAAGACCACAAATTTGAAATGTGAAAATGACGGGCAGGTATATCATAGAATCATAGAAAGTTACGGCACAGAAGGAGGCCATTCGGCCCATCATGTCCGTGCCGGCGAAAAAGAGCTATCCAGCTTAATCCCACTTTCCAGCACTTGGTCCGTAGACCTGGAGGTTACTGCACTTCAAGTGCCCATCCAATTCCTTTTTAAATGAGTTGAGGGTTTCTGCCTCTACCACCCTTTCAGGCAATGAGTTCCAGACCCCCACCACCATCTGGGTGAAAAAAAATTCTCCTCAGCTCCCGTCTAATCCTTCTACCAATTACTTTAAATCTATGCCCCCTGGTCACTAACCACTCTCCTGAGGGAAATAGGTCCTTCCTATCCACTCTATCTAGTCCCGTCATAATTTTATACACCTCAATTAACTCTCCCCTCAGCCTCCTTTATTCCAAAGAAAACAACCCCAGCCTGTCCAATCTTTTCTCATAGCTTCAATTCTCCAGTCCTGGCAACATCCTCATAAATCTCCTCTGTACCCTCTCTAGTGCAATCACATTGTTCCTGTAATGTGATGACCAGAACTGTACGCAGTACTCAAGCTGTGACCTAATCAATGTTTTATACAGTTCTAGCATAACCTCCCTGCTCTTATATTCTATACCTTGGCTAATAAAGGAAAGTATCACGTATGCCTTTTTAACCACTTTACCTACCTCTCCTGCTATCTTCAGGGATCCGTGGACATGCACACCAAGGTCCCTTTGTTCCTCTACACTTCTCAGTATCCTCCCATTTATAGTGTACTCCCTTGCCTTGTTTGTCCTCCCCAAATGCATTACCTCACACTTCTCTGGATTGAATTCCATTTGCCACTTTTCTGCCCACGTGACCAGTCCATTGATATCT
The DNA here is from genome assembly GCF_035084215.1 of Heptranchias perlo. NCBI lineage: Eukaryota > Metazoa > Chordata > Chondrichthyes > Hexanchiformes > Hexanchidae > Heptranchias > Heptranchias perlo. The sequence goes on from NC_090330.1 coordinate 9,094,325, forward strand.
TCTTACAGTCTACAGCTTTCTTCCTCACTATCAACCATACAGCCAATTTTTGTATCATCTGCAAATTTCTTGATCAAGCCCCCCCACATTCAAGTCCAAATCATTAATATAAACCACAAAAAGCAAAGGACCTAGTACTGAGCCTTGCGGGACCCCACTGGAAACAGCCTTCTAGTCGCAAAACCGTCAACCATTACCCTTTGCTTCCTGTCACTGAGCCAATTTTGGATCCAACTAGCCACTTTCCCTTGGATCCCATGGTCTTTTACTTTTTTGACCAGTCTGCCATGTGGAACCTTGTCAAAAGCCTTGCTAAAGTCCATGTACACTACATCAAACGCGTTACCCTCATCGACCCTCCTTGTTACCTGCTCAAAAAATTCAATCAAGTTAGTCAGACACGACCTTCCCTTAACAAATCCATGCTGACTGTCATTGATTAACTGGTGCCTTTCTAAATGACGATTTATGCTGTCCCTCAGAATTGATTCCAATAATCAGCACTGTGGGAGAACCTTCACCACACGGACTGCAGCAGTTCAAGAAGGCGGCTCACCACCACCTTCTCAAGGGCAATTAGGGATGGGCAATAAATGCCGGCCTCGCCAGCGCCGCCCACATCCCATGAACGAATAAAAAAAATTTGCCCACCACCGAGGTTAGACTGACTGGCCTATAATTACTCGGTCTATCTCTTTCTCCCTTTTTAAACAACGGTACAACATTAGACCAGCAGGTCCTTCAAGTTTCTCCGCACTCATGATACTGGAGCACAGACCCTCTTAACTCCTGCAGGTATGTCTGTTTCTCTGCCTTCCTGGGAAAGGCAGAAAAACAGAAAGGTCCAGGGTCAATAAGGAAAATATAGAAAATGCACAGCAAATACTTGAAAGGGAAAGATAGATTAACATTCCAGTTGGAACAGAACTATTCTGATGAAGAGCCAGACCTAAAATGTTGCTCGATTTTCCTCTTTCAGATACTGACTAACCAATTTGCATTTTATGCTTTTGATTCTGAAAATTGTTTCCTTTTGAACCTGCAGGCATGCATAAAAGTGACACAGCTCCCCTGCTGAGTCTGGTGTATGGCCCTCTGTCATGTCCTAACTGCAATAGAAAAGTCACCTGGGTCGCTCCTGAGACTTCTTTACCCTTTACACTCCTGTGTTGCCTTCTCCTTCTTTTCCTCCGCTATTTGTTTCTGTCACCACCACGGTGATACTTTCAAATCAGTCCTTTCGATAACCTTGCAAATATCACGGACGGAAATTTCCTCACAACTGCTCCCGCCCTGCCAACGTACCTTCGACGGAAATGTGGCGAGAAGCCTGTTTTTACGCCCGTAAGTGTGGGTTTCCGCAGCAGAGCAGAAGCAGCTCTGAGGAAATTCCCAGCCCATATTTAATTTGCGGGTAAGTATTCACTTCTCAATCTATTCTTCACAGGCGTGCAATTATGCATGAGTTTTTTCCTGATTGGCCTTAATTTGGGGAACTGGGACTTACAGTGGGTTAATCACTAGCATTTTATCTCTGGGGCCTGGATCCAAATCCAGCCAACACTGGGACATATGAACATTAGGAACAGGATTAGGCCATTCAGCCCCTCGGACCTGATCCGCCATTCAATTAAATCATGGCTGATCTGCACCTAAACTCAATTTTCCCGCCTTTGTTCCATATCCCTTGATTCCCCCTGATGGGATGAAAGTCTCCATTGACTGTAACAGTCCAATGAGATTGGACAGTCTTGATCCAGTTCCTAGTGGGAACAGTTGTACAATGTCACAGATTTTCTGGCCATTGATTTGTTAGCCAGAAAATCAAGGCATGCCAGCCTCCATTCCCAATTTGCTCTCCCATCGAGTGGGACTCTGTGTCAGGAGAAAATCTCACAATTTTGATGCTTTTATTGCCACCAATCTAAGCTCTGGCTGCTTACTAACTGCAAAACTATCATAACACTTAGACCCCCTTCCTTGGAGTAAATCAATTCCAGAGATCTACTAATAATCCACAAACAGCATTATTTCCCCAATTTTCTCACCTCACCTTCTGAAGGAAGTGGCTGTTGCTAGTGTATAGTTCCACAGGTACCAGCCGTACTCTTGTACCACAAGGCCATTCCTCACAGACGAACGTGGGCAGTGAGTGTCAGCAGACTACTCCACCATGGAGGGCCGAGCCCCATCCCATCCTCATCCCACAATCTACACATGCGCTCTTTGCTGCATGGGTGAGTAGGCCGAAACCTAGCCGATTTTTCCCCATCCTAGCCGAGAGACCACCACCCTGGATTGGATCAACGAAACTCAGCACAGACCAGGGTTCGACCCTGGGCTCTTTCCTGATCCGCACGGTTGAGTTCCATATTGGGTGCTGTGTTACCCACTGATCCATCAGGAAAACTGCCGAACGTGTCTGTATGTCCTTATACGAACGCTAGCTTAATATGATTGTATGTGAAATTCCTTGAAGATTTAAGCTGTTAAGATCACCTCAGTGCATATTGTCTCCTCAAACTACCTCATTAATTCTACTATATAATGTGAGAGCTATAGCAGAGAAAAATAGAACATTTAGAGAAACTCAGAATGATCAGTTATACCACCAACACATCCATTGTATTAATACATAATTGAAGTTGTGCCAAATATTTGTCCTGCCAATATTTCTCATTGTATGGTGTTATGATTGAACTCTTGACAGAAAACATTCTGTTCTCAGCAAGTGGATTGACTTGAACTATTGAGGCCTTCTTCAAGAATCAATCACAGAGCCAGTCCCATCAGTTAAGAACTAGCCAATCCTCCACAAAACCTGACCACATCGTATCTCTTTCATTTCAAACTTTTATCAGTATCCTGTTTTCATTTTTCAGTTACTTTCTCTCCCTGTTTAGGCCTCCCTCTGCCATGGCCCATTCCTCAGCATTACACAACCAAACAGAATGCCTATTCATAAAGCTTTTGTAAAAGCTGCTGTTTAGCTGCCCTCTTGGAGGTCTCCACGAATGTTGTGAGTTCCTCAACCCTCTGATTTCCATCCTTCTTCCTGTGATGTCACTGGACATTTCTTGCCTGCTGAACTGGAGGAATTGGAGGTTCTCCACAAGACACAAGTCAGGAGTGTGATGGAATACTCTCCACTTGCCTGCATGGGTGCAGCTGCACCAGCACTCAAGAAGATCGACACCATCCAGGACAAAGCAGTCCACTTAATCGCCAGCCCATCCACCACCTTAAACAGCCACTCCCTCCAGCACTGGCGCACCGTGGCTACAGTGTGTACTATCTACAAGGTGCACTGCAGCAATTCGCCAAGGCTTCTTCGACAGCACCTCCCAAACCCGCAACCCCCACCGCCTAGAAGGACAAGGGCAGCAGGCACATGGGAACAACTCCACCTGCATGTTCCCCTCCATGTCACACACCATTCCGACTTGGAAATATATCGCCGTTCCCTCATGGTCACTGGGTCAAAATCCTGGAACTCCCGACCTAACAGCATTGTGGGAGTCCCTTCACCACACGCACTGCAGCGGCTCAAGAAGAAGGCCCACCACCACCTTCTCAAGGGCAACTAGGGATGGGCAATAAATGCCGGCCTTGCCAGCGACACCCATATCCCACAGCGTGGGTCCAAGGGTTATTCTGCAGGTCACATGTGCATTTCCTTAAAACACGTGGCATGATATAGCTTCTGGCATCCTTGCAGTCGGAACATGAAGTAATCTCGTCCCTTGTCAGGAGGAGTTGTTGAGTTCTAAAGTGAATTGAGATGAAAGCTCCAATTTCTGTGAACTCTGCTAACTGTGCAGAGCTCCACTGGGGGTGAGCGGAGGTTGTAAAGTCGGGCACGCGGACTGGCGCACTCTATGTACAACGTGCTGCGACTCGTGGCAATGAAAAGATGCCAGCTCTTTGAAAGCTACATTGGCGACCAACGTTAAAAAAAAAATTAATTGCTCCCACAGTGGGTTTCTCACCACCTCATCATCAACAGCACTGCTCCAAAGAAAAAGAACTTGCATTTATTTAGCGCCTTTCAGGACCTCAGGATGTCCCAAAGTGCTTTAAAGCCAATGAAGTACTTTTTGAAGTGTAGTCACGGTTTTAATGTAAGAAACATGGCGGCCAAATTGCACACAGCAAGATCCCACAAGCAGCAATGTGATAATGACCAGATAATCTGTTTTTGTGATGTTGGTTGAGGAATAAACATTACCCAGGACACCAGAGAGAACTCCCCTGCTCTTCTTTGAAATAGTGCCATGGGATCTTTTACGTCCACCTTAGAGAGCAGACGGGACCTCAGTTTAACGTCTCAACCAAGTGACAGTGCAGTATTCCCTCAGTACTGCACTGATTAACAGCACTACTGAAAGGAAAGAAATAACTTGCATTTATATAGCGCCTTTCACTACCTCATAGTGATCATATGCTCAACCATATGAAATGGGTGCAGCAGTGTGTGGATGGCTAAACCTCTAGGGGTTGGCATTTTAAAGGCATCACTTGTTATTGTTGGTTGGAAATTTCTATGCCTTATTAGATTGTTGTATCCGTTTATTCTTTGGGGCATTAACTTTTGTCACTGTTTAGGTCTTAGTCTTTACATTGCAAGACTATTACTTCCACCTTGCAACGGTCCTGCTTTAAGCCTTGGTGGGTTTGGGAGATGCTGTCGAAGAAGCCTTGAAGAATGCTGCAGTGCATCTTGTAGATAGTACACACTGTAGCCACGGTGTGCCAGTGTTAGAGGGAGTGGATGTTTAAGGTGGTAGATGGGCTGCCGATCAAGCGGACTGCTTTGTCCTGGATGGTGTCGAGCTTCTTGAGTGCTGGTGCAGCTGCATCCATCCAGGCAAGTGGAGAATATTCCATCGCACTCTTGCAGCAACCAAAGTGGGCAGGATGAGAATTCCTTTCTGGAGTTCAAATGGTGCTCCTGGATTTGGAGGAGGAGGAACAGCAATTCTTAAGGAGATGTGAAAAGCAGGTGCGTTACTGAGTTGGACCTGTGCATCAATTTCCCTGCGGCTCGATAGGGCATGGAACTTTTCCCGGGTGGCTGGGTTCCCAGATGTGCAGAACATTGTAGATGCCAACCACGCCCTGTACAGATCATTGAATCTGGCCACCACTTCCTGCTAGGCAAGGTTCACCACTGTCCTCTGGGGAGGGTAGCCTGTCCTCGCATCCATCTGATAGGTTTGGCAGCCAGCAAATGGGGTAAAGTCTTGCATTGCACCATCAGTTGTGCCCTAGACTCCATTTTTATGCTTCCACGTTGGGTTGCCTTTCATTTCATTTTCACCTGGCACTCCTGCTCCCCTCCAGAGGCTTTACAATCCATTTTGAACCTTTGTAAAAGGCTGAAGCACTATTTGGCTCCTACCTCATTTTAAATTGAGCTGTTAGTTAGATTTTTCCATATCCACTCCCACTGTTCCCTTCAAGCTACGCACGGGCACGGTCGAACAGCAGTGGCTTTTGTTTAACGCGCACCTATTCATTCCATCCGCGCAGCAAACCTGGGCCACGAGGTGTCATCATCAGTCACATCCAGGTGACTATAAATAAATGATCTTGTTGCGTCTGGTGGATCTTCATATCCGGCGGACCGGGTGCGCTGGAGTTTGGAATTGGCGCAGGCCCTGGTAGTCCTCGTGCTTTGTGTCTGCAGCTGCTCCCGGACCTGCTGCCCATGTTTGGATTGTGACCATGGAGAGTCAGTCTGAGGTGGGTGTTTGGGGGTCGGGGTAGGTGTCCCGGGAGTCGGGTGTGTAAACAACTAGGTCCCGTAGAGCAAGATCCTTTCAGGTTCAATCCCCTCTCTGGCTGAGTTAATCAATGGTAGGAACACTACATTTACCTTCCATGTTACTGGACTAGGGAGGAGAGAAAGATTCTGTATTTGCTCCCGATGTAAATCCAGCGATCCCTCCTTGAAAGTGTGTGTGCATTCAGATAAGGTCATTTCTGAATTTCATCTGCGTTTCCCCCATGATCAAATAGCCATCAGCAAACACAGCACTGCACTGGGACCTAGAATGCATGGTTTGATCCCACCGCAGGAATGCAAATTAATAACTGAGCCATCGTTATACCCTATTTGAGCCATGTACCTGTGGCAAGGGTGAAGTTGGAAGCACCAACAAGGCGATTGTTTCCAGTTGCACCTCAGGTTGCAGGGCCACCTCTGCCCGCAGCGTTAACAGAAGTACACAGGCTTCACTGTCCTGGCTCGTATGTGATGAATGGTCATTTGGACGAGGTACCGGAGGAAAGCTAACACTCTCAGAGCTGTGCCTCAATGTAAGTCACTAACTGAAGAAGAGTAAAGGGAGAAAGGGAAACAGTGGGCGTCTGCATGCCTAAGTAGTAAATGTTTAGGTTTTTGGTAGCAGTGGTTGTTTGCTTCCATCACTGTTAGGGGACATAATCACAGCTGAAACAATGGTATTTGAATGTATTGAAAGACATCAGTAACTTCTGTACTGTGGTCTCAATAGGCAGATTCTGAGGTTAATTGGAGGCTAATGATTGAGGGAAGTTTCTGTACATTAGCAGAAAATCCCAGGCTCCTGCCCTTGGGAAGAGACAAGGTAATAAAGGTCAGAAAAAGCAGAAGGAAATGACTGGCTTTTTTCTTATACTTTTACATAGCAATGTGATGTCCAAAGTGTGACATCTCAAGTGTGATGGGCTCATGCTAGATCCAAGACATAGACTGTATATCAGGCACAAAAAAAATGATTGATCTCATGAAAACAATGAACTCCAAGGTACATGTGTATCAGGGTAGTTAACCCACCAATAGCCGTTTTAGCAGACAATTTCACCTTGTGCTTGAACAACCCCTAGCTTGGTAAAGCCCCGATGTACTGGCACCTCACTGCCTCGTTACTTTTCAGATGTTTTATTTGCCATTTCTGCCCCATTTAGACTGAGCTGAAGCATTAAACCATATAGCCGCTCCACAGGCCTCTGACAGAGACACAGCCTTTATTTACATAACAAAAACATCCAAACCGGAGACAGTCACCCTCTTCTTCTCCACCATCTGGGTCTCAATCAGGATGTCCCCATTCCTCTGGTTTACTTCTGAAATTTCTATCACCAGTTTTGTTTAATCAAAACTCCTTGACAGCTCGCCTTGTTACAATTATCCATTACTTTGTTCATGTGTTCTGTTTGTTATATACCCTGAATAATGTTTTCTAAAAAGATCTTCTATTCAAAGCTGTGATCTTTGTTTTTACGGTGGCGCACACAGCCTTTATATCGCTGCACAAACTCAAATTCATTCCGCACATGGCCGAAAAAAATTTGAGGGAACATTGTCCACCCCACCTCTCCGCCCCTGCCCTTATTGTAGCTGCCAGCAAAAAGTGCCAAACCTGTGCTGAGAGTTTGGGCTCAATTTTACACGTAAATTGTGGGTGCATTGGGGACCGGGGGGGGGGGCTGCGAAAATTGCAGAAATGCAGAGCGGGCTCGGAAGCCGGCTCCAACTTCCGAGTACCCCACGGTCGCACCTGTGTGCCCACGGGCGTCCCGAATCCGGAAGTCCTGCCGGCAATTAAAGCCAGCGGGATGATAGTTAAAAAGCCAAATGTGCCTCATTTAGGTACATAAGGCACTTTACTTGTGACATATTAGGTAGTTAGAACAATTTTTAACTTACCTGGCGGCTTTCCCACTGCTTCTGATTCATGCCTGGTGAAACCAGACTTGAAGGGCCGGATCAGGCAAGAAGAGACAAAATAAATTAAATAAAAAACCATTGCATGAAGTTAAAACACAAAATCAACCTACCTTTCCACACTGCTCCGATGTCCGATGTCTCCTTCTCCGATCTCTCCCTCTTTACCCTCCCCCTGATGTCCCCCTGATCTCCCCTCTTTACCCCCCCTGATGTCCCCCCAATCTCCCCCTCTTCACCCCCCGACCCCCCCCAATCTTCCCCTCTCCCCCTCCGATCTTCCCCTCTCCCCCTCCGATCTTCCACTCTCCCCCCCAATCTTCCACTCTCCCCCCCAATCTTCCACTCTCCTCCCCCCCCCCCGATCTTCCACTCTCCCCCCCGATCTTCCCCTCTCCACCCCCCCCCAATCTTCCATTCTCTCCCCTGATCGTCCACTCTCCCCCCCAACCCCGATCTTCCGTTCCAGCGCAAAACCCGGAAAGAACTTTAATCACCATCAATTACGTTGCGATCACATCAGAAACAGTAAGTTTTGTTGATTCGGGTTTGCCACCTCCCCCCACCCCGCTGCCAACCCAACACCATTTCAAAATTGAACCCTTTATGTATATTACTCAAATGAGCAGATCATGCAAAATTGCGCACGACTTTAGTTAGCTTTGTACTAGATGCTAAAACATTCCCAGCACAGATTTTTCTGGGATCTCAGACCAGCGTCTATGGGATACAATACAGAGCTGATAGACTAGTGTTAGCCCCCAGCTGTGAACCACACTCTGTCCACTGAGGGTGAAACTGCACTCGCCAGCTGGTTCACCTTTAAGTGGTAGGAGGGGCTACCAACGGACCACCCGGGATCTTGTTAACTTTGGCTTGATACAGGGGTGAAGTAATATTCTACCCAGTGGAAAGTCCCGTGATTGTAAGACTACCACCAGAGATGGTCTCACATTGCTTGGCTTTAATGCAGTCGGGAATCAGAACTGACTTTCATAACCATGCGTGCTTAAGCAGCTTAAAATTAACGTGTAAAAGAAAGAAACACTTGCATTTATATAGCACATGTCACAACTTCAGAATGTCCCAAAACACTTTACAGCCAATGAAGTGCTTTTGAAGTGTAGTCACTTTTATAATGTAGGAAACACAGCAGCCAATTTGCACACAGAAAGGTTCAGTGATAAATATTGGCCAGGACTCCAGGGAAAACTCCACTGCTCTTCTTCAAAAAGTGCCATGGGATCTTTTACATCCACCTAAGATGGCAGAGGGGGCCTCAGAATAACATCGCACCTGAAAGACAGCACTTCCAACAGGGCAGCATTCCTTCAGTCAAAATCCTGGAACTCCCTTCCTAACAGCACTGTGGGAGAACCGTCACCACACGGACTGCAGCGGTTCAAGAAGGCAGCTCACCACCACCTTCTCAAGGGCAATTAGGGATGGAAAATAAATGCCGGCCTCGCCAGCGACGCCCACATCCCATGAACGAATAAAAAAAAAAGTTCTATCAGCCTAGATTTTAGGCTCAAGTCTCTAGAGTGGGACTTGAACCCACAACCTTCTGACTCAGGAGGGGAGAGCGATACCATTGAGTCACAGCTGGCAGTAGCAGAAAGCACTACTATAGCAATGCAAAATGGTTCCAGTCTAGTGGGAGGCTTGCCAAGTATCCCAACTAAGTCTTTAATCCCTGTTCACAAGCCTGGTAATATAAGCCGAGGAATTTCTGCTAGTGACATTGAGACATGAATGCCGAATGGATTTGTTATTTCTTTATCCTCTATTTGAGTGGAGATATTAACTCATTTGAACTAAATGGGTTGAACACCTGTGTTAACACAGTGGATGGAGGAATACCATACGACCACACTATGCCTTCGCCAGCTGGTTATCACAAAGCGTAGTGTCTAGCCCACGATGAAAAGAAAGAAAGAACGATTTGCATTTATAAAGCTCTTTTCACGACTTCTCAAAGCGCTTTATATTGAATTAAATACTTTTGAAGTGTAGTCACTGTTGTAATGTAGGAAACGCAGCAGCCAACTTGCACACAGCAAGATCCCACAAACAGCAATGACTTTAGGGATAAGTATTGGCCAGGCCACCACTTATCCCTTTGCTCTTCTTCGAAATAGTGCCACGGGATCTTTTACATCCACCTAATAGGGCGGACTTCTCATCTGAAAGACGGCATCTCCGACAGTGTAGCACTCCCTCAATACTGCACTGGAGCATCAGCCTAGAGCTTCGTGCTCATGTCTCTGGAGCAGGACTTGAACCCACAAACGTCTGGCTATAGAGGTGAGAATACCACCCACTGAGCCACAGGTGCTTATTGTTGGAGAAATAAGAACACTACACATTTCAGCATCTTTTTGTGAGGCCGAGAAATGACTTTGCTTCCCAGTAATCAGCCTGGGAGCAATGCATTTTTTCATCTAAATATTTAATCCCTAAATTCTAACCGAAATACTTATAAATGAAACATGTAAGGGGATTAAAGGAAGGGGAAAGGAGAACTGTTTTCAGTAAAAAGGATTGCAAAGCAAATTTTTTTGTAATTACCAACGTGAACAGCTCAAGGATAATATGCGCTACAGTCTTCAAATGAAAATAGGAGGTTCACCTCCTGGCAGCTGGTCAGTATCTGGAACATCTGCTTCTCATTTGGTTTCCGAGGTGTCTTCAACAGTCGGATCCAGTTTGCGAGGGCAAGGTTAAAAAAGCTGATGAAGTCCCAGTGATCTTCTCGAGAGACACATATCGAGAATCACTACAAAAAAAAATGACTGCCCCATAGCAAGACACTGAGCTCATAAGCTTTCCATTAAGTGAAGGATTGCTTTAGTACATACTACAGTAAAGCTGGTTCACCTTATTTACCCTACAGGCTTACTGCTGACAGCAAGGGTGCTATCGGAGGCAACCCTGTATTGTAAACAGCCCAACATCAGGGCTGCCACTGCCAAAGAATAAAAATGTCTGCCATTTGGCCACGTCTTGGCTCGTCAGGTCCGGGCGGCATTGGCAAGGCCAAATTTATTGACCATCCCTAGTTGCCCTGCAAAGGATGGGTGGACCTTCTCCCTGAACTGCGGCAGTCCTTGTGCTGAAGGGCGTTCCTTTAAAGTTGTGTTTGCAACTCCTGAGCAACTGCAATGTTGCGTGCGTGTGCATTTGTTCCCTTGTTGCTGAATCCGCCCGCAGTATAAACAGAGTAGACTCAGCCTCAAGGGACCTGGCACAAATAAATGGAGTAAAAGGTTCTCTGAAGTGCAACAGCTTCCACAATATAACACACATTGGTTCATGGCTCCTTCGCTAATAATGAACCCATGGAATTCACTCTCTTTATTAAAAACTCCACAACTAAAGCACCTTTTATATGATCGCTAGAGAGAGAGAGAGAAATTCTTCTGTATTTTAGCAGATACCAAGAACAAATAGAATAATTTACTTTAATTTCATAAATATAACAAGCCAACTGCAGCCCATTTTTATTAATTCATGAAGAAAATTCTAGATTCTTAATGTACATTTAGATATGCCCCTCAGCAGTGTTACCACTGACCCTGGTCCCTGGTCACACTATCCCAATCTGCACAAACCAGCAATTTACATAGGAACAGGGGCAGGCCATTCTGCCCCTCGAGCCTGTTCCGCTATTCAGTTAGATCATGGCTGATCTGTACCTTAACTCCATTTACTCGCCTTTTCTCCATATCCCTTGATATCCTTACCTAACAAATATCTATCGATCTCAGTCTCAATTGACCCAGCAGCCACAGCCTCAGGTATACAAAGTCCTCAGGCAACTTACAGCTCTCTCATTGCTTACCATATATGCCTTGAGCACTTTAACAGAACACACATCCAATCTACAACTTACAATTAATACCCATGGCACTGACATCTTGTAAGTACTTCAAACAGCTCAGGTATTACAAGTACAAAAACATACAGTATCTCACAGTGGAAGATGAATTAGAAGGTATTTTTTAAACGCAGCATTCCAAACATTTGCTCATTTTCTGTCATTCTGTGACGGGCAGCCTGCTGCCTGCCGCAGTGGCCCAGAATAAGATTGCGCCTCACGGCACCTACGTTCCTTTCGCCAATGTTTGCAAGTGCCAAAGCAGCTACACACATCCCAGAGAATGTAGTTAATGAGTTTGAGGAGGATGCATCAGGTGAGAAGCAGAAAGTGGTGCACATATGGGTACAGTAGTGTAGTGGTTGTGTTATGGGCCAGTAATCCAGAGACCTATGCTAATAATCTAGAGAAAGTGAGTTCAAATTTATCCATGGCAGTCTACTGCACTGCCTTCATCAAACCTTCTTGTTACTTCATCAAAGAACTCAATCAGGTTAGTCAGACACGATTTGCCTTTAACAAATCCATGCTGACCGCCCCTTATTAACCCATGCATCTCCAAGTGAGAATTAATTTTATCCTTGACAATGGTCTCTAGTAGTTTTCCTACCACTGACGTTACACTGATTGGCCTGCAGTTACCAGGTTTATCCCTCTCCCCTTTATTGAACAGGAGTGTATCATTTGCAATCCTCCAGTCCTCTGGCACTACTCCCACATCCGAGGAGGATTGAAAGATTGCGGTCAGAGCTTCCGCTATCTCCACTCTTGCTTCCCTCGGCAACCTAGGATGCAGCCCATCTGGACCGGGGGACTTGTCAACTTTGAGCGATGCCAACCTATTTAGCACCTCCTTTCTATCTATTTTGATCCTATCCAATTATCTCTACTCCCCCCTCCTCTACTGCAACATTAACTTCATCCTCTTCTTTTGCTAAGACAGATGCAAAGTATTCATTTAGTACCCCAGTCATGCCCTCTGCCTCCACAAGAAGATTTTCTTTCTTGTCCCTAATCGGCCCCACCATTACTTTAACAGTTCTTTTACTTTTCATAAAAGATTTTTGGGTTCCCTTTTATGTTATCCGCTAATCTTTTCTCATACTCTCTCTTTGCCCTTCTTATATCCTTTTTCAACTTCCCTCTGCACTCTCTGTATTCTGCCTGGTTTTCAATTGTATTCTGCACCTAACATTTGTCATAAACCTCCTTCTGTTTTATTTTAACCTCTATTTCCTTTGCCATCCAGGGAGCTCCAGCTTTGGATGCCCCATCTTTCCTCCGTATGGGAATATGCTTGGTTTATACCCGAAATATCTCCGCCTCAAAGGCCTGCCACTGCTCATTTACTGTTTTCCTGGCCAATCTTCATTTCCAGTCTGCTGTCCTTACCCAGTCTGGCCTTTATGTGACTCCAGTCCTATACCAATGTGGTTGACTCTTAACTGCCTTCCGAAGTGGCCTAGCATGCCACTCATTTCAAGAACCACCACCACCACCTTTTCAGGGAAACCAGGCATGGGCAATAAATGCCAGCCTTGCCAGCGATGCCCGCATCCCGAGCATGAATGTAAAATAGAAGGAGCTGGAACCTATTGCCCAGCTGGCCACATATTTACATTTTAATTATCTCTGAACCGTGAAGAATCCTTTGAGTTGGAAGTATAGCAATGCCCTTCCCTTTTGCAGCTTCTGGTCCGTCGGAGAATGGGGGGATACTGATGAAGTTGTTTGCCCTGCTGAAGAAAGCATCAGTAGCTGCTTCATGCATCCGTGCAGTGCGTATATGTTACTGTGGTAGCCTGCAAGGAGCCAGACACAAAGAAGTTGAGGGCGATTGTCACCTTAATGCTACTAGCAATGATCTTTCTGCTCTGTTTACAGGGGTAGAAGTTCCACAGAGATTCCCCGATCTCCCACCATAACTTCAACAGAAGATCAGAAGATGGCATAAACAGCCATTCACCCTGTATCTCCTGGGTTTCCGACAATCTCCTGCTGAAGTTATGGCAAGAGTTTGGGAGATCCACCTTAGAAATTAATGGCAACAATGGCACTAACACATTGAGACTGGAGGAAATCTTCCCCATTATCTACCGTTCCAACTTGTCCTTTCCCAGGATCTCAAACCTGTGGAACTTCTTCCCTCCCTCAGTCTACACTTCCACCTACACTCTGCAGTGTTTTAAAACCTAAGCTTGGTGTCTCCTAACCTCTACTTCTTGATTTAATGTGGCTTCTCCCCTGCTCCTTTTAACCTTGGTGATGTAGGAACATATAGGAACATGGGAACAGGAGTAGGCCATTCTGCCCCTTGAGCCTGTTCCGCCATTCAATTAGATCATGGCTGATCTGTATCTTAACTCCATAATTCCATCTACCCACTTTGGTTCCATAACCCTTAATACCCTCGCCCAACAAAAATCTATCAATTTCAGTTTTGAAATTTTCAATTGACCCCCAGCCTCAGCAGCTTTTTGGGGGAGAGAGTTCCAGATTTCCACTACCCTTTGTGTGAAGAAGTGCTTCCTGACATCACCCCTGAATGGCCTAGCTCTAATTTTAAGGTTATACCCCATTGTTCTAGGATTCTCCCACCAGAGGAAATAGTTTCTTTCTAGCTATCCTATCAACTCCTTTAATCATCTTAAACACCTCAATTAGTTCATCTCTTAATCTTCTATACTCCAGAGACTTGAGCATTAAATCTAGGCTGACACTCCAGTGCAGTACTGATGGAGTGCTACACTGTCGGAGGCGCCGTCTTTTGGATGAGACATTAAACCAAAAGCCCGTCTGCCCTCTCAGGTGGACGTAAAAGATCTGATGGCACTATTTCAAAGAAGAGCAAGGAAGATCTCCAGGAGCTGTGGTGAGCATTGTCTCGCTGCTCTGCGTGATTTCTAGTCCAATATCTGGTCATTATCTCATTGATGTTTGTGGGATCCTGCTGTATGCAAATTGGCTTCCACGTTTCCTACATTACGACAGTGACTGTACTTTGAAGGTACTTCATTGGCTGTAAAGCATTTTGGGACGTCCTAAGGTCATGAAAGGCGCTATAGAAATGCAAATTCTTTCTTTCTTTACTCAAGGGAATACAAGTCTAATCTATGCAACCTGTCGTAATAATTTAACCTTTTTTGTGTACTATGGTATCCTGTATGATGGGCCGATGCCCTTCAACTATGTTTCTCAACGGAAAAACAAAGCGATCTACAATGCAGTAGAGCGTCACTAGAAATGCTGGGGCCGATATCATCATAGCAGATGGATGGCTAGGTCTACAAAGTTACTATGTTTTCAGGGGCCTACAGCCCAGACCCGACCGCGAAACACTGCTCCATTCTTTTTTTTCATTGTGTACCGCCCCAAAAAAGTGAGTTCGGAGCCAGCACCTTGTTTGTTTTCCATCGCTGAAAATTCAAAACAGTGAACAGATGGCAAGCAACCTCTTTGATGTTCATGTCAAGTTTAGTAGCAGTGCGAGCCAGGTTTCGGGGCTGCTCTGTAACACATTTGCAGCCTCGGTAATGTTCACTGGAATTGTTTAAAGGTGAAGTATAAATAATGGCTGCGTCTCAACTCTGCAAAAAAAAGAAACCAGCTCCTTACTTACTTCAGGAATGTGGAATGATGATAAGCCAAGAATAAAAGAAAGGAGCATCACCTGGTTAACTCCTATGCCTGTCAGAAAAAAATAATGGCCAATGCTGGAAATCTGAAATAAAAACAGAAAATACTGGAGATGCACAACAGGTCTGTCACCATCTGAAAGTCAAAGATATAGGTTAATGTCTCAGATGGGACTCCTTGTCAGTACTGGCCAGTTCCAATTTCCTCACCAATCCTCAGGGAGAGCGCAAGAGGCAAGGTCAATAGGAAAAGACATAATGCCAGTGTAACATTGACAAAACTCAGTACATAAATCATGGATAATGTGGAATGGGACGACCTGTTAGGTTTACAACGTGAGCTGCCATTCTTCCTAAGAAGATAACCATCTCTTTATACACTTCCATCAAGAAGAGTACAAATCATGGTATATGATTAAAAAATTCATTTATTTAGCACCATGTTGTTCCATGTCAATGTGAGTTGATTCCTGTGAACAGTAAGTTGAGCTTCCCAAGAAAAACAAAGGCTATATGTAGTGCAGCAATGTACCTTTCTGCAATTAATTGATTCCAGAGCCAACATATAAGGTTAAATTATTTCTAAGCCAGATGCTACAAAGTGCAGAAGCCCATAAATCACAGTGCAGGATTTTCCTATCCTCGTTCTTTAATTGATTTGTCCACACTTCACACAGGAGTGCCCTGCCCCTTTCATTTATCACACCCACCAGAGACTCGGTGTGTGTTTTGGTCCGAAGGTCATTTTTCTTTGTTTGGGAAAAAAAAGTAATTGAAGGGCTAACATTCCACTCCCACGTATTGTTTGTGGGACCTCGCTGATCGCAAGTTGGCTGCCGCATTTCCTACATTACAACAGTGACTGCACTTCAAAAGTGCATTAGCTGTAAAGCGCTTTGGGACATCCGGAGGTTGTGAAAGGCGCTATATAAATGAAAGTTCTTTCTTCCTTCTTTCTTTACTCAAGGGAATGCAAGCTTAGTCTATGCAACCTGTCCTCATAATTTAACCCCTTTAGTTCTGTACTATGGTGTCTTGTACTATGGACCAAGAGTAGGAGGGAAGATGCGGTAAGTCAGGAATAATGGTTAGGTGCACCAAGCTTGAGTGTTAAACACCCTTAGGTTGTCAAAAGAAGGAAAGGTTGAGGGAGGCAAGGGGCTCCTCAGATGGAGTAAATCCAAAGCATCACTTAAAGATAAAGCTTGAAAGAAGGACAAAGGGCATAGATGGTAATAGGTAAACATAGGACAGATGTGAGGAAGTTTTTCTTCACGTAAAGAGTGAACAACATTTGGAATGGACTTCTGGGTAAGGCAGAGCAGGTAACATAGGAACATAGAAACAGGAGTAGGCCATTCAGCCCCTCGAGCCTGTTCCGCCATTCAATTAGTTCATGGCTGATCTGTGCCTTAACTCCATCTACCTGCCTTGGTTCCATAACCCTTAATACCCGTACCTAACAAAAATCTATCAATCTCATGTGTTGAAATTTTCAATTGACCCCCAGACTCAACAGCTTTTTGAGGGGGGAGAGTTCCAGATTGCCACTCCCCTTTATGTGGAGAAGTGCTTCCTGACATCACCCCTGAACGGCCGAGCTCTAATTTTAAGGATGTGACCCCTTGTTCTGGACTCCCCCACCAGAGGAAATGGTTTCTCTCTATTTACCCTATCTAAGAATGAACGCCCATAAGGAAAGAACTTGCATTTATATAGTTCCTTTCACACGCATAGGATGTGCCAAAGTGCTTCACAGCCAATGAATTACTTTTGCCTACATTATGCAGCTCATAATTTGCGCACAGCAAGGTCCCACAAACAGCAAATGGGTTAAATGTCCAGATAATGGCCTCTGGGGAGTCGCTCTGGTGCAGCAACGGAGATGGAATCCCCTTCTGTCCTACCCTCAAGCTGGAGACCCCGAACCAAATCCCGGGGATGGGTGTCACTTGCAAGGCCCAGGTAGGCACTTCACACCTGGAAGGGCACATCAGCTGCGCTCACCCCGAGCTGCCAGCCAGAATGTCGGAGCAGCACCACATTACTCCAAAGATTGTGAGGAAGCCCAGTGAGGGCCCAAGCCCAATCCTCCTCTTAATCCGCTGCTTCCAATAGAACAAGGGGGTCACTTGAGGAAGGTCATCAATCGCCTCCTAGTAAAGGTTACGGGCCTCTTAAGGTGCTCAGCAGGACTCACACCAACACAAGAACTCCCCCAGAGACATTCCCTTGACGTGAGTGGGGGGGGTGTGTGTGATGGGCAAATGACCCTTATTAGTCCTGTTTTTTCTCTCTGGTTTTTTTGTCTCTTCCAGGTGATTACGTGGCTGCGACGTTAGGTGGGAGGTGGGGGGGCGTTGGGGCGGGGGGGGGGTGGGGGTGAGAAGATGTGTTTAGTCATGATGGTCTGGCCATCATGGTGTGGGGCAGGCTTGATGGATCAGCTGGTCTTTTCCTGCCCGTCAATTTTGTATGTTTGTATGTATGTTCATATGTATGTACATATGTATGTTCATATGCATGTTTGTATGTATGTTCGTATGTATGTTCATATGTATTTTGTATGCATGTTCGTATGCATGTTCATACCCCAGTCTGTTTTGGTTGAGGGATGAATGCTGACCAGTACACTGGGAGAACTCCCTGCTCATAGAAATAAAAGGGGGGAGAGCTCCTTAATGCCCTAGTGGGTAAAGTCATTGCCTGGTGTAATATTAAGCCAAGAGGTCCTACGTTTTACTTTCTGTGTTGAGTCAGCTGATTTCAGTAGGGTAACAATTGGCATACTACAATTGGTCTCATTACTCTTTGGCTTGGGGAGAGGGAAAATGACCCAGGATTACCGCTCATGATTGCTACGAGTGACCTCTGCTGAAATGTGCGCACATGTGGATAGCGAATGAGAACAGGATCTGGCTCTGCTGTGGTGACTCCTCCCCTATCACATGACTGAATTTCCCTCTTCGCATCCCGTGGGATTTGTATCTCGTGCCCTGGCTCTGCCGTGACCCCGACCCAGTTTCCTGGGTCAGAGGTCATTAGGCCTTCGTAGCGGGCTCCTGGTGGGTTTCCCGTTAGCAGGCCAGGAACCCGCCAGTGGACCCCAGGAATATTCCAGCAATGCTGCAGTGGGACCATCTCTGCAGCACCTGAAGTGAGGCAAAGCCACATAAACGGGGTAGAAGAACCCTGAAGACTTCAACTAATCTCCCGCAGATGACTTTACCCAAGACTGAGGCCTTCAGAAGGCAAGTGCTGGGGGTTGAAATGGAAGCAGGCTGCTATAAGGCTCTGACCCTCCATCAGGGAGCTTGGGGGGTGGGCTTCCTGCCACTACCTTAGACACTACCTGGTAGTGGTGGGTAGAGGGGCTGGCTGGAGGGAAATGGGTCAGGAAATCACTTCCTACCCCTCTCCTGCCAGTATTTACATGCACCAGGCTGGGAATTGTGGCCAGCGTTGGTATCTGCAAGGGCGGGTGAGAGAAATTCAGGTCTGGGAGGCGAGGCAGTGGTAAACCTTGCAAGCCAATTTTGCCCCTCTTTTCTGCCATTATCCTACCCAAAGTTGGGCAAGGTAGCAGAGGAAAATCCGTCCCTCTCTGTCTAGGCTCACACATGGGCAAAGCACCGGAAGACTGCCTATGCCTGGGAACTTTACCCCAGCAAGGATCAGTGCCTTTAGGAGAGGGAGGAGAAATTAAGGATGAAAAGGAAAGAACTGGGGAAAAGTTTGGTGAAAAGTTCACATCTGTAACCTTCAAGAAAGAGATGACGAAAGAAATCTATATCAGTGTGAGATTGCGTCCATACAATCCATGCTGCAAATGAGTTTGCAAACTCTCTTGTATTCGTGCCCTAAGTATTAGGTCTGCACAGGAGTTCTGTGCTTTGCATCCACTCACAAAATCAATGCCTCCTTTGTCCTGCGCTGTTTGTAGTGGTGTTAGTTTGAGGTATTTATCCATGTAAACAGGAGTCTGATTGTTTGAGAACAAGCGCTGTCTGCCATTCAGTTTCTGCCCATTCAGAAGTGGATTTGAAAGCAGCTTTCTGTCTGATTATTGAAGAACTAGCTCTTAAAGGGACACTGTACTTTGTGAAGAGAAAAATGCCTAGCGAAGAGTTCCATTTGTTTCCAAACAGCTACAATGCGAAGGCGTAAAGTGACATTGACATGTGTCATCTTGTCACTCTTACGTGTTAACGTGACAAGCGTATCTTATGTGGACCGATTTCCCGATAATAGGGAAAATGGGGTTGAGCTGGCCCAATGCACAGGCTTGCTCTCGCTCCCCAGCACGGAGATGCAGCCTGGCCCAATTTTCCTGTGGATGTCCCTCTCCTAATCGGACTAAGCAACGAGTGCAGGAAAAGAGAGCTTAGTCTGTGGCGCACTTTGGCGGGATTGGAAAATGGAGGAGGAGCAGTTCTTAAAAGGATGGCGCTCACTGTTAAAGGGGGAGTTGTGGTGGGGACAGAAAAGTGAAATACTTGATCACAACGGTCACACCAGAGACATGCGCTGCTTTTGATGCTGAAGAATTGGAGGCCCATCGAGGGAAGGTGTTCCTACCTGGGGCTGAAGACCACTGTCCTGTAAAAGCAAAAAGGTACAAGCTGCATCACGAGAGATCACCAACTGAGCCCATGCAATCACACAGGGCGGCTGATCCGAAACGGTCAGTTTCCCACTGGGCACGTTAGGTTAGAATTACTCCCTGATTGCCCTCGAAAATCAATGATTTCCCAACTCCTGCAGGCTGCCTGTGAGGAACTTCAGAAAATTCACCATACAAGTTAACCAGGAGGACCACAGTTTCTGGTTAACCTCCGAGCTGCTTTGCTCCAGACAAATGTAAGGAGTCTTACAACACCAGGTTATAGTCCAACAGCTTTATTTGAAATCACAAGCTTTCGGAGGCTTTCTCCTTCGTCAGGCTCACCTGACGAAGGAGCTAAGCTCCGAAAGCTTGTGATTTCAAATAAAGCTGTTGGACTATAACCTGGTGTTGTAAGACTCCTTACATTTGTCTACCCCAGTCCATCACCGGCATCTCCACATCATTGCTCCAGACAGATGAAGTAGGGTGGGAGGAGGCTCATATGGAGCATAAACACAGGCATTGACCAGTTGGGCCAAATGGCCTGTTTCTGTGCTGTAAATTCTATGTAATTCTATGTGTTTTAAATTACACGCAAACTAAAAACGGTAATTATTTTAATCATGTACTAAAAGAATAAAACAAACTAATAAACTCCCTCTTGTTGCTCTCAACCTCACTCTCATTTCCTCTCCTTCTTTCTCATAGAAGGAAGTCTACTCGTTTCATTGAGTCTGATCACACCTTTTGTCTTGTGCTGTATCTCTCACCGAGCGATTGAATGTACAAAGAGTCACGCTTGAGCCACCAAAGAGTTGCATGCAGCTTAGGCGATGTTGGTCGTTCACTCCTGAAAGCGCAGGGGAATGGGACTAACTGGATAGCTCTTTCAAAGAGCCAGCACAGGCACGATGGACCAAATGGCCTCCCTCTGTGCTGTATCATTCTATGATTCTATGATAGTAGGCCTGGCTATGGCCCTCCATGGGAGCTTAGCAGTGGAGCCTATCCTCTTGTCATCTAACATCTACATAGCTGTAACTATGATTCTTTCAGATGGCCAGACTGTACTTGCGACAGTTCCAATTCTCTCTAAAGTAGGTTTACTGCTTTTCTCCCCTCCCTAGCCAGGTTTTGTTGAGGTCAACTGCAGTGTCCTTACTGCCACCCAGGAACTGGGATCAAACCTGGGTTGTACCTGGTCTGTATGGCTCATTTCCACATTAGTCAGTGCACTTAGTAACTCATAGAATCATACAGCAGGAGGCCATTCGGCCCATTGTGCCTGTGCCGGCTCTTTGAAAGACCTATCAAATTATGTGCCGTGGGGTATTTCTTAACTGTAAATGTATATATCGTATATACTACATAATTCATTCTTAAACTAAAAATCCCAACCAAATACTTAGCTGTGACTCTGATCCATCCAGACAACTAGATTTTAAGTTGTGGCAATGCCTAAGACTATAATTCCCTGTTTATCACTAGGATACAGGTGCAGCAAGATTAATAGGGGCGAGGAACATTAAAGGAAATAAAATCCCCAAATGCCAAGCAGAAGGCGTAGCAAAAATTTAGCATTAAATCACAGTTTACCCTTTGGATTTTCATAGGGAATTGCAGCTAAATGTTTGTGAAACGTTCCCTCCTATTATAATGGGGAATAAGGAAATGGCAGACACATTAAACAAGTATTTTCTATCTGTCTTCACATTAGAAGACACAAAAAGCATACCGGAAATAGTGGGGAACCAAGAGGCTAATGAGAGTGAGGAACTTAAAGTAATTAATATTAGTAAGGAAAAGTACTGGAGAAATTAAGGGAACTAAAAGCCGACAAATCCCCTGGACCTGATGGCCTACATCCTAGGGTTCTAAAAGAGGTGGCTGCAGTGATAGTGGATGCATTGGTTGTGATTTTTCAAAATTCCCTAGATTCTAGCACGGTCCCAACGGATTGGAAGGTAGCAAATGTAACACCGCAATTCAAGAAAGGAGGGAGAGAGAAAACAGGGAACTACAGGCCGGTTAGCTTGACATCAGTCGTCGGGAATCCATTATTAAGGAAGTGGTAACAGGGCACTGAGAAAATCATAATGTGATTAGGCAGAGTCAACATGGTTCTATGAAAGAGAAATTGTATTTGACAATTCTATTAGGGTTTTTAAAGGATGTAACTAGCAGGGTAGATAAAGGGGAACTAGTGGATGTCGTATATTTGGATTTTCAAAAGGCATTCGATAAGATGGCACATAAAAGGCTGTTACACAAGACAGAGGCTCATGGGGTTGGGGGTAATATATTAGCATGGATAGAGGATTGGTTAACGGACAGAAAACAGAGAGCAAGAATAAATGGGTCATTTTCAGATTGGCAGGCTGTAACTAGTGGGGTGCCGCAAGGATCAGTGCTTGGCCTCAGCTATTTACAATCTATATTAATGACTGAGAAGAAGGGACCGAGTGTAATGTATCCAAGTTTGCTGACGATGCAAAGCTAGGTGGGAAAGTAAGCTGTGAGGAGGACACAAAGAATCTACAAAGGGATATAGACAGGTTACGTGAGTGGGCAAGAAGGTGGCAGATGGAGTATAATGTGGGGAAATGTGAGATTATTCACTTTGGTAGGAAGAATAGAAAAACAGAATATTTTTTTAAGTGGTAAGAAACTATTAAATGTTGGTGATCAGAGAGATTTGGATGACCTTGTCCACAAAACACAGAGAGTTAACATGCCGGTACAACAAGCAATTAGGAAGGCAAATGGTATGTTGGCCTTAATTGCAAGGAGATTTGAGTATAAGAGTAAGGAAGTCTTGCTACAATTGTACAGGGCTTTGGTGATACCACACCTGGAGTACTGTGTACAGTTTTGGTCTCCTTACCTAAGGAAGGATATACTTGCCTTAGAGGCAGTGCAACAAAGGTTCACTAGGTTGATTCCTGGGATGAGAGAGTTGTCCTATGAGGAGAGATTGAGTAGAATGGGCCTGTACTCTCTGGAGTTTAGAAGAATGAGAGGTGATCTTATTGAAAAGTGCAAAATTCTTAGAGGACTTGACAGGGTAGATGCTGAGTGGCTGTTTTCCCTAGCTGGAGAGTCTAGAATTAGGGGGCATAGTCTCAGGATAAGGGGTGGGTGATTTAGGACTGAGATGACGAGGAATTTCTTCACTCAGAGAGTTGTGAATCTTTAGAATTCTCTACCCCAGAGGGCTGTGGATGCTCAGTCGTTGAGTATATTCAAGACTGAGATAGATGGATTTTTGGATTCTTAGGGAATCAAGGGGTATGGGGATTGGGCGGGAAAGTGGAGTTGAGGTCGAAGATCAGCCATGATTTTATTAAATGGCAGAGCAGCCTCGAAGGTCCGTGTGGCCTACTCTTGCTCTTATCTCTTATGTTCTTATCTTATGTTCCATTTACTGGTCCACTGACGAACCAATTTATTTCAATTCCGAATATCCACCCTTTTAAACTTCATTTTTTTTTATTTGCAGGAGATTACTGTGAAGGAGAACAACTTTTAAAAAAAGATTTTGAGCAGTGTTGAACCAAGAGTTGAGAGGCAGGAACCAGAGCGAGACAAAGAGTGGATTCCGATACTCAAGACTATGAGCGTTACTGTTTGGGACAGGGTGTGTTAACAGACCACCTTTCTATTCCTTAATTAATAGCAGCTTTTCAGAAGTGGCAAGGTTCAGATACTAATCTGCCACTTCCGAGGCATCGTAAAACATGATTTATGAGGAAGCATGCACCCTGTGGGAAAGGAGTTGGTTGCTATCAGACCCAAACAAAACAAATTTTTAAAAAATAATTTTGGAAAACCAGGAAAAGAAAGGAAGCTCAGTAAATCAAAAAGAAATCCATTTCTTTAAAGTGTCTTAAGTTCTACAATGTACTTAATGCAGTCGCATTGACCGTATACAGAAGATTGTTCCTGTGATGGAATCAGTTAGATGTGAGGCAGGTTATTACAATAGGCTGCAAATTCATTCAACTTTATAATACTGGGTTGGGTTTCAATGTGAGAATTTTGCTTCTATTCCTTTACATGTTGGAATCATTGAATTAGGCCACAGATTAAGGGCTGAGGGCACTGTCATTTATTGGCCTGTTCCCTATTCGACTCATGGCCTAAGTAAGTACCTACATCATACATATACATTCTGTATTTATTTTTGTCCCCCTCTAATGTTTTCTATGTTAAAGGTGCTATACAAATGCAAGTTGTTGGCCATGCTCTGTACGCAGCACTGCAGAAGAGGGTATGTTAGAGTAGTGGTTATGTTACTGGACTTTTAATCCAGAGGCCTGGGCTAACGATGCAAAGAACGTGGGCATGATTTTGACCCTGAGCCGGGAAGGGGGCGGGGATTCAAATTGCGGACAGGAAACCCGGAAGTACGGGGAGAGGGCGTGTTCAGGTAAGTCTTTGTTTGTATGGATGGGGGGGGGGGGGCATGGGAGGCATGGAGGCATAGGGGGCATGGGAGCACAGGGGCATGGGTGGGCACAGGAGCATGAATTCGCACGGAGGCTTGGGTTGGCATGGGAGCATGAGTTGGCACAGGAGCATGGGTTGGCATGGGGCACCAGTGGGCATGGGGGTCACAGGGGGGAGTCATTCATGGGGGATGAGATCGGGGTCAGTCACGGGGGGGGGGGGGGGGGGATGTTGGGGTCGGGGGTCATCGCGGGGATTCGCAATCGTTGAGGGGGGGAATCGGGGGGGAATCGCGGGGATCCGTGATCATTGGTGGGGGGGCAGAGTTCAGGAGGGGTCTGCGATCGTTCGGGTGGGGTCGGAGATCGGAGGGGGGGCCGCGATCATTGGGGGGGTCGCTGCAGATAGGCTTGTTGGGCCTGGGGGAAGCACTCTTACTCCTCCGGGCCCACAGCCTGTGCCAGAAAAGTTTTGGTCCTTTTTGCCTCCTTTCAAGTGGAGTAAAAGAGAAGGCCCGGGAATCCCAGCCAGGGGTTGAAATTGGAAACTCTGGAAAAATGGAGGCCCTCAGCCTCCTTGAAAGGATTTAATCACCAACCCGCCACCTGGGAGCGGTTTGGTTGCCTGCCCCTCATCACGCCCCAGTGAAAACCGGAAGTGGGCAGGTTGGAGACAGGTTGGGGGTGGTTTGGGGAGGGTCTGTATGCCCCCCCTGCCCCCAACCCACCCGTTTTTCCCTTTTAAAATCGTGCCCCGTGGGTTCAAATCCCCCTATAAATTCAATTTTTAAAAATCTGGAATTAAAACAGAAAATGCTGGAGAAGCTCAGCAAGTCAGGCAGCATCTGTGGAGAAAGAAACAGAATTAACATTTCAGGTCGAAGACCTTTCGTCAGAACTGGAAGATGTTAAAGAGTTAAAGTTTGTAAGCAAGTACAGAGCCAGAGAAAGGGGGGGGAGGGTGGGGTGGGGGGAGGGGAGGAAAGAACAAAAGGGAAGGCCTGTGATAAAAAATCTGGTATCAGTAAAAAAAGTTGCCTGATTGTTGCAAAAAACCCAACTGGCTCATTAATGTCCTTTAGGGCAGGAAACCTGCCGTCCTTATCGGGTCTGGCCTATATGTGACTCCAGTCCTACACCAACATCGTTGGCTCTAAAACTGCCCTCTGAAGTGGCCGAGCAAGCCACTCAGTTGTGTGAAACCACTGGGCAACTAGAGATGGGCAATAAATGCCGGCCTTGCCAGCGACACCCACATCCTGAGAATTAATTGTTAAAAAGCCAGGTTGAAATGTTTTCTTAGGAACAGAAACCGAGATGAGGTGAAGGACAAGGCCCACCCCCAGTGTAGGACATCACCAAGGCTGCAAAGATCAGAAGAAAAGACAAGGTAAATCAGGAAATGGCGATTCGTGACTCTCAGTTTGTGCTTTAGAAACTTGAAGATTGTAGGAGGAAGTGGGGGGGGAAGGCTGAGGGAGGTAAGGAGCTTCACAGCTTTAGAGATCCTCAGAAAGAATTACTTAAGAGTGAGAGACTGCGCTTGATTTCAAAACAGATAGGATGCAGGGAGTGGGAAGTATGCACCAACCTAACAAACCAGCAAAATCAGAGAACATTTTCAAAGAAGCTGACACCCAGTTTCAAAAGATCTACAAATCTAAGGCAGCCTAAAATAAAGGCCGATGACTTGGAAGAGGCCATTTCGCGATCCCGAGCTCCCAACAGGGAGCCGCAATGGCAGGGAGTGCAAGGTTGGAGAATTGGGGGTAACAACATTGTAGCCCTAGCTCTGACACACGGGGCTGAATTTCGAGGTCTCCTGCCCAGCAGAAACGGAGGGAAGGGGAGTGGGCGGGGTAACACCATGGAAATGGCGCCGAAGAATTTACCGCCCTTGTTCCCGCCGTTGCTGCGGCAGTCTCCATTTTGCTGGGGTCCTCCGAATAGGTGGCCTCCTGAATAGGATGCATAGCTGGTTTCGACATTTAACTCAGGGTCCTCAGATATAAATGGGACCCTGGAGCTATTTCAGGACTGAACTAGGTCCTGAAGGCTTCGCCCAGTATCAGCTGGGAGCTGGGCCGAAGAGAAGTCGACAGGCAAGTCTCAGGTTATTTTTTTTGTGGGACGAGAGGAGCAGGACTTCTCCCCCCCCCCACCCCGAGCTCCACAAAAAGCATTCTTTCTCTTTAAAATCAGCTGGAGTCTGACACACATGGAAAACCATCACTGTCTTTAAGGATCTCCGAACCAATGCTACTGAGAAATCTGCAGCTATGAGAATGTCCTGGGTTCGTAATAAGAAATAAATATCCTTCCTTCCTTCCATTCTATGTACTGTAACTCTCAGGTCCATATCTTACAGCTGAAGCCCTCAGGTTTATATTTGTATAATTTATCTCAGAATTTCCTTTATCTTAAGCACAGGAACTTACAGTTAAAGCTGAAAGTGCAACTTGTTCAGCACTTAAACACAGAAGTTGTCTTAAAAGCAATGTACTCGCTGCAGAGAATTCTTATCAGGGGCCAAAAGTCCATTTTACAACCACAAAATTACATTTCTGAGAAGCAAATTGCATTTTCATTTTGATTGATTTCTTGATGCACAGCTGGAGGCATGTAAAATCTGAAGATTTAAAAAGCAAGGTGGGAGAAGATTGGAAGGGGGACATTTTTACGGTGAGGAAGTTGAAATGGTTGCCATAGCAGTGCCCCCTCATTGCATCTGAATTATGTCATTACTGAGCTGGTAATTACACTGGGAAAGTGCACGGTGGAATGTCCCATTCACTATCACAGTCACTGAACCAAGAGACGAGCACAAAGAGTGATATCTAGGAGTACAGTGAAACCTGTAAATTACAGATACCTGAGGGACTGGCAGCTGCCCTTTTTTTGCAGGTGTCCTTAATTCTCAAAGTGATCATTGTATGTACTGACAGCAGCTGCAGGGGGTGATTCAAATCCAGGGAGGGACAAGAAGGAATCCAGTAACAATCCATCGGCCATCGTGATCTTCACACTCAGGTACAGGACGTACTTTGAACATTTTGTGGTGTCACGTCAGACTGTGTCCCGTGTTTTAAGGTGTAAAAGGGGCTTGGTGCATTGAAGGCTGTCCATAGTTTGTAATTTGCAAGGTTTGCGCCTCTTGTATCTCTTACGATGTAAGTTATGTGGGATTGTCAATAAGTGTCCATATATATATAGATTTTACTGTAATTCTCTAACTTTGAGCTTCCGGCGGAGAGTCTCCGCTGCTGGGAGTGCAAATCAGAAATTCAGTTGTACACTGCACACAATTTTCTGACCTTTTAAAATGAAGGGACACCTTAAGAGACTCTTGAAAAAAAACAGAATTCTTTTCAATAACTGTAAATGTTAATGAAAGTGGAAGTTAACATTTGCCTAATGCAGAATGAAGCCTGCTCTATTGTTTTTCCCAACTTCTTGTTGCATCAGATTCCTTGAGTTCAATTTTAGGGGGCAATTGCGGGTGCGTTGGGGGCAGGGGGGCTCCGAAAATCACGAAAATCCCGTTCAGGTTCGGAAGCCAGCTCCAGCCCGCCAACTTCCGAGTTTCCAAGGGACCCACCTGTGCGCGCACGGGCGACCCGAAAACGGAAGTCCCGTCGGCAATTAAAGCCGGCGGGATGACATTTAAAGAGCCAAATGTACCTCATTAAGGCACTTTACCTGTGACAGATAAGGTAATTGTAACGATTTTTAACTTACCTGGGCGGCTTGCCCACCGCTTCTGATTCACATCTGGTGAAACCAGGCACGAAGGGCCGGATCGGGAAAAAGAAACTAAATAAATTACATAAAACACCATAGAAGGAACTTAAAACACAAAATGAACCTACCTTTGCACCCTACTCTGATGTCCGATGTCTCCCTCTCCGACCTCCCCTCTTCACCCCCTGATGTCCTCCTCTTCACCCCCCCCCCCGATGTCCTCCCGACCTTCCCCTCTCCCCTCCCGATGTCCTCCGTTTCCCCCCCCCCCGATCTTCCATTCTCCCCCTGAATCTTCCACTCTCCACCCCCACGACCCCGTCTTCTAGTCCAGCACCGGATGACGTCTCACTCTCTCTCTCTTTCTTTCCCCCGCCTCTCACGTTGCAGCTCCTGACGGCAGCCAGCCTGTCAATCGGGCGTGAAACCCGGAGAGGGCGTTAATCATCAGCAATCAACATGCGATCGCGTCGGAAACGTTAAGTTTTGTTCATGCAGGTTTGCCACGCGCACCTTCACCCCCCCGCTGCCAATCCACCACCATTGTAAAATCGACCCCCTAACTCAACCATGAGCAGAGCTTTAGCTGAACCTATTAACGAGTGCACCTGTGTCCTGAGCAAGTTGGACTGGAGAGCGGCAGTTTGACAGGCCCAGTATTTGGTCGCCTCTTCTGCTGCTGCAGTTTTCTGTGGATTTTAATCTTTATTAACTCAGATCTATAGGCACCGATTAATCTAACAAGCTAACAAACTTAAACAACAGTTCATTAAAGAACGACCTGTGAAGCAGTCGTTTTGTAAAACATTGTTTATAATAGCTCTCTTTCTCTCTTGCTCAGAATGTCAGATGGTTCTGTGCCTAGTCCCAAATCTGTTCCAACTTGAAGTAAGTTTCTGAAGCAACTGGTCTGTTAGGAACAGCTAATCCCTCAAGTGTTGCTGATGAGTATGGTTATTTCCACGTGTTGATATAATTAAACTGTGATGTGTGTAACACATGTCATTGTGGAATGAGCTTTTTGTTTCTCTGCATCAATAAGCTAAGATCTAACTTCCTAAAACTGACTGGTGTTCAGAAAATTGTTTATTCATTCTCAAGATTTACCCTGAGTCCACACGGCTTTCAATTTAATTACTAGCCTTTTGCATGAACTCTTGACAAGTGCCTTTTGGATATCAAGGCATGGGATTTTTCACAGACCGGCAAGATTGCCAAATTTGCAGCAGTTTTGTGCAATGGGTTCATGCCCACTCAAAACGGATTGGGATTGTCAAAAATTATAAGAATACATAAGAACCCCAGGAAACAGAGACAACATTAACCATGGTTGGATTTGAACCCGGGTCTTAAGAGGTCAAAAGCCGATATCTAATCGACACTGTCCAACCTCTGAAGAGATTAACTTTTTGAGGGTTTGTACATCAAATAGATTCAAAGCAGAGCTTGCCCATACCAAGGTACTGGTTTGGATCTGCAAGTATAGGTCATGGTATTGTTCCAAAGTGGCTTATATTAAGTTAGTCATAAAAAGCTGATTACCACTTCCTCCAGGATGATTTTGAAATACACTACCACCAATGTACAGTCCTTGTAACATCAGTGCTGTTTGGCAGCTCCTAATGTTCAAACCCAGGAAAGAATCGCCTCATCAAAAGGACCCTCATCTGATTGAGGCTACGGAATCTTTCTTTTCCGAGTTAACTAATTGAAATGTAGGCCTTATGCTTTTAAGACTGGTTGTAGTCTGCAGTTGCAAAAACAAAGCAGTCGTTAATTAAAGGTTCCCTATAAAGTGGTGTGTTGCCATAGAATTAATGTAACTACCTACAGCTATGATGAAAGCAGCACGGGCATATGTAGGGCTGATGATGCACAAAATGAATAAGTATAAAGTTTAAAGATCTTGTGATTTAAGGAAAATATTTGCACTAAAGATCCATTTGACATCAAAAGATTCACTTTTCATTTTTGCTGCTGGAATTTGTTAGCGAGAGTCAACCTCAGTGAAATCTCTCGCACATGGTTTTCATTTGGTTGCCCTTGCAGTCATCTGCAGGCCTTCTCTGCAAGTGATAACAGATTCCATTCTGCTTCAGATGCCTTGGTTGCTTAAAAATGGTCACAACACCATTAAACTCAGGAGGGTAAAGTTCTACCAGGGTTCCTGCCCCTGATCATTATCTAGTGACTCCTGCTAGAATGCGGGTGAGTTTGAAGGTCAAGATTGAGCTTAGTTGTGATGCACCCATAGTCACACAGCCTTCCAATGCTTACTGTCTAAGTTCATATGTGGAGAACGATCAGTTGGGATACCAGACTGTAACCTAATGTCTTAGAGGCTTAACATGGCCTGAATAAGTTTCGTCAGGAGAGGAGGGGACAAGATTGGGGGGATGGGGCAAGGGGGAGAGGGGAATGGTTGATAATCTGACTTGCAGATGTTGAAGTCCTTTAGGTAGTTTCCTGGGGCAACAGGCTACAGCTCTCAATTAAGCACACAGACTGCAACAAGCACCTTGAATTTACCTCTGGCAGTAAGTTAAGACATCCAATCTGGCGTCAGCTGCCATTGTTCTAATCTTTTGCCCTAACTAGCGTCTTTAAGTGTGATAATACATGTTAATAAATGCAACTGAAGGTGGTATCAGAAGCTACTAGTGGTAAGGCTACAAAATGGAATTCAAACGGAGATAAGAACAGCCCTGATTCTTCCAGCCAGAATTATTTATGCTTGCAAACACAGTTTTGCAAATCTCAGGGTGCTATTTTTGACATTCACACAACCAACGCACATGGGCTATTAAAGTCAATTAATTTTCCAAACTTCATTAAAGACCAAAGGAATCAATGACTTGGAAAGAAAAGTGAAACTGAAAAACTGGGTTTCAATGCCCCAGGGTAGAACATATATCACTGAGGTGACATGCAAGTCTTATTTGGCCAGAGGACAAGACATGGAAAGATCTTAAAAAATAATTGCAGAGGCCAGAACATCTACCCTGGAGAACCAGATGTCTGACAATTTTAAATTATGGCTATTGAGACCATGCACTCTCCCAGTACAGTAAAAGTAATTGGAAAAGCACTGTAGCTTAAGCAGCGTGCCAGTACAACATCGTAGCGTCTCTATATGCAGAAAAGCCTTTATATCATATACTAGTTGTACTGCACCTGCTTTGGTAAGACTCTTCCAAAACACCATCTGCAACTGTTTGTGTCTAACTCCACCCCGCATGTTCTCCCAAGTAACAAGTTTGTATATATTAGTCTCTCGAGAAGAGTCATCGCCTTCTTACAGCTTCAGTCTATCCACTATCATATCTCTGAGGACACCGTATGTGGCTCTGGGAGCAAGCCATCCGCTAGCAAGGAGACACCACCAAATAGTATCCAGGGAGGGGAGTCTGCAGCCACTGCTGCTGATCCTTAACAGGTAGTGTTGCCAATCCTCCAGGAATAAAAGGTTAATCTCCAGATGATTGCTGCAAACAATCCAGGGGAAAAAAATCATAGGGGCCTTAAAACAAAAAGTGCGATTCTTTAATTTTCTTTGAACACTTTTATTTATTAGTTATAAAAATATTGAAAATGGGGAAAAAAGGCTGTTTGACCGGGCGGGGCGGTTGGAGGTGAGAGGTCATATGACGAAACCTCCAGGAAAACGTTCAAGCAAAATTGGCAACCCTATTAACTGGGCCTGCTTTCGGGTATTTTAAATTGAGGCCTGTTCCGAGTATTAATGAGTAAGCATGGTATGTAACGACGTGAGAATTACTGCCTGGCTAAAATTAATTGGATCCAAACCCCATTAATTGACTTACACCCATTTTTCACGAGTGTTAAAAATTCACCACAAAGTCAAACCCATATTGTAAAATTGAAACCAGATAGACTATCAGTGAACTGTACTTTTACCTCCAGACAGATAAAATCTACATGAAATTAAGTGAGTATTAAAATTACTTCTAGTTCAGTTAGCACCCTCAAAGCCTACCCTGGTATAAGATAGGATAGATTTTGGGCAAACTGAACACTGTACAGGATTGGAGTCCAACCCAAGAAAGTCTTGATTTGAAATGACCTAGGCTTATATTTAAAACTCTCAGCCAAACCGCTGGATTAATTATGATACCACAGTAGAGTTCCCCTTCTAGAGAGACAAACAGCAGAAATGTGTAATTTCTGCTGTTTGTCTCTGAAGGATCCTGGTGATCCTGCAATGTTAACGTGGAGGGTGCCCTGCTTGATGCCAATTGCGGAAGTGCAGTTATAGCCTCAAGGTAACTGTTCCACGTGCATCCGATGAGGATCAGACTGGCTCATCCTACCAACCGAAAAGAAAAGTAAAAGGCAAAGTAAACGATGAAAACAGCTGAAAAGACCAGACCGCCTTTATGCCCCGGCTTTATCCATCGTTGGCCTTCCGAAATCTCCAGTAACACAACAAAATCTGCAGTATCTATTGTCATGAATTAGCCCACTGAGTCTAAGAGATACATTAGTGGAATGCCATAGGCCAGTTAAACTGCACTTTTTGCATCAATGTGAAGTGGCTGTGCCTCCACACAGATGTAAAAATGATTGCCATAAATCTGGTTTCAAAGTCACCCAAATTGAATTTAGGCAAGAACGCCCTGAAGAGGTAATCTCACACTGGTTCAGCTTCACATTGACCGTGGTATAACTGCAGCCTTAAACTCTACACCAGAGACTCTCAAGCTCCCTTTCAGCAGATAAATCAATTGGGTTAAAAGATCCTTCTCTGGCACACTGCCATTCTACCACAAATGCTTCTTCTGCTGCCATTACAGTGATTTGTGAGCTCAATATTATCCCCCAAGTCGATACTTTTCCTCATCAGTCGACTGGAAGTATACTTTATCTGCAGCCTTTCAAACATATCCTCAGGACCAATTTAATTAACGTAGCTCTTCAACATTTCCTGGCAGCAAAACAACTCTTCGAAAAAAAAATTTAAAATCATTGCTTCCTACCATTGTAAAAATGGATTTGTCAACATTAGTTTAAAAAGTCAAGTTAAAAGTCTTTTTCTTACTTGTTAAAGCTATCAATGATGAACTCGTTGAGTTAAGCAAGATTTAACACCATTAATTATTCAGAGATGGCTGGAGTCATACCTATTGGAGGCCAATCATCTCAGCCCCAGGACATCATTGCAGGATTTCCTCAAGGCAGTCTGCTCAGCCCAACATCGTCAGCTGCTTCATCAATGGCCTTCCCTTTGTTAGAAGGTCAGGAGTGGGGCTGCTCACTGATGATTCCATAGTGTTTTGCTCCATTCACAGCAGCTTCCATAATGAAACATCCCATGCCAACATATAGAAGGACTTGAACAACATTGAGGCTTGGGTTGACAAGTGCCAAATATGTGGCAAGCAATAATGATCACCAACAAGGAAAAGCTTTCAGTGGCTTTCAATGGCATCACCATACCAAGTTCCTGACCATCTTAAGGGTCACCATTGACCAGAATTTTAACGGGACCAGCCATATCAACATCGTAGTTACGAGATCAGTGCTGAAGCTAGGTACTCTGTGACAAGTGGCTCACTCCCTGACCCATCAAGGACTCTCTACCATCCACAAGATTCAAGTTAGGAGTGTGATGAAATGTTCACCACTTGCCTGGATGGGTGCAGCCGCAACAACACTCAAGATGTTTGACACAATTGTCGGACAAATGCCCTAAGAATTGCTTTAAAAGTGAACACAAAATGGAGTCAGTAGTCAGACTGAATGCTGGGAAAGGAACGCGCTAATGCTAATTAGACCATGAAGGCTTATACAAACGAAACATTTCTTACCAAGGATTGAAGATAAGCCATCAGCACCACGGGCTTGGAAACGACTTGGTAAAAGGGGGTATAAAGATGTAAAATTGGGCAGGGTGTAAAACGGCAGCCAATCTGATCCTGTCAGTTTACCTCCAGGCGGGTTAGTTTAAAATTACCCCCTAAAGCTGAGTCTTCAGTTCTCAGTCTTTAGTCTTAGTTTAATTCTCGTTATTTAGTAGTTCTTGTAGATGAAAAGATGAGTCTTTGTAGTAGAAGGTGTACAACTTCTTAAAAATACAGTGAAGTATAGTCAGTATTGATGTGTAGGAAACGTGGAAGCCAAATTGGGCACAAGGTCCTACAAATAACAATGACCAGATAATCTGCTTTTGTGATATTAGTTGAGGGATAAATATTGGCCAGGACACCAGGAAGAATTCCCCAGCTCTTCTTTGAAATGTTGGCATGGGATCTTTTATGTCCACCTGAGAGGACAGACGAGGCCTCGGTTTAACATCTCATCCAAAAAACGACATCTCCGACAGTGCAGCAATCCCTCAGTACTCACTGGAGTGTCTGCCTGGATTATATGCTTAAGTCCCTGGAGTGGGACTTGAACCCACAACCTTCTGACTCAAGAGGCAAGACTGCTACTACTGAGCCACGGCTAACACCCAATTTTAGAATACAAGCTCAAATTTTCTGGTAGGGAGCTGAAACCCAAAACTTGCATTTATATAGCCCCTTTAATGTAGGAAAAGATCCAAAGGCGTTTCTCAGGAGCATAATCAGACGAAAATCAATGTCGAGACAAAGAAGGAGATATTAGATAAGCTTGGTCAAAAAGATGAGTCTTAAGGTGGGTTCTAAAGGAGGAGGGGGGGGTAGAGGGGTGGAGAGGTTTAGGGAGGGAATTCCACAGCCTACTGACCAGAGGTGAAAGTTCCACCAACTGAGCGAGCTTGACATACTTCAGTCCAAATTCTTCCTAAGCATAAGTTTGAAAGTACCTTAAGATGAATGGACATTTTTTTTTGTGGTAAAAGAAATGCAAGTACTTAGGAGAATGTTAAATTCTTTGGAAAGTTATTTTTTTAAAAAAGACTCCTGTGAGGGGACTTCAGCCCTTGTTGCTTCCAACAGTACAGCTGTCTGTTATAATAAAAGCTACAGGAGCAAGCTTGAGTATTGAAATAAACCTTTTAGTAGCTTTTCTGAATAAAAATAACAGACCACTGAAGGCTTTATATTAACACACAATCTTTAATAATGGCCTCAGATGGCTTGCCAAAATACCTTTTATGGGAGGAGACCTTTTAGCTTGATGAAGGTCAGAAAGCCCTGCAGCATTATTCACGCTGCCCATGACATCCGTCTGTGTAGTTTATACCAGTGATGATTCAGTAAAGAATAGAATCACTCATCGAAGTTTAGTGCGGCCTATTCCTTCTTTGCCCTTAGGAGAAAAAAATGTAATAAAACCTTTACTTACAAAAAAATACAGTACTAATTAGCCGATAAAAATCACAATAGCAGAGGAATAAATATCCTCGACTTTCTGACTGCCAAATCCGCTCACATTTAGTTAGATCAGCTAATACAGTTAGCTGAGCTTCCAAGGCATTGCTCAGAGGTAATCTATAGTTTTGAGCATGGTTATAATGTTTAGCTGCTAACCTGACCTGCCTCTTCATGGCCACGGCTCTTGCACTCCCTGTAAGGAAGTGGTCTAAACAGTTTCTGAAGTCAATTAGAAGCTAATTGTTGTTGTTGCTGGAAGTTTCTCTAGCTGCTTGACTCTTTGTTATCGTAACAACTCTCCAAGTTATCTCAACTCCAGAAAACACGCAGGATACAATTGGGTTTATTTCTCTTTTTGTATGTTTTGGTCAGATCGTTGAGTTGTAATTTGTTGATGTTTCATCCAAAGTGTGACGTCTGGAAAGTGACCGACATACTCCACATTGTCACATAAGTCGATGGGTTCTCCAAGTAACCAGCAGAAAGGAGTTAGAGGAAATCATCTCGGCTTTCTCAGTGGTTCCATTGGTAGGTGCAATGCTTGGTATGGTGCTCAGCCATACAGAACAAGAGATATCCAAGTTTGATCCCCATTAAGATGCACTGCAGCAACTCACCAAGACTTCTTCGATGGCAACTCCCAAACTCGCTATCACTGCCACCTAGAAGGATAAGGGCAACTGGTGCATGGGATTACCTTCACCATCAAGTTCTCCTCCAAGTCACACACCATCCTGACTTGGACATGTATTGCCCCGTTCCTTCATCGTCACTGGGTCAAAATCCTGGAACTCTCTACCTAACAGCACTGTGGGAGTACCTTCACCACACAAACTGCAGCGGTTCAAGAAGAAGGCCCACCACCATCTTGTCAAGCACAACTAGGGATGGGCAATAAATGCTTTTTGATTCTGCGATGATGCTGAACGACAATATAAGTCCAACCAACTAAGTGCTACCAACTAAACCATCTTACACTAAGCCATCAGAGGGACTGGAATCAAAACTGACTTATGCTGGTGTACAATTCCACAGGTGTCATTTTCCCTCTAGTACCTTACTAACCATCATGCATCTAGAAAGGCATCAAATTACATTAAATGGCTTAACGCCTCTGGAATGTCATACAAATGCGTTAAGTATGCTTTGGCTAATATCGCCCATGGTCATTTCTAGTCCTTTGTCACTTCTAGGCTTCTTAAAACAATTTGATATCATCTTTCTAAATAATGGCAATATTCTACCATGCTGACTTGGGTTAGTGAGTCAGTTAAATATCTTAGCTTAAAAAGATTAAATTACAAGAATCTGAATGACTCCCCCACAGCAGCATTCAATCGAAACATCTGGAGGTGAAGCACACTTTTATCGTTCTGCTTTATCTATTTAAAAGAACATTGTTATCATGAAATAGAATGTTAGGCAAACCTATTTCTGTCTTGAAAGGGGCAGAAAAAAAATCAGATGACCTACCACTGATTTCTGAGTACATGGTATCAGGTGCCTTCAGCTGTCTAGACCCTAAAATCTGGAATTCCTTCCCTAAGCATCTCCCCTCTCTACCTCTCTCTCCTCCTTTAAGACACTCCTTAAAACCTACCTCTTTGACCAAGTTGCGACCTGTCCTAATATCTCCTCATGCAGCTCGGTGTCAGATTTTGTTTGATAATCGCTCCTGTGAAGCGCCTTAGGATGTTTTACTACGTTAAAGGCGCTATTTAAATGCAAGTTGTTGTTATTGCAAGAAATGCGATAATCTACCTCAGTGTAATTTATACCATTACATTGAATGTTTAGCAAGCAAATGAAAAAGGTGTGCCTGATGCTTTTTTCATAAAAACGGTTCATTTTTAAGTCTTTAAAAAAAAATCAGACACCTTTGGATCACGATAGTTTACACTATATTTATACCTGTTTTACATTTCTGTTAATAAAATTGCAGTATGTACTGCTGGAAACAATGCAAGAAAAGCGTGTTGTCTGATTTAAGGTTCTCTAATCTCCAATCCCTCTCCCCAATGCATCCTTTCGTTCACATCATTATTTAGGTTGCACAACTATGGCCATTGCTCCTTTGAACATAAGAACATAAGAAATAAGAGCAGGAGTAGGCCATACGGCCCCTCGAGCCTGCTCCACCATTCAATAAGATCATGGCTGATCTTCGACCTCAACTCCACTTTCCCGCCCGATCCCCATATCCCTTGATTCCCTTACAGTCCAAAAATCCATTGATCTCAGTCTTGAATATACTCAACGACTGAGTATCCACAGCCCTCTGGGCAGAGAATTCCAAAGATTCACAAGAGTCTGAGTGAAGAAATTCCTTGTCATCTCAGTCCTAAATCACCCACTCCTTATCCTGAGACTATGCCCCCTAGTTCTAGACTCTCCAGCCAAGGGAAACAGCCTCTCAGCAACTACCCTCTCAAGGCCTCTCAGAATCTTATATGTTTCAATGAGATCACCTCTCATTCTTCTAAACTCCAGAGAGTATAGGCCCATTCTACTCAATCACTCCTCATTGGACAACCCTCTTATCCCAGGAATCAATCTAGTGAACCCTTGTTGCACTGCCTCTAAGGCAAGTATATCCTTCCTTAGGTGAGGAGACCAAAACTGTACATAGTACTCCAGGTGTGATCTCACCAAAGCCCTGTACAATTGCAGCAAGACTTCCTTACTCTTGTACTCCAACCCCCTTGTAATAAAGGCCAACCTAATTGCTTGCTGTACCTGCATGTTAACTTTCTGTATTTCGTGTACAAGGACACCCAAATCCATCTGAACACCAACATTTAATAGTTTCTCACCATTTAAACACTTCCTCTCTTGATGCTACTAACCTCCGAATGCATTGTACTACACAGTCTTCCACCTATCTTTATTTTCAGTGTTGGAAATAATTGGTTTCCAGGGTCTAAAAACCTTATTTTTCTCACTCTCCCCTTCCTCCTGAAATCTATATGCTTTTAAAACTCAATTTTTAGCTTCACTTAACCACTACTTCTTAATTTACCTAATATTCTCTCCTCTTTTCAACCTTGGTGCTCTATGGCCTTGCTCCTTCACCTAGGTTAGGGAATTGAATATACCCTTGAAAAGGAATAATTTACAAGGTTATGGGGAAAGAGCAGGGGAGTGGGACTAATTGGATAGATCTTTCAAAGAGCTGGCACAGGCATGATGGGCCAAATGGCCTCCTTGAAACATGAAGTACTTATTTTCTGTGACAAAACCACAGTTTAAAAAGAAAAGCTTCCTTTCTGACCATTGCTGTGCTTTGGGCCCAAACCGGACTGATATAAACCGCAGATGAGACTGCAACTGGAATTTAAAGGGCTCCGCACACGCAGGGCAAGTCATTGGGCATTAAATTGGGCCGTGTGGCGCCCGTTGTTTCCAGCGTGACGTGTGCCGGACGCCATCTTGGTATAGGAGTTAGCGCAGGCACAGATAACGAACGCTGGAATCATGTAAAGTAGGGAGAAAATGGCTTCAATCAGAGTACAACGCCGATTTAAAGTGATACACACCATTTTGGGACTTAACGCTCAACTCAATGCACAGTCTTAACAACGACCATCTGAACGTGTCTTAGAGTGCCTGGAGGACCCCCCACCGGCGCTATTTAAAGGGACCATGCAGGATTTACAGGTTACTGGCTGGATTATTGCTTCTGGCTGCCAAGACATTTGTAACTGTTTTTGGAGATCTCCTAGACTTCAATAGTAGGACTAGGGGGCATAGCCTAGCATTTAGAGCCAGGACATGCAGGAGTGAAGTTAGGAAATGCTTCTACACGCCAAGATTGGGAGAAGTTTAGGAAGCTCTTCTACAAAAAGCAGTTGATGCTAGCTCAATTGTGAATTCTAAATCTGAGATTGATAGATTTCTGTGAACCAAGGGTATTAAGGGATATGGGGCTAAGGTGGATATATGGAATTAGGTCACTAGTCCACCATGATGTCATTGAATGGCGGAACAGGCTCGAGGGGCTGAATGCCTGCTACTGATATGCGCTACCTTCTCCTGCAAGAAAGCAGGACGTGTGTCTGGGCAATGTGTCTGTCGTGTATGTAAAGCTGTCAGTGTGTGTGGCCTGTGAGTTGTGGTTCAGCGGCTTTCAACAGTGGTAATGTGAGAGGGTGAGAGGAAGCATCTGATTGGAAGAGTTGAGTTCTGATGGAAAGAGTTCGTTGGTAGGTGGGTTTTGGGGGGTTTAGTGCGTGAAGGGGTGGATGCGGCTAGTGGTGCAGTTGGTAGGAGACGCCACTTGACAGTTGACCTCACTCACCTTGACCACTCATGTCTAAGCATTAAACTTCTTCCTGTACTGCATCCATGTTCATGATTCTGTGCGCCTGGCAATGACTTCATCCCCTACTGCCTCCCACTGCCTTTTCGGTGTATGTCTGGAGGGCCTCTTGCTCCCCCCCCCTGCGGATATAGGAGGTCCCTCCTTCCTTCTTCAACCAAGGCCTCTGGTGCATCAGCAGAGAACCTTGGTGCATGGACTCTCAGATCGGCAGATTGGTGAGGTCTGGCATGCAGATTGGAGGATGTGGGATTTGGTGGTGCGCAAACTTTATTCAATGTTTTAACATAACTCATCAGTAAACATAGGGATGGGACCTGCATCTGTGCTTTACGCGTGCAATGTCTGATCTCCATTCAGACTCCGTGCAGACAGCAGGCTGTTATATTCAGCAATAACAGGTATCAGCTACCTTTAAGAGATTTCTAACAGACAGCTTGCCTTTAAGAGATTGGAGCTCCCCCTGCTGGTGGAAAGTGTGAATTGTATGGAATCCTTGTTCAACGCTGATTTCCGACGCAGATTGCAGGTAAGTCCTCAGGCCTGACGAAAATCTCGTCCTGCCTGCGCAGGGACCATTGGGCGCGGGGTAATAGCAGATCGTGCTACTCCCGCCCAAAAACAGGCCCTATCCAATTTTCCCCCCATTATGTTTAATGCCTCCATGAACTTTCTTAGGGCAACTCCCACTATAAACCGGGGCAGGCAGGGACATTATTCAGTTCTTGTCACCAAGACATGAGCTGTATCTAACAGTAATTGGTTTGACAATATAAATGGAGAGGGTGTAGCAGGTGTCCTACATCTTTATGAATTACGTTATTTTCCTGTAATCTGATGTTTCAAACACAGAATTTTTTTTTCTCTCACTATTAAACCACTAACTGAAAAAAATATTATTAATGAGGTTAAATATTTGCACAGCTGGAGAAATTTTCTCTCTTCAGACCTGAATCCCTAGGCACTATTTATAACGGTTGTATTAATATCTGCAGTTCACACATGAGTTGACATCGCTCTACCTGTGAACCCTGCTTCCCCCAACACCACCAACCCCCCCCCCAACTCTTCCCCCATTATCTCAAACTTCCATTAACCAACTTGGGACGACAATGCCTGTTTTTGTAGTTTTAAGTCCAGGCCTGACTTAATCAAGCGGAACTGAAAGGTCTCAATGTTAGGAAAAGAAAATCCTCGGTGAATGAAGAGTGTGTTTACAAATGTGCTCCCCCTCCAATTTCAAAAGCTTAAAAGCATTTTTTTAAAAATAGAATCATAGAATGATACAGCACAGAAGGAGGACATTCGGCCCATCGTGCCTGTGCTGGTTTTTACTTTTACAAAGAAAATTGCACCAGTTCATGTTTCTGTTGCCATTTTTGATCCTCTGAACTGACCAAAGAATTTACATGCACTTAATATTAATTAATTGTGTATCAATGGCAATTAAAACCATTCCATTGGAGTGTCAACAGCCTTTCACCATACCTTGTAAATATTACCGCTCTACGTCCAGCCGCAAAGGGATGGAATTGGCGGGTTGATGGAAAAATGCTCCCCCAAGGCCCAAGACAAAAAAAAAAGAGTAAGAAGGTCTTCTGAGAGGTTTGAGGACAATATGCTCCTCCCTAAACTCAGGAATTCTACCCCTCACTCATATTAAACGGCAACGATTTACTGGGCCTTCCCTCCTCTCAAGAAACTCAATCATCAAACGAATCCAGCCAGGGGAAACAGCCTCTCCGCATCTACTCCGTCAAGCCCTCTGAGAATTTTATACATTTCAATGAGATCACCTCTCATTCTTCTAAACTCCAGAGACTATAAGCCCATTCTTCTCAGTCTCTCCTCATAGGACAACCCTCTCATCACAAAGGGAATTTTGCCTCCAGCATCCTAGCCATCAGGTTGCTAGTATTTTTAAAGTGTCCTCCACCAGACAATCCAACCCATCAGATACATTAAATGACACTGGTTAGGCAGCCCTTCTAAAGGTAAATTCCGCCCCCCCCCCCTCCCCATTTCTAACCCCAGCTGTGCTCTTTGCCACATGTATGGTTTCTGCTTATTGTAAGCTCAAAGGTGTGAGTCTGCTTGTAGAACGAGGAAGAACAAACCAAATTCAAAAGCATTTCTAGGTGGGAAAGTAAGCTGTGAGGAGGACACAGCTTCTGCTCCTATTTCTTATATTCGCAGAAAAAGGCCATTCGGCCCAATTGGTCTGTGCCGTTGTTTCAATTTCACACGAGCCTCCTCCCATTCTAATTACCTCTTTGCATCCTGCCCCCTTATCCCTCTATTCCCTTCTCCCTCGTGTATGTATCAAGCCTCTCCTTAAATGCATCAATACCAGTTGGTTCTACCACTCAATATGGCAGTGAGTTCCACATTCTCACCATTCTCCGTGTAAAGAA
This sequence comes from Heptranchias perlo, assembly GCF_035084215.1. Lineage (NCBI taxonomy): Eukaryota > Metazoa > Chordata > Chondrichthyes > Hexanchiformes > Hexanchidae > Heptranchias > Heptranchias perlo. The sequence continues at coordinate 9,136,397 of NC_090330.1, forward strand.
ATTCCTCCTAAATTCTTTATTTGATCTGTTAGTGGCTATCTCATATTTATCCCCCTTGTTCTGGACTCACCGACTCGCGGAAACAGTTTCTCCACATCTGCCCTATCGAACCCCCTTCCTAATTTTGAAGACCTCTATCAGGTCTCCTCTCAAGTCTTCTCTTTTCCAGAGAAAATGTCAAATCTCTAATTCATGTTTTAAAGTGCCTCGGCAGCTTGTTTAGATTCTGAGCCACATCACTTGGCAACAATAAATATAACAAGGCACAGATGTGGGAGACAGCAACAACATCAAAGCAACAAATTAGCCACGTAACCAAAATGAACTGATGAAAGGGAAGTTCGTTAGCAAGTTTCACGTATTATTTGTCTGATCGATGGTATTGAGAAGAACAAGTCAAGGTTCCTAAAATTAAACAGCTCCCTTGGGAACAATATTGTGCCAGTAATGTACATGTGGTTTCAACGCTGTCACCTTTAATTCCAGAAATAATATTTTCAATGATCCTATCAACACACATACAATTTATTTACATAAACGGGATACCTAACCAGCACAGTGAAGAAAAAGTTTGCAGAAGTTATAAACTGAGGTTGCACAATGCACTGGCCAGATCACTCTTGTTTGAGCAAAGAAATTCTTTTTTTTTTGCTTTTCATTCTTGGGATGTAGACGACACTGGCAAGGCCGGCATTTATTGTCCATCCCCAATTGCCCTTGAGAAGGTGGTGGTGGGCCTTCTTCTTGAACCGCTGCAGTGTGTGCGATAATAGCGGTTTCATACAACCGAGCAGCTTGCTAGGCCACTTCAGAGAGCAGTTAAGAGGTTCTGAAGAAAGGTCATCGACCTGAAACATTAACTCTGTTTCCCTCTCTGTAGATGCTGCCTGACCTGCTGAGTGCTTTCAGCAATTTCTGTTTTTATTTCAGATTTCCAGCATCCGCAGTATTTTGCTCTTGTTGATGTGGGACTGGAGTTACATATAGGCCAAACCAGGCTAAAATGCCAGATTTCCTTCCATAAAAAGGACATTGGTGAGCCAGTTGGGCTTTTATGACAATCCGACAGCTTCACAGATAACTTTTACTGATATCAGTTTTTATTTCCAGATTTTTTTTAAACTGAATTTAAATTGTCAAACCTCCATGGTGGGATTTGAACTCAGGTTCTAACTGAATTATTATTCGAGGCCTCTGGATTACTAGTCCTGTATCATAACCACTACACTCATGTATCCGTAAGGAACACATTTAGATAAATGTGAGGTGATGCATTTTGGTAGATCGAATCGGGCCAGGACCTACTCCGTTAATGGGGAGAGTTATAGAACAAAGAGATCTAGGAGTACAGGTTCATAGCTCCTTGAAAGTGGAGTCACAGGTGGATAGGGTGGTGAAGAAGGCATTCAGCATGCTTGGTTTCATTGGTCAGAACATTGAATACAGGAGTTGGGATGTCTTGTTGAAGTTGTACAAGACATTAGTAAGGCCACACTTGGAATACTGTGTACAGTTCTGGTCACCCTATTATAGAAAGGATATTATTAAACTAGAAAGAGTGCAGAAAAGATTTACTAGGATGCTACCGGGACTTGATGGTTTGACTTATAGGGAGAGGTTGGATAGGCTGAGACTTTTTTCCATGGAGAGTAGGAGGTTTAGGGGTGATCTTATAGAAGTCTATAAAATAATGAGGGGCATAGATAAGGTAGATAGTCAAAATCTTTTCCCAAAGGTAGGGGAGTCTATAACGAGGGGACATAGATTTAAGGTGAGAGGGGGGAGATACAAAAGGGTCAAGAGGGGCAATTTTTTCACTCAAAGGGTGGTGAGTGTCTGGAACGAGCTGCCAGAGGCAGTAGTAGAGGCGGGTACAATTTTGTCTTTTAAAAAGCATTTGGACAGTTACATGGGTAAGATGGGTATAGAGGGATATGGGCCAAGTGCAGGCAATTGGGACTAGCTTAGTGGTATAAACAGGGCGACATGGACATGTTGGGCCAAAGGGCCTGTTTCCATGTTGTAAACTTCTATGATTCTATGATTTGTTTGTGTTAAGCAGCCACAGGATCATATCTTGCAGCGTAAATATGAGATGGACATAATTTCTATGGACTTATTTTCCTCCGTTCTGGCTATGTATCCCAACATTTAACTTACATTTTAATTGCTTCTCAACACTGACGATGATGGGTCTACTTTCGCCATCTAATTCAAATAAATGGGTTAATGCGATGGTTAAAATATTGGACATATTAGCCATGTGTAATCTAATATCTCAGTGTGATTCCAAGGCCTTGGAGTACTGTATAGTATCTTGCTCACCGCACTTCCTAAAGGACATACATGCATTAGGGAGTTTGCTGATAAGAACAAGAATGACCGCAAGTGTAAAGGAGATGAGCCACGGGGAAAGATTAAAGCAGGTTAAGCTCCACCATCTGTTGGGAAGAAGGTAAAGGGATAACCTCACTGAAATATGTATATAAAGTATAATTAAATATACCCAGAACATTATTTCAAAAGTAGCACGTTATTTCAAAAGGCCAGTAACATCAGAGACATAAATTAATGAAAATGAAACTTTAAATGGATATTTTTTTTAAATTCTCTACTGAAAGGCCGTTTGGAACGATCTGCCAAGTACAGCAGTAGAGTGATCGATATTAATGGCTCTTGATAATACAGTTTGCTGCTAGGCTGAGGGAGTGACAATAGGGCGATTAGTACTGAAGTGTTGATTGGCCTTTTCCTGCCTTTGACTTCTCTTCATGTTTTTATATTCTTTCCGACTGTTTTTGATTCTATCTGCTGTGTTATTCTCTTTCTCCGGTCATAGACCATACCCTCCCATCATTATTCATATCACATTGCCTGCCACTTCTTCGAGCTCTGACTATTAAGGGAAATATAAAAAGAGATAGATGTGTGATCAAAAAAAATGTGAGACTGACTGCAAATCCATTTATATTCTATGTTTATCCCTAAAAGTCAGACATAGGTCGTTAAGACCTGCTAGAACTCCAAACTGTTCTCTTAAAGGATGAGGCTTGATGTCTTATTTTAACGCAAGGTCAGTGAGTCATTTATCCATATGGAGTCTTCACCCAACTGAGGGGAGATGAGGAGAATTTCTTTATGCAGCAAGTGGTTATGATCTGGAATTCACTGCCTGAAAGGATGGTGGAAGCAGATTCAATAGTGGCTTTCCAAAGGGAATTGGATATAAATTAAAAAGGGAAAGATTTGCAAAGCTATGAGGAAAGAGCAGGAGAATGAAACTAACTGAATCGTTCTTTCAAAGAGCCGGCACGGGCACGATGGGCCGAATTGCCTCCTTCTATGCCATGTGATTCTATGATTCTAACTGCCCTCCTGGATACTTTTTCTGACTTTGATGTCACAGCATCACCATCCCAGAAGCACACATCAGAAATTCGTAGTGCACTGCGGATAATTAATTTTAAATGGTCAGAAAATCCTACGCAACTCACACCCAGTGCTCCCAATATCCGCTTCCATTGGGCAAGGCTTCCTGCCAGTATAGGGCAAAGTCGGAAAAGTACCCCTAGAATGTATGGATACACTGCAGTCGGTGCATATGGATTTCATGTTCTGAAGGCAGGAAAGGAGGGCCCTTATTTGTTATTAGTTGCTCCAGACTTTCTCCATTAGGGCAATTAAGGTTATGAAACACTTTTATTATGGATATATCTTGGCATTCACAGTTGATGAATATTGGAAAATATTACTTGTGTGACATAATTTCTATTTGAGGCAGCCCTCTTTTGATCTGTGTGATGTCCCGATTGGAATGCAATGACCTACTGTGCACTACTATGGTGCTTGCTGCAGTCATGTGTTTGCATTAACAGAGTCCATATGTAATAGAACGCATATAAAGAAATACAGCAAATGAGCCACTTAACCCCCGGCCGTCTCCTTTTAGTTGCGGCAAATCCAATATGAATAACATAGCACATTAATATTATTTTTTTACATGTACTGACTCACCTTTTTCTCTACTGAAAAATTACTTTGTAGTAGTCAGTTACTGTATACAGTGGGTTCTTTGCACGTGGAGCCACGTCATCAGTTCTTCAGTTAAGGGTCAGCTTTGGTTCAATGGTAGCACTTTCACCTCAAAATCAGAAGGTTGTGAGTTCAAGTCCCACTCCAGAGACTTCAGTACATAATCTAGGCTGACACTCCAGCGCAGTACTGAGGGAGTGCTACACTGTCGGAGGTGTCGTCTTTCAGATGAGATGTTAAACCGAGGCCCCATCTGCCCTCTCAGGTGGATATAAAAGATCCTGTGGCACTATTTGAAGAAAAGCAGCGAAGTTCTCCCTATGTCCTGGGAATTAATCCCTCAACCAACATCTAAAAAACAGATTATCTGGTCATTATCTCATTGCTGTTTGTGAGACCTTGTGGCACTCAAATTGACTGCCATGTTTCCTACATTGCAATAGGGACTACTATTTTGTTTAAGTGATGAATGTTGGTACCTATGCAGCCGTTCCCATAGTAACAACAGCTACTGGAGATCTATTGATGGCTATTTAAGTCATTGCTATGTAGGCACGGCTTAGGAACCAAGAAATGACTCACTCTTGCAGATTCTGCACTTCCCAAAGTAAATCATCGCTGAGTTATGCCATGTGTTGTAACCTAACTACAACCCACCTCCACCACTGGTACTGCAAATGGCTATGAAGATCACAACCACCCTGAACTATTATGCTATGTTGTCATGCCAGGCTGCTACTGGGTACAAGAGTAACATTGGCCAATCCAGCTTTGCACAGCTGCATAACACAAGTGACTAATGCATTGTTTGTTGCAGAAAGTCAATTCATTCAGTCCCCTGTGGACAACCACTGCAATTTCGCAGAATTGGCAGGATTCCCCAAGGTCCAATGTAGTTGACTCTTAAATTAAATATTATGCGATATATTTTCCGACCTATTGGTGCCGGTGCAGAGCTTTGCACAACAGGAGCGACAAATCAGGAATTCAAGCATGGAGATCACGGCCTGTACAATTTTCAGTCCATCAAAATTAATGGACATAAAATCAGGCAGTCGTGAATCGTGCATGCTGAATTCCTGCTATGCGTTCTCGACAGGAGCACTGACGCGTCATGTCTACCCCATAAGTAATCCTTTTTTAGTAATTAGGGCCTTATACATATAGAGGGGTCGATTTTCACTGCCTTCGCTTGGCATTAATGGGACGGTAATGACCTCAAAATGCGGTCGGTTGCTTTAGCATCCTGTTTACGCTGGCGATGCAGCCGGCTCCATTTTGAAATGGGCCTACCGCCGGGCGTCCAGCCAATATGCCCCTTTTAATACAGAAATCTAGGTCCTATGACGTAATTAAGACTTCAATTGCCATTTTATGTCGGAACTGGTCGGACTGTGCACAGTACAGGCTTCGATCATTTCCACGGGCGATGGAACCGAAGACACCTGCCAATGGTAAACGCTGAATTAACTTTTGTAGGCTCCTCCGAGACGCCAGCGGAATGGACGGCCAACCAGCACACTCCGCCTGAAAGTCAACATCGCCCCCAGTGTTTTAGTAACTTTTCTACCCAATTACTGCAGCACAGGAAATTGTTCTTTCAGTATTCAACCATAGTACAGTGGTAAAAGATTACCATTAATAAACACCAATGTGTTACCGAACAGCTCATTTTAATATTAGAAATGAAAACAGGGAAAGCTATGACTAAGTGAGTTTGCCAATTTGTACCAAATCATGAGAGTTTTATGCTGTGGACTGACACTCTGTAAGAGCTGGTTGAGACAGCCTGAACTCATTTCACGGGGGCCACTTACAACCAGAAGAGTGAGGAACCAATTTGCCTGAATCGATTTTAGCAATCTTCTTCAAAGTCATGAAAACTTCGGTTAATTCATTGCATAGAAATGAAAACAAGTCCAACTTTTCCACATAACTTAAATTCCCCGACAGCCAGAATCATCTTTGTTGCCGTAAGACAATCCTTAATTCAACTGATGTTATACTTTTGTGGCAAATATTCTTTTGGCAGGAATGAACTACGCCCACAAAACTCCAGTGCTTGTCACGGTTTATTGTGCAGTTTAGAAGCTCCCATCTAAATTCCTCAGCTCCAACTGAAGTCTTGGAGTCTCTTTCCTTCGCTTGGCATTGTCTTTTTCCATCATCTTACTGGAGAGATAGAATTCAAAACATTGCACATCTGACAACTTATGGCTCTAACCTCAGCACATGACGATATGGTGCTAAAGAATAAATCATTGATTGATCAACAATGTCCAGGAATTGTACTGTCTTTTCCTTGACTGACTGAGTGCCCAATTTCCAACCCCCGCCCCCCCACAACTCGATTTTAAGCTTCAGCATTTCTCCTCCCAGCTGTATCCAGAAACTCCGAATCATAATTGTCAGACCAGCTCCCACGACCTGGACCCTCTCTTTTAAAAGTCTGTGTCACAAAAGCCTCATCATTTCGCTGACTGGCCTTCCAAAAAAGATAAAACGTAAATCACAGGGGCTCGTTGGTGATGCAAAGCGGGGCTGGCACTTGGAGTAGATTCTCATTCAGGTCATTTGGTTCTGCAGAAGAGAGAGCTCTTCTCCGCGTTGTCAGACTACAGAATAAACTTCCTTCGGTCGAATACGCCATTCTTGATAGGTTTTCTCTTTATATTGAGAGGACTAGCCGAAGGCTCATCGTGCAGGGCAACACCAAGGTTGGAAGAGAATTGCGCTCTTTAACCCTCAAAGTGCCGGGATGGAATAAACAGCTGGACCAAGACATTAACCCATTTAATTCCTCCTTCAGGTGCCAACAGACATGCTGTACATTTCCAACATTTTCTGTTTTTAATTAAGACGAAACATGTAACCGGAGGGCATAAATCTTAGGAAACATTAATTTTTTTTTTAGGAACAGGAAAAGGCCATTTGGCCCAACAAGCCTCGACAAAATGGAACAAAGACAAATTGTTCACTGTGGAGAAAGGTTGATGTACCCAAGGGACACATGTGAAATTTTAGGAAGTTAGGAGTAAGAAACAGAACATTTTCACCCAGGAGTAATAGGTTTATGGAATAAGTTAGCAGGAAAAGTCAGTTGAACTGGACAGTACAGCTGGTTTCAAGAGGGAATCAGATACATTGCTGGAGAGAAATGGGACTTTGGTATATGGGGAGAAGATCTCCTTTATGCGTTGTGTAACAGAAAAGGAAACCCATTCACTACCCAGAACAAGCTCTATAGTGTTATAGCCCCCATATCTGATCCGCACTCCCATCTGGCAAGGCTCCACAGTAAGATCACCGCCTCAGTAAATTAGCCCGATAGTGCATCAGAAGAAATGGTCTTGTACCCATAGAAGGTAGGTAGATGGGGGTGGATCAAGGCTTGCTGGGCCTGATGACCTTGACTGTTCCTTTAAACTTCTTGGAACTGACTCCCCCCCGATCGGGCACTCCCGATGAACAGCGATGCTCGTAGAGAGTGCTGGACAGGAATTTGAAAGCCCAAAGCCCCTGATTTTCTATCCATTGATTTCTATCCATGGATGAAAAATCAAGATCTGTGGGCCTGTGATTTCCTGCCTAGTGCTCCCTGCGAGCCTCAATCCTCACCAGGGACCACTTAATTAGGAAATCAGCCACCTTGTGTTCCCTTTAGATTTTTTTTATATATACTGGAGCCTTTTTAATTCAGGCTGCGGTGACTCAGCCTCAAGCATTCGTGCTACTAAATCAAGCTCCCTTTCCCAACAGCAGACTCGTAGACCAATGTAAAAGCAAGTCTTCTGCTGCAATAACAGAGGCCCGCTCTCCTGGAATCCGAATTAAAATGGCGTCAATAAAAAGTAGCTTCGGTGGCTAATCTCAATCCCGCCTTCTCACCGTTGCCCAACCTTGACCATTCGGTGTTCTAATTCCCATATCATAGACTGAGATAGAAAGCACGACAGCCCAGCCCATGCAGGATCAGCAGCTGGTCGAACCAGACAATTAATTACACCACACACATTTCAAGTATGCTGGAAACTGTTTAAGGAACAGTCATAATTATCCTGACATTTCTCAAAAACACTTTTACTTGACAGGCTGTCATAATAAAGCTTTTAATAGTCACGGATACTACATTCTTAAACGTTCGCCTCCTGAGAAAGGAAAACAGACTGGAAGTTTCCAATTTAGATTTCACCTTCCCTCTGCACGCCTGGATTGCTTTTAGCGGTGTGAAGAGAAACAAAAATCTAAAAGTTGATAGAATTAGTGAAACTTTCACTAACACATGCTGCCCTTGTAATGATTTATTGTGTCCGTAAGGAATTAAGACTTGACGTTATGCAGAAGTATTTATTTGGGAGTCACTGTACTATAGCACTAGAAAAACAGTCAGACAGCACCCGTTGTCCAGTGTGTGTTACGCTTTGAGACCCAAGATTAACTGCCCCGTGTTCAAGGAATTCATTTCGTCCATCTCCACTGGGTGAAGCCCAAGGACACCAGGGTGAAGGCCAATGCCATCAGATCAAGTATCTGAAGAAGGCCTCAATTAATATAACACAGACAGCCCATTCAAACTATAGACGCGCGCCAGTGAATGGTCATTTGGAAATTTGTATCTCTGAAATAATTAGAGTCCTGATGTGCCCATCAGATGCAGAAAGCTTCAATCAACAACAACTTAACTTTACAGAGGGCCTTTAATATAGAATAGATGCTTAACAGAGGTGTAATTAATAAAACCAAACCAGTGGACATCATGTAATCATACTCCATGGTAACCGGGCATATACCAGAGACCGAAACGTGAGCAAACAGTCAGAAAGACTCTCCCCAGCAATCTTACATATCCTGGATCTGACTTCAGTTTGAATGTTATTTAGTAATGTTCCCTTAATAATCAGCATCTAAACTATATCAATCAAACAACCCATTTGAAGCAGATTACTCCAGCCAGTGCATTTAAGATGGAGTTCTGTTAACAGCAGCTGCACAGCTTCTGTATTTACTGGCCTAGAAATTCGGCCTGTTTTTTGGCGCTAAAATGGCCTCCTAAGCCTCCAAAATGGCGGTCAGAAAGTGCACGCTGATTACGAGCCAGAAGTGCACTGCCCGCCATATTAGCAAAGACGGAAAAAAAAAAAATCGGCGCGCAGTGCCCACGACTGAAAGACATTAGGCACTTTATTTGCATATGCAAAGGGCCTAATACCTGTTTGAGCCCTCCAATGCAAGATTGGCTCTCCCCGAGGTAGCCGGCAACAAGGCCGCTGCACTCAGGAAAAACAGGCCTTACGTGCGGCCTAACAAACGGTCCTTAAATAGGGTTACCAACTCTGGGTTGGACATATTCCTGGAAGTTTCATCACATAACCTCCAACTGCCCCGCCCAGTAAAACAGCACTTTTCCCCTATCTCCAATATTTTTATAACTAATAAATGAAAGTGTTCAAAGAAATCAACAAAAACACATAATTTTTTTTTAATGCTCCTATGATTTTTCTCCCGGGTTTGCTCACAGCAGTGTCCAGGAGATTAATCTTTCAATTCCTGGAGAGCCCACGGCAATCCTGGAGGGTTGGCAACCATATCCTTAAAGGGACCACTTGTTAGGACGCAACCAACAAGCTAAGTTTTTTTTAAAAATACTCAAAGGATGCAGGCCCCGCCCCATCCTGCTGATCGCCGCCTTAGGGAAAAAATGTTTGACCCGACTTCTCTTTGACTCTTAACTTCCTCATTTTTAACTTGTGTCTCGTCAAGATATTTAACATGCAGCATCATAGAATCATAGAAAGGTTACTGCACGGAAGGAGGCCATTCAGCCCATCGAGACCGTGCCGGCTCTATGCAAGAGCAATCCAGCTAGCTCCACGCCCCCGCCCTATCCCCGTAGTCCTGCAAATTTTTCCTTTCAAGTACTTATCCAGTTCCCTTTTGAAGGCCATGATTGAATCTGTCTCCACCAACCCTTCAGGGAGTGCATTCCAGATCCTAACCACTCGCTGCGTAAAAAGGTTTTTCCTCATGTCACCTTTGGTTCTTTTGCCACTCACCTTAAATCTACGCCCTCTGGTTTTTGACCCTTCCACCAATGGGAACAGTTTCTCTCTATCCACTCTATCTAGACCCTTCATGATTTTGAATACCTCTATCAAATCTCATCGCAACCGTCTCTGTTCCAAGGAGAACAACCCGAGCTTCTCCAGTCTATCCACGTAACTAAAGGCCCTCATCCCTGGAATCATGCCAGTAAATCTTTTCTGCATTCTCTCTAAGACCTTCACATCTTTCCTAAAGTGCGGTGTGTTGTGGTCGAATCAGTGTTTTATAAAGATTCATCATGACTTTCTTGCTTTTGCACTCTATGCCTCTATTTCTGAAGCCCAGGATCCCGTATGCTTTTTTAACTGCTTTCTCAACCTGCCCTGCCACTTTCAACGATTTATGCACATATACTCCCAGATCGCTCCGTTCCTGTACCACTTTTAGAAATGTGCCCTCTAGTTTATATTGCCTCTCCTCGTTCTTCCTACCGAAATGTATCACTTTGCATTTTTCAGCATTAAATTTCATCTGCCACGTGTCTGCCCATTCCACCAGCCTGTCTATGTCCTCCTGAAGTCTATCACTATCCTCCTCACTGTTCACTATACTTCCAAGTTTTAGTGTCATCTGCATTTGGAAATTGTGCCCTGTACACCCAAATCCAACTCATTAATATATATCAAGAAAAGCAGTGGTCCTAGTACCGACCCCTGGGGAACACCACTGTACACCTCCCTCCAATCCGAAAAACAACCGTTCACCACTACTCTCTGTTTCCTGTCCCTTAGCCAATTTTGTATCCATGTTGCTACTGCCCCCCTTATTCCATGGGCTTCAATCTTAATGCAAGCCTATTATGCAGCACTTTATCAAATGACTTTAGAAAGTCCATATACACCACATCAACCGCATTGCCCTCATCGACGCTCTCTGTTACCTCATCAAAAAACTCAATCAAGTTAGTTAAACATGATTTGCCTTTAACAAATCTGTGCTGGTTTTCCCTAATCAATCCACACTTGTCCAAGTGACTGCTAATTCTGTCCCGGATTATCGTTTCTAAAAGTTTCCCCAACCCCGTGGTTAAACTGACTGGCCTGAAGTTGCTGGGTTTATCCTTACACCCTTTTTTGAACAAGGGTGTAACAATTGCAATTCTCCAGTCTTCTGGCACAGCCCCCGTATCCAAGGATCTTTGGAAGATTACGGCCAATACCTCTGCAATTTCCACCCTTACTACCCTCAGCAACCTAGGGTAGCATCCCATTTGAACCTGGTGACTTATCTACTTTAAGTACTGCTAGCCTTTCTAGCACCTCTTCTTTATCAATTTTTAGCCCATCCAGTATCTCAACTACATATTCCTTTACTGAGACTCTGGCAGCATCTTCTTCCCTGGTAAAGACAGATGCAAAGTATTCATTTAGTACCTCGGTCATGCCCTCTGCCTCCATGAGTAGATCTCCTTTTTGGTCTCTGATTGGCTCCATCCCTCTTCTTACTACCTGTTTACTGTTTACATGCCAATAGAAGATTTTTGGATCCCCTTTTATGCAGGCCGCCAGTCTATTCTCATACTCTCTCTTTGCCCCTCTTACTTCCTTTTTCACTTCCCCTCTGAACTATCTATATTCAGCCTGGTTCTCACTTGTGTTATCAACCTGACATCTGTCATATGCCCCTTTTTTCTGCTTCATCTTACTCTCTATCTCTTTTGTCATCCAGGGAGCTCTGGCTTTAATTGCCCTGGCGGGAATGTACCTAGACTGTACCTGAACCATCTCCTCCTTAAAGGCCGTCCATTGTTCAATTACAGTTTTGCCTGCCAATCTTTGATTCCAATTTACCTGGGCCAGATCAGTTCTCCTCCCACTGAAATTGGCCCTCCTCCAATTGAGTATTTTTACTTTAGACTAGTCCATGTCTTCTTCCATAGCTATTCTAAACCTTATGATACAATGATCGCTGTTCCCTAAATGTTCCTCCACTGACGCTTGCTCCACTTGGCCCGCAGAACCATTTCCAGCAATGCCTCCTTCCTTGTTGGGCCAGTAATGTACTGATCAAGAAAGTTCTCCTAAACACACTTCAAAAATTCCTCCTCCTCTTTGCCCCTTATATTATTACTATCCCAGTCTACATTAGGATAGTTGAAGTCCCCCATTATCACTACTCTATGGCTTTTGCACCTCTCTGTAATTTCCCTGCAAATTTGCTCCTCTATATCCATCCCACTAGTTGATGGCCTATAGAATACACCCAATAGTGTAATGGCGCCTCTATTATTTCTTAATTCTAACCAAATAGATTCTGTCCTTGACCCCTCCAGGACATCCTCTCCAGCACTGCAATAGTCCCCATAATCAATACTGCCACCCTCCCCCCTTTCTTCCCTTCCCTATCTTTGCTGAACACCTTGTATTCAGGAATCCTACCCTTTTCTGAGCTAGGTCTCCGTTATCTCCACAACATCATATTCCCATGTGGCTAACTGCACCTGCAGCTCTCCAAACTTGTTTAACATGCTTTGTGTGTTTACACACATGCACTATAAACCTATCTTAGACTTTCTTGTACTCTTTCTTAGTCTGGTCCCATTTACTACCGTACTATTTCATGCTCTAGTGCTATCTTTCTCTCCCGATCCTTTGTGCCCCTTGTTTCTCCTTTCCAATTCTACATCCTGGTGCCCATCCCCCTGACAAATTGTTTAAACACCACCCCCCCCCCCAACCCCCATAGCACTAGTGCACCTCCCCGCGAGGACATTGGCCCCAGCTCCATTGAGGTGCAACCCGTCCGGCCTGTACAGTTCGCATCTCCCCCAGAACTGGTCCCAATGCCCCAGGAGTCTAAAGCCCTCCCTCCTGCACCATCTCTCCAGCCACGCATTCACCTGCTCTATCCTCCTAGTTCTACGCTCGCCAGCATGTGGCACCAGCAGTAATCCGGAGATTACTACCTTTGAGAAATAAAACATCACATTGCTGGAGTAAAACTGTAACAAATCGGGACTTTGTACCAAAGGGAAGAAGGGCCAATAAGCATAAATCTGAAGAAGAAATGACTAAAAATGGAATCCGCAACATCTGCAGGCTAAGATTCTCAGCTGGACATCTTAGAAATAGTCATACAGGACAAAAGGGATGATCCTTTCAGCATCGGAAAAGCAGATTACCACTGTACCTTAGGGGGGACACTAATCTCCACGTGCAACTCCCGCTATTGAATGAACCGCATTCATATATGAAGAGAAAATAAACGTGCATGAAAGCTCCCAAGGCCTGAACTGCAGGCCTTGTAATACTTGGTCTTGTAACACACTAGAGTGAAAGGTGACAGATCCATGAGGTATAATGAAAACTGGAGCAGGAGTGAGCGTTCAACAAACAACTAATTGTGTGCAGCCCGTGGGAGTTTTGAAAATGGATGTAGGGGTTGGGGGGCGGGGGTTGGAGGCTGAGGGAAGTTATCCAAAAGGAGTTGATTGATACGTCCCAAGAGTAGAAGGGAGAAAAAGTCACGTTTGATTGATGTTGTACATATGCAAAAATAAAATGTTTTGAATACAAATAGCTCATGTGTATTGCATAGAGGATACAGGATGACTGAATTAGAAAACAATAATCCAATAAAAGGTTTGTAGGTGATGACATAAACCACAGATGTAACGTGAGAGTAGTTTTGTACCTGTCAATTGAATCTCCGGATTGGATTACTGTCTTAAATGCATTGCCAGCTCTCCAAGGCTATTTATATGTGGTTAATGGTGAATTTTTAAAAAATATATAAAGTACATTTTAACCTCTAGAGTACTTCTGACAAGTCATCTAGTTACAGCAGCACTCTCTGCTGCTAACTTTATCACTGACTTATATCATCAGCCAATCAAACCAATGCGGAGTTTCAAATGCCATCTAATTTTATCATTATAGGTTAACCTGAACATTCTGATAATATGGTCAACTTAAATTATAGATTTGAAATGTTCACTAGTTTTCTTTAGCAGAATGGCTAGTCATTAATGGCGTGGTAGGTATTAGAAACATGGCAGGTATTGATAATATAGCAGGTAATAATAACATGGCCACATTTTGATAGTATGGAAGGCAATAATAGTATGGCCAGGTATTGATAATATGGCCAAATGATCCTATTAAATGGCCTTTGGGTTTGTTTTTTTAGTGAGTCAGGGACTGTTTTGAACTTATGTGGCTCGGGGCTAGATCCAGAACAGCTGAGGAGGCCAAGAAAATAAAGTAATAAACTTAGAGAAAGAAAGAACGAACTTGTATTTATATAGCCATTCACGACCTCAGGACGTCCCAAAGTGCTTTACAACCAATGATGTACTTTTGAAGTATAGTCACTGTTATAATGTAGGTAAAGCAGCAGCCAATTTGCACAGCAAGGTCCCACTAACAGCAATGTGATAATGACCTGATAATCTGTTTTAGTGATGTTGGCTGAAGGATAAATATTGGCCAGAAATATGTAAAAAGTGAAATGAAAGTTGGAATACAACCTTTAAGTAATAAGGGTGCAAAATAAAAAAACTGAAATAGTAAAACACTTTATTGATGGGCTCGATTTTTTAACCGTTGACTATGAGTGATCAGACAAACTACTTAGAATTCTTAAAGATAGTTCATACAAGTAGAGGGAGGCTAACTTTATAGTAACATAGGTGTTTCTGACATATTGATATCTTCATTACTGTAATATTGGGTTTATTTCAACACTACAGGGTGTGAGCAGAAGGCTTAACAGCTCAGGCAACTTGGAATACCCCTGAGCTGTTGGCAATCCGAGCGTTTAGCGCCAGTTTGGGTTAAGAGCCAGATAGTGTTTCAGAAACTGTTCTTCTGCCAAATTACATAGGATCTCAAAAGATGTGACTCAATGGTGTAGGACTCCACTGAATATGCAACACAAGCAATATTACTGGATTAATTTAATACGAAGTCAACTGGATTAATTTAATATGCAGTCAGAGAAACATTCTCCCTAACTGAAAACCTGCTACACAAATACTTGATTTAAAAAAAAACACAAAATTGGAAAATAAAATAAACAGAGACAAAAAACAGTTGTGCTCCTCTGGAACCAAGCAATTGTCCAATCACGTTGGCGGAGATGGATTTATTGGCAAGCAGTAAAATAAAATGGCTTTTCACAATTAATGATGCACCCTTGTGTATTAATAATGAGATGATTGTCAAAAGTCATCGGTGACATCATTAAAAGGAGTTGCTTATTTTCCCTCAGTGCCCCTAGTGTTTAAATTAGTCTAAATCATTTCTAACGTACGTATTCATTAATCATGGTTATTTTTGCCACAGCGTGTGAACTCCCAAAGTGGTGTGCTTGTGTTTGTAGGTCCTAACAGACTGTCACACTAACACATAAAATAGTATTCCAGGGGCCTTAGGGGAATGTGGTAGTGTTGTGGTTGTGGTTATAGCAGCAACCCAGGAGTTATGAGTTCAAATCTCATTGTGTCAAGTTGTTTTGCGTTCAATAAATCTGGGAATTTGTGAGCTGGGACTAGAAAAAATTACCATGAAAATTGCCAGCTCACTGTAAAAACCCAACTGGTTCACTCATGTCCTTCACGGATGGGAACACAGCACCACTACCTGGTCGAGTGTACATGTGATTCCAGACCAATGCTAGAAAAGGACAATAAATGTTGCTTTGCCAGTGTCCCTCACATCCCAAGAACAATTTTTTTTAATTTCTCAAGTATTGACAGGGCATGCATGGATAGTATGGCTATTTGCAGTATTTTCAGGTATTGATATTCTGGCTAGGTATTAGTAGCATAGCCAGGTATTGGTTATATTAGTATTTCCAGATATTGGTAGTATTTCCAGGTATTAATTAATGTCTCAAAATTGCTTAGCCATTCCAGCAGAATCCTGTCATAATTTCAGTGGGAGTCCACCAGAAATCTTCCAGAATCCTGATTCACTGGGTCCTGGCTCTAGGCAGAGTTTACAGTATGATCTTGTCGGTGAGGAGCCTCCAGCTGCCCCTACAAGACCATTGACACAAGGGTCAGAAGTTCCCATACCCAGAATCTTCGGGGGCGGGGGTTGGTAGTGGGATGAGAGGCACCACAGATGTATCCCAAACCACTGAAGGTCCACACCTGGAGATCCCTCCCTCAGATGCCACAAACATAGTTTCTGTGCTATACATTCTGTGTAATTTTATGTAACTTTTATATATTAATAATACTTTTAGTTATTAGTGCAGGTATTAATAATAATGCACATGAAGTGAATTTTAATATCCATAAATTGATGCTTGATGTACACAAAACAGAAGTAGTCATTTCCAAAACAAATGAGATTAAGTACATAGGATTTCACTTTTAGCCATGCTAAGAGACTACAGGATTCCTTACAGAATATATCACTTACCTTTCATGAGGTGTCTTTCCAAATTAACTCATGCAAGCAGATGTTATTGCTGAAGAAACACGCTAATTGGTGTGGTAATAACTAACTGTTTTCATTTCCAGACCCACTCGGTATTGCTTCGAAGTTGGCGATCCAACATTACGGAGTTCCCTTCTCAACACTGATGTTTCCAAGTCAGGTTTAAAAATATCAAATCAAGTACGTAACTTCCTTTCAGTGAATATCACAGCAAGGTGTCGTACCAGTAACGGTAATATGGCATCGTATGATAACTCAAAAATACAAACAAAGTCTAATTGTTACACAGAATTACATAGATTGTACAGCACAGAAACAGACCATTCGGCCTAATAGGTCCATGCCGGTGTTTATGTTCCACACAAGCCTTCTCCCTCCCTACTTCATCTAACCCAATCAGCATGTCCTTCTATTCCTTTCTCCCTCATGTGTTTAATCTAGCTTCCCTTTAAATGCATCTATGCTAGTCGCCTCAACTACTCCTTGTGGTAGTGAGTTCCACATTCTAACCACTCTCCAGGTAAAGAAGTTTCTCCTGAATTCCCTATTAGATTTATTAGTGACTATCTTATAATTATGGCCTATAGTTCTGGTCTCCCCCACAAGTTGAGACATCTTCTCTACGTCTACCATATCAAACCCTTTCATAATCTTAAAGATCTCGATCAGGTCACCCTTCAGTCTACTCTTTTCTAGAAAAAAGAGCACCAGTCTGTTCAATCTTTCCTGAGAGGTATAACCTCTTGGTTGTGGTATCATCCTAGTAAACCTTGTTTGCACCTTCTCCAGTGCCTCTCTATCCTTTTTCTAATATGGAGACCAGAACTGCTCACAGTATTCCAAGTGTGCTCTAACCAAGGCTCTATACATAAGTTTAACATAACTTCCCTGCTTTTCAATTCTATTCCTCCAGAAATGAACCCCAATGCTTAGCTCGCTTTTTTATGACCTTATAAAGCCGCGTCGCTAATTCCAGTGATTTGCGTATCTGTACTCCCAGATCCCTCTGCTCCTCTACCCCATTTAGACTCTTATTTTCCAAGGAGTGTGTGGCCCCATTATTCTTCCTACCAAAATGTACCACCTCACACTTATCCATATTGAAATTCATTTGCCAATTAAATGCTTACTCCCATCAGGAGGACATCTGATGTTCAGTTAACAATACGCAAATACCTTTCATATCGGCAACCATGGGGCTAATTTTAAACCCCCAGGATGGACAGTGGGGGAGGCAGGGAGGTTAAAAATTTTTAAATGGGAAACCCAACCCCAACCCACCTCCAACTTCCGGTTTTAACGGATGCAGATTGGGGGATGGGCAATTAACCTGCTCTGACCAGAGGAGGGTCACTAATTTAAATATTTTAACAAGGCTGTGTGCCTCAGATTTTACCTCGGTTTCAGTTTTAATGCCTGTAGGCTGGGTTTCCCAGGCCTCAGGAGGTCTGGCAGCTGAAGGGAGGTGAGACGGCTGGATGCTGCAGGGAAGTGCCTTTCCAACACTGCTTGTGGGCCAGGAGGAGCAGGAGACCTTTCCCCCAGCCCACCAGGCAAATCTGCTTCCATCCCCTCAATCGAAGCCCCCACAATCGGAAACCACCACCCCCCCCCAACACCACCACCCATGATCAGCTGACTTCCGACTGATATCTTCGAGGCCCCCCTCCCGCCATGTCCACCCCGACCCCCAATCTCTCCATGGCCCCCTCCCCCAATCTCTCTCTCCCTCACTCCGCTCCGCTCCCTGGCTGCGGCCTGGTACCACAGGCCTACCCACCCAACAGCAAGCCAGCCTCTCAATCTGGCTGGCTGTGACCGGGGACCTGAGCCCAAAAATGTTAATCAGGTCCCGCCGTTAAATTCGGCAGGACCTCCGCGAAACCCGTACTTCCGGGTTTCCCAGCCGCTAAACCTCCTCCCACCCCCTACCCCCTACCCCCCATGCTCCCCCCTCCCCACCTACCCGTGATTATCAGGGCCAATGATTCAGTAAGTCCTGTTTGAGTTGAAAGTAAAGAATGGAAATTTGATGTTGATTAGACAAATTCATGCCCTTCAAAGTCTCATATATTTAATGTAAGGCAGCACAAGGATAAAATGTTAATATGGGAGTAAGGTGAGAGTTAATCATATTACTTAGGCTTTCTGACTTTGCAAAGATGACTGACCTTTTTTGTTCTTTTGGAAATGATAGATTAGTAATACAGAGGTTTTCAGAAGTCTAGAATACAAAGGGAATGAAACTGTTCGATTAGGAAGTCTTGTTTGAGGAGTTTGCATTTTATATATAGCGGGAGTTTCATTTTATCACTGGTCAGTTGGGTGATTATTAGTGATTCACAAACTGATGAAATGCAGAAGTTGGAAAGCTCAAGGTAAGTCTCAATAAGCAGTCAGCTGGCATTGAAAGTGATCCTGATCCAAAGACTCTCTAATTCAGATAACGTGACTCTGCTTCTATAAGTTGTGAACAAAAGCTAACTGTATACATTGAGAAACAAGACTATGATGCTTAGATTAACTGTTTTCCATAGCAGAACTGGAATGAATGCTTTTTTATTATTTTAAATTCTTATGTTTGTTTTACGCAGCAAGTTGTTATAATCCGGAATGCACTGCCTGAAAGGGCGGTGGAAGCAGATTCAATAGTAACTTTCAAAAGGGAATTGGATAAATACTTGAAGGGGAAACATTTGCAGGGCTTTGGGGAAAGGGCAGGGGAGTGGGAATATCTGAATAGCTCTTTCAAAGAGCCGGCACAGGCATGATGGGCCAAATGGCCTCCTTTTGTGCTGTATCATTCTATGATCCTATAAATATCATTATGAAATTTAGTCAGTGTGCAGATAAATTAAGTACTTTAGCATCAGCATCAGGGATGCAATCTCAATAAGGATTCCTTGATCTTAAAGGGACACCCCCCAGCAAAAATCAAAAGAGGGATCTTTTACCATAACACCAAAACATTCTTCCTAACCTATAACCGAAAGACACTAGCCAAGATCAAAGTTAAAATCCCGATCTCCTATGGAGTTGAACATGAAGATGAATAGGAGATAGTTGCTATGATAAATGGCAATTTCCTAGAGATTTTAACCAAGAAGGACACTAATAATATACCACCAAGTACTTCAGCGCTTTGATATTAGTGAAGCAGAGGTTCTAGAGTTGACAGCCAATAAATCCCACTACAGTGATAAAGAATACTTAAAGAGACAATGGAAAAGATTTCTGAAGCAGTAATGGTTATTTCGGAGGAGTCAGTGAACAATGGGAAGGTTTGCACGGACAGGAAAGAGGTAATGGTGGTAGTCATACTAGGCAACTACAGAACCATTAGCCTGATCTCAATGATTGGGAAAAAACTGATAACATCAGTGATCAGAAACAAAATGAAAGAGTACATGTATGAAAATAACCCCATAAATGACAGCCACCGCTGCTTTTGATGGGATAGATCTTGCCTGAACAATCTCAGACATTTTGACAAGCTGACATCCCAAGTTGACAGGGGAAACCAGAGCTATATATGCTTTACGTACATGGCACCAGAAAAAAATGCTGGACTGTCTTAAATATGAAACTAGTTCAATAGTGTCCATCAGGATAAAGAACCCCCACCTTTACATGGGTTGGCCTACATGTGACTCCAGTCCCACACTACATGATTGACTCTTAATGCCCCCTGTAGTAGCCTAGCAAGCCACTCAGTTATAAAAAGAATCACTCAGGAAGAAGGGCCACCGCCACCTTCTTAGGACAACTAGAGATAGGTACTAAAATGTCGCCTCGCCAGTGATGCCCACATCCCAAGAACACATTTTTAAAAACTTAACCCTGTAGAGAAAGTAAGCCCAAAAGAGTACTACTAAATACTCCAGAGCAACAGGACAGGAAGGGACAGGCTCCGGGTTGTAACGCGTATATTTAGAGCGGGCATTAGGAAAGATTTCTTTACACAGAGCTGGAACGTGTTGCCAGGAAGGGTGATTGAAATCAGAGCACCGGACTCATTTAGGAAACAGCTAAATGCTGTCATGGGAATATGGTAGGTTGTATTCTGGAAGGATGAGATAAAGTGGGCTGAAGGGCCTTCATTCATCCAAACCTGTCTCGTGATGAACACTTATTTCTAGCGGCTTTCTGTGATATCAGTGGCCATCAATGTTCACAAGAGCAAATATGGGATCTTGTCTAATTAAAGGAAAGAGCTCATTACAACCTGAGGGACTTCAAAAAAAAAGGAAAATGAAAGAGAAACAAAGATAGATAAGAAGGAGGATCTAAGAGAAAAGAGAAATCAAGGATAGGGAAAAGGCTGAAAGGAAAGAGAATGTAAAGAGAGCAAGAAAGTACCAGAAAACTGAAAATAAGAAAATGGAAAAAAGAGAGAAGTTACTGGAACACTGAAAAGAAAGAGAAATATGCCTTTTATAAAATAATTTCTACTGAAAAGTATAGGATTGGGATGAAGTGAGGTTGGCTGCATTAGACATTCTTCTGTTTATGTTCTGACCCTCTCATGCCCTAACTTTGTCATTATAGCATCCAGCTGCCTTTTGAACGTCCCCAGTGTCTTTGCATTAACCACTCCACCTGGCAGATTATTTGAAATATTTGTTGCTCTTGGAGTAGTGATGTTCTTTTTAACGTTTTTTTTTAATTTACCTTTCATTGAATTAAATTTATGTCCCCTGGTCCTACTACTCTGACTTAATTTGAAGGAATGCTCTCAGTTTAGCATTTAAACCTCAAGGAGGCAGCCCTTTATCTTTCCTCTCTCTAGACTGTCAATCATACTATAGGTACATTTTCTTCATACCTCATCCCTTTCGCACTTGGGATCAGCCTGGTTGCCCATCTCAGTGCGTCCAGGAAAGGAAGGGAGAAGATTGTGCAGAAAGGGAGTAATCTCTTAGAACCATGTCAGGTTTTCACTTTCATCCCGTGTCCCTGAAATTGTGGATTTCTGGAGTCTTGCTGTACAGAAGCACAGATCAGATGTGGAGCTCAGTGCTCCGGAGTCCTGCACTCCTGATTTTCTGGTTGTTCATTTTAATAGTCAAGAGCAGGATCTTGCAATTTTGGGGTTTTATTTGGGCACTCTGATGCATAATAATAGAATTATCGGGTGCGTTCCTGGCGGGGGGGGGCTCCGAAAAATCAGGGAATCCCGGAGCGGGTCGGGAGCCCGGCTCCAACCCGCCCACTTCCGGGTTCCCCACAGACGCGCCGCATGTGGGACTCCCGCAGGCAATTAAAGCCGGCGGGGTGCCACTTGAGAGTATTTACCTAGGTATTTCAGGTCATTAACAGACCTGATTAAGGGAATATGTCAGGAGGGGTGGGATTTTAGAAACAACTGGGACTGTTTCCCATACTGGGGGAAACAATCCAAGTTGAAATGGACGTGTTGCAGCCATCAGCCTGTGGCAGCTGCAAAGGTCCATTTGACAGGTGGGGGGAGGAGACCCTCACTCATTGCAGGAGGCCACTCTGTCACTTGGGACAAAGTTTGGCCTCCACCACCCTCCTCCTAACAATCAAATTCACCAACTTGCACACTTACCCCGGGGTCCAGAGACATGTACCTACCTTGTGGACCCCCTCAGATGTACATCTTCCGGATGGGGGCCGCCGTAGCTGCAGTCATGACCTCCTTGGAGGGTAAACAGCATCACCAGCCTCGCTGGCCAAGCCGTCCACCTCTGACACGTGGAGCTCCACAACACAGTGCTGTGACACACCCACCTGCACAGCAGGAGGGAGGGCAACCGCAGAGAGAGATGCGTCGCAGGGGTCACTACCCTCACCACAGGGTCCACAGACCGAGGCTCAGCTTCCTGGACCTCTCTGAGCAGCCGTGCACACGGAAGCTCAGAGTCACTCGACATGTAGTCGTGGACATCTGCAGCCTCCTTCATGCCAAGCTGCCCCCGGCTGGCCCGAGCACCATCTTCTTACCTGTCGCTGTCAACATCACCACTGCCCTCAACAATTTCTCCTCCTCATCCTTCCAGGGTGCCACCGGAGACATCGCCGATGTCTCTCAGTCATCTGCACAAAAGAGCCCTGCAAATACACCTACACCCACTCTGCAGTGACACAATGGGTGGCATCAGGTGTGGGTCTTCATAGCGATCCTCAGGAACGGGCATTATTGCACAAACCAGACAAGATTCGCAAAGACGTGGCAGTAGTGGTGCCAATATAATATGTGATGTGAGTTGGTCAGAAATTAAATAGAAGTAAAAACCATGACAAACCCTCAAACACCCTTGTGCATCCCCTTCATGCTCACAACATGTTTGCCTTACGCTTCCTACTGCACATATGTGATGCATGCCCTGTGGCTGCAGCACAGGTAGTGGCAGGTTGAGTGAGGCTGACTGTGAAAGAGATGCACGAGAGGGTGAGTATGAGATAGAGCCATGAGATTGTATGAGGATTGGGTTGAGTGGTAGTGGCGGGATGAGTACTGGCGAGGTGAGTAAGTGCAGGTAAGATGTGGATGAGCTTTGAGTGGGTATGAGGGGTGATGTGACAGTGTAGTGTTGGCAGTGCAGAAGGAGATGTGGGGTGGGGGTGGTGATGTGGCAGACGGAGTGTAGGGGAATGAGTAAGTGTACTCACTTTGGCTGACCTACTTAGGTCATTGCAGCGCCTCCTGCACTGTATGCAGGTGGGCGATATGTTGGTGGTGCAGGTGACCTCCTCTGCCACCTCGAGCCAGGTCTTCCTGGTGGCAGAGGCGGGCCGCTTCCTCCCGCCCGCCGGAGGGAAGATCTCTGTCCTCCACCTCCTCCTCACCCCATCTAATGATACCTGGAGTGGGGTATCATTAAACTGGGAGCAGCCTTCCCCCTGGGCTGCTCCATGTTGTATTTTTTCCTATTTGTTGC
The DNA here is from genome assembly GCF_035084215.1 of Heptranchias perlo. Lineage (NCBI taxonomy): Eukaryota > Metazoa > Chordata > Chondrichthyes > Hexanchiformes > Hexanchidae > Heptranchias > Heptranchias perlo. The sequence continues at coordinate 9,159,825 of NC_090330.1, forward strand.
AGCATCTGTCAGTGGAGGACTGCCCCTTTAAATAGAGCTCCTCCAGCTGACAGACCTTACTGCGCATGCGCAGCCCGCCCGATGTGCAGATCAGCAGTGGGGAACCCAGAAGACCAGGTAAGTGGATCCAATTAGGCTGCGATCGCGCGGGGGGGCAGACCGATTTCACCGGACGCGTTACCCACGCGCCCAATAGCCCCCCCGCCGCGAACCCGCAGCCCTGGTAACATCGAGCCCATAGACTCTCACAGCACAGAAGGGGGCCATTCGTCCTGTTAATGCCTGTGCCAGCTCTTTTGACAGAGCTGTCCAATTTAGCCCCACACCCCAGATTTATCATCATAATCCTGCAAATTAGTCCTCTTCAAGTACAGGTCCAATTGCCTTTTGAAAGTTCCTATGGAATCTGGTTCCACCGCCCTTTCAGGTAGTCCGTTCCAGATCTTAACAACCCTCCGTGGAGTGAAAACATTTCTCCTCATTTCCCCTCTACTTCTTTTCCCAATTGTTTTAAATCTATGACCTCTGGTTACCGACCCACTTGCCAGAGGAAACAGTTTCCCCCTACTTGTTCTATCAAAACCCCTCAGAATTTTGAATATCTCGATTAGGTCTCTCCTTAACCTCCTCTGCCATGACATCCTTCCTAAAGCATGGTGCCCAGAATTGTAGGCAATACTCCAGCTGAGGCCTAACCAGTGATTTGTAAAGGTTTAGCATGACTTCCTTGTTTTTGTATTCAACGTCCCTAGTTACAAAAGCCAAGTACGCTTTCTTAGCCGCCTTATCAACTTGCCCTGCCACTTTCAAAGATTTGTGAATATGCACCCCCAGGTCCCTGGGAGTCAGGCATTTCATAATCTTCCTTGTTTGTCCAGCATTTTCCAAAATTCGGTTACAGTATTTAAGTTTTGAGGTTGGTTTAAAGTAAACTTGCAGCAACAAGTATAAGTTGCGATGCCGTTAGCTATCAAAGGCCAAAGGAGAAGTCAAGGACTCATGAGAGGTTCCAATGTAAGCATTACTAATGGGGTACATGAGCTGCAGATTTCAAAAGATTCAACAATGTCTTAAGCAGTGAAATGTGCATCCCCAAGCAATTTGTGGAGATTTCCTGATGGATTTAATCATCGCGGTCTTATGGGAATATTTACTCATTTTCATCTTCCAACAAAAAAATGAGTTTGTAATTCTGCAAAGTATTAAAATATAGGAATCCCAGTTCCTCAGTTTATTAAATCTAACTTGGTCAAATAAAGTGCAAAAGTGTTCAGCTTTCAATGTGTTCATAGAGAGGTAACAAAGTATTGAGTTACATCATTAATGCAATCATAAATTTAAGTCTCTGGGAGTCAGGTTTGAGACAATCAAGTTTAATATTGCTGAATCATAGTTTTGTGTTTAAAATTTAAATTTATTCTTAAAAATTTTTCAAATATATTGTAAAAATGGTTATTAAAATGAGACAATTGCACATGCAGTTAGTAGAACATTGTATGAGACATAAGTGAATGCTCAATAAAATTTATATTCCTACATGGATCCTTTGATAGTTAAGCCATATCTGTGAAGCTAAAAGGTGCTAGGTTCCATCTCTAGTCTGGGTTGCATCAGCTGATCTCAGCCAGGGTAACACTTGAGAGCGATGGGGGTTGTGGGTGGGGGCTGGGCGCAAAGATGACTATGATTGACCTCAGCACTGCTTGGATAGGGAGGGAAAAAACACCTAGGAACATAGGAACGGGAGTAGGCCATTCAGCCCCTCGTGCCTGCTCCGCCATTTGATAAGATCTGTGATCTAGCTCCATATACCTGCCTTTGGCCCATATCCCTTAATACCTTTGGTTGCCAAAAAGCTATCTATCTCAGATTTAAATTTAGCAATTGAGCTAGTATCAATTGCCGTTTGCGGAAGAGAGTTCCAAACTTCTACCACCCTTTGTGTGTGGAAATATTTTCTAATCTCGCTCCTGAAAGGTCTGGCTCTAATTTTTTGGACTGTGCCCCCTACTCCTAGAATCCCCAACCAGCGGAAATAGTTTCTCTCTATCCACCCTATCCATTCCCCTTAATATCTTATAAACTTCGATCAGATCACCCCTTAACCTTCGAAACTCTAGAGAATATAACCCCAATTTGTGTAACCCTTACTGAAATATGAGTGCGTGAATGTTGGGAGAGTGCAGGATTTAGATTCAACTCTGATGCTCTCCACTGTCAAATAGTCTGCTGTGTTTCTGGGTTCACACATGAAGGGTGGCCACCTGGGCAAGGTACTGGAGGCCTGCTGGACCCATTGGAACCATATCCCAGGAAGAGAGAAGAAAAGAAGAATACATGTTCATACATAGAAGAAAAACATGTCAGATAACCAAAACCATTGTCATGTCTACCCTGTCACTGATGGATAATGTCTCCGGACTTCACTGCTATTTTAAATCTTTAACTGGAGGCTCCAAGGTAGGTTAATAGAAATCGCAGATAACAAGGCCATAGCAAGTCTTCCCTATGGCCCTTAACTCAAAACAGGAAGGGATCATTGCATTAGATGCACTAAAGATGTCATTAATTTTCAAGCCTCCTATGTTAAGCTCTTTTCTGATTCAACTACACCAGGTGTAAGAATTCAGCCCCTGGGTCTAGCTCTGTGTTGGTTTTGTGTAGATTAAAGGAGCAGATGATTCTCATTTTGCTGCCTTCTTTCATTGGCTTTCTTTTCATTTCAGCGTCCCTGTGATTTCTCATTATTTCACAGTATGCCTGTGCATTCTGTCTTTCATTAGCTTTGTACTCTTTAAGGGATGAATTTCCACGGGGGTCCCTGCTCATTCACCATAACTTCAGAACAGAGTTGCAAAAAACCAAGTAGGGTTGCCAAACCTCCAGGATTGTCTTGGAGTCTCCAGGAATTGAAGAATAATCTCCAGGGCAACACAGGAGAAAAAAATTATAGGAGCATTAAAAAAAAAAGTTGTTTTCTTTCAGTACTTTGGTTTATCAGTTATAAAAATGTGGGAGTTGGGAAAGAAAAACTTGTTGGACTGACAGTCAAGAATTATCCAAACGGGAAACAAAGCGTTTGTTCACTTTCCAATTGGCCTGGGAAGGCGAGGCGCTGTGAGAATAGACATGTTGCATGATTAATGGTTGGAGTGTGGGGCAGAGCAGTTGGAGGGAAGAAGTCATGTGATGAAACCTCCAGGAATACATCTAACCGGAGTTGGCAACCCTAAAACCAATAATAACAGCCTCAACATTGTGTAAAGTTATAGTGGGCGATCGGGAGAACCCCTGCAGAAACTCACGCCCTTGCTATTGTGTTTTTTTTTGCTTTCTCTTTTAGCTTGCTTTCCCTTTGCTTTCAGCGTGCCTTCACTTTCCCTCCTGCTAAGCCCCTGTTTCTCCTTGCTTCTCTTTCATTTCCCTTTAAATTGTCTCACTCGCTGCTGCCTGAGACTCCAGACCCTGAAATAATGAAGCAGATGGGCCTGCTTGAGATAACGACATGAACATGCACCACCACTGCCTCATTGCAAATAAACTTTGAGAGCTGGCTTCTGTTGTTTCCCTTTGCAAATGTGTACGTTTCGCACCGCTGGAGTTCAGTTTATGAGCTGCCCTGAAGTGCACTCCAATGTAAATCAGGCAGCTTCAAGTTATTAAACCCTCCTGCTGTCTAAGTGGAAGGGCTCACTGTGCATTTTGTTTGTAGGCTTCCTACCTGTCAGTTGATATTTTTGACGAGCCCAGTCCATATATCATTTGGAAATGACGACCTCAGTTATTTTTGAGCTATTGAGTACAATTCTGGGCACCACACTTTAGGAAGGATGTCAAGGCCTCGGAGAGGGTAGAGGACATTTACCAGGATGATACCAGGGATGAGGGACTTCAGTTATGTGGAGAGATTGGAGAAGCTGGGATTGTTCTCCTTAGAACAGAGAAGGTTATGGGGAGACCTAATAGAGGTATTCAAAATTATGAAGGGTTTTGATAGAGCAAATAGGGAGAAACAGTTTCCTCTGGTAAGAGGTTATAGATTTAAAATAATTGGCAAAAAGAACTGGAGAGGAAATGAGGAGAATTTTTTCCACACAGAGGATTGTTAACACCTGGAATGCACTACCTGGAGTGGTAGAAGCAGATTCCATAGGAACCTTCAAAAGGCAATTGGACATGTACTTGAAGAGGACTAATTTGCAGGGTTATGGGATAAAGCTGGGGTGTGGGACTAAATGGGACAGCTCTTTCAAAGAGCCGGCACAGGCACGACAGGCCAAATGGCCTCCTTCTGTGCTGTAAGATTCTTTGCTTCTATGTTTATTTTACGTTTGAAAGAACTGTTGAGATTTTAATGAGCAACAAAAAAAAAGGACAGAGCCCTTTCCTGTAGCTATGTAGGTGGTGTGTGTCTGTGTCTAGTTGGGAAAGGGAAGACTCAACTTTCTTAAAGAGTGTGTGTATCAGGAATCTCAACTCAACTGTAACATTTAGGTAATTGGGGAGGCAATGCACTGTAGCACTGCCAGAGTTGCCTTGCTCGTGCTAGCAGGCTCCATCTTGATGGGTGAGAATCCCACTGGCAGCCCACTGTGCATATGCATGAGCACTCAGCAAAGAAAATGGACGGGGGTTGGAGAGGATACAGGGGAGCAGATGGAAGTCGGGGGGGGGGGGGCGAAAGAGGAGTTGAGGAAGGAGGAGAGGGGTAAAAAGGGGGGAGGGAAGAGAGGGATAGAGGAGGGAACGGGTGAGACAGGGGAGGAAAACTGTGTCTAGGGCGAGGGGGCAGGCTGGGGAGGAGAGGAGGGGAAGATAGGATGGGAAAAGAGGATCCAGCAGGAGATAAAGCAAGGGCCAGGAGAGGAGAATGGGAGGGGAAGAGAAAGAGGGAGGGAGGAGAGGGATGGGGAGATGTAGTGAGTGGAGGGGACAGGCAAGGGAGGAGTGAGGGGAGAGAGAGAGAGAGAGAGAGATGGAGAGAGAGAGAGAGATGAAGAGGGATGAGACTCCATTCGCGTCAGACAAGTGCCAGGCAATGACCATCTCCAACAAGAGAGTCTAACCACCTCCCGTTGACATTCAACGGCATTACCATCACCGAATCCCCCACCATCAACATCCTGGGGGTCACCATTGACTGGAAACTTAACTGGACCAGCCATATAAATACTGTGGCTACAAGAGCAGGTCAGAGGCTGGGTATTCTGCGGCGAGTGACTCACCTCCTGACTCTCCAAAGCCTTTCCACCATCTACAAGGCACAAATCAGGAGTGTGATGGAATACTCTCCACTTGCCTGGACGAGTGCAGCTCCAACAACACTCAAGAAGCTCGACACCATCCAGGACAAAGCAGCCCGCTTGATTGGCACCCCATCCACCACCCTAAACATTCACTTCCTTCACCACCCATCCACAGGATGCACTGCAGCAACTTGCCAAGGCTTCTTCGACAGCACCTCCCAAACCCGCAACCTCTACCACCTAGAAGGACAAGAGCAGCAGGTACATGGGAACAACACCACCTGCACGTTCCCCTCCAAGTCACACACCATTCCGACTTGGAAATATATTGCCGTTCCTTCATGGTCGCTGGGTCAAAATCCTGGAACTCCCTTCCTAACAGCACTGTGGGAGAACCATCACCACACGGACTGCAGCGGTTCAAGAAGGCAGCTCACCACCAAGGGCAATTAGGGATGGGCAATAAATGCTGGCCTTGCCAGCGACACCCACATCCCATGAACAAATTTTTTTTTAAAGGTGAAGCGAGGGGGACAGGAGGAGTGGAGGGGAGAGGGGTGATGAAGGGGCAAAGGGAGGGAGGGCGATCAGGCAATGGGATGAGGGTTGGATAGAGGAGAATGGGAGAGCAGGTAAAGGGATGGAGTGAAAGGAGTGGAAGGGAGTGGAGGGGAGAGGAGGAGGGGAAGGGGAAAAGGGATGGGAGGATGATGAGACAAGAATGAGAGGGAGGGGAGAGGGAGAGGGAGAGATGCAGATCAACATTTAGCTCAATGGTAGTGGGGCTTGGGAGGGGCAGTTTGCAGTCAACGGATGGGGTTGGGGGGAAGGAGGAGGATGTGCTAATATGGGATTGCAGCTGGATTTTTGCCCCTCCACAGATGGTGGTGGAAGTGGGGGGTGGGACGGAGATAGAATTTTGCATGGCGTGGGGGTGGGGGGGGGGATTGACCCACAGTATTTTGTACCTCAGCAAATTTATGTGGAGAAAATGTTCATATCAGGTGGGCGGATCATGGTGATATGTTCCTGGCCCAAACGTCACCCTTCCAGTGATGCTTCTGCAGTCCAGGGCAATCACGGAGTCTGGCGGTTTCTGGGTCTTCACCAGTAGGCTGCGGCACAGGTGATTACCAGATAACTGCTTGCTTTCCACTCCCCTTCACATGTACGTACTTTTCTGACTGACACAGTCTAGCCTAACAGCTTTTTCCAATTTCTTGCTTTTCTTAGGGATGGAGATTTTACTGAGCGCATAGGTCTTCAACTGACCTTTTCATTTATTTTTCAGACCAAGCGACTTAGGGGGAATAAAGTTGGATAAGGTCTATTATTGGGCAGGGGTAGCGCGATCCGCTATTAACCTGCGCCCGATGGCCCCTGCGCAGGCAGGACGAGAACTTCATCCGCCCTCAGTACTCACGTCAAGCAACGTCGAAATCCAGGACTTGCAAGTTGATTCAAGTAAATGCACACTTTCCACCAGCAAGGGGAGCCCCAATCTCTTAAAGGGGGATGTCTCTTAAAATCGCTTAAAGATAGCCAGTAACTGTTATTTGCTGAAAATAACAGTGTGCTGTCTGCATGGAGTCTTAACGGAGATCAGGCATCACACATGTAAAACACAGATACAGATTCCATCCCTATGTTTACAAACTGATGAGTTATGTTAGAACATTGAATAAAGGTTGCGCACTACTAAATCCCACATCCTCCAATCTGCATGCCAGGCCTCACCAATCCATTGATCTGAGTTTGTACCAGGCCTGCGAGAATGCGTGCGCCAAGGTTCTCCGTTGATGCACTAGAAGCCTTGGTACAAGAGGTGGACAGAAGGAGGGACATCCTATATCCGGAGGGCGGGTGCAAGAGGCCCTCCAGGCACATGCCCAAAAGGGACAAAGTCAATGCTAGGCGGACAGCACCACGAACATAGATACAGTGCAGGAAGAAGTTCAATGTTTTGACACGAATGGTCAAGGTGAGTGAGGTCAACTGTCATGTAGCGTCTCCTACCAACTGCACCACTAGCCGCATCCATTGCTCCACACACTGCATCCCCTATCACCCACATATCAACAAACTCTTTTCATCAGTACTCACCTCTGCCAATCAGATGCTTCCTCTCACCCTCACACATTACCACTGTTGCAAGCCGTCCACCCACAACTCAAAGGCCACACACACTGGCAGCTATTCAACTATGACAGGCACATCACCCAGACACATGTCCCGCTTGCTTGCGGGAGAAGGTGGCGGATAACAGGAGGCAGCAAGTGGCAGTGGCATTTAGCCCCTCGAGCCTGTTCCGCCATTCAATGAGATCATGGTGGATCTGTGACCTAACTCCATATACCCGCCTTAGTCCCATATCCCTTAATACCCTTGGTTCACAGAAATCTATCAATCTCAGATTTAGAATTCACAATTGAGCGAGCATCAGCTGCCGTTTGCAGAAGAGAGTTCCAAACTTCTCCCACTCTGAGTGTAGAAACGTTTCCTGACTTCACTCCTGCACATCCTGGCTCTATGTGTTAAGCTTGTGTCCCCGTGTCCTAGTATAGGAGACCTCCAAAAACTTTTACAAATACATCTATAGCCAAAAGCAGTAATCCAGCCACTAACCTGTAAATCCTGAATGGTCCCTTTAAATAGTGCTGGTGGGTGGGCGGGTGGGCGGGTGGGCAGTGGGGGGGGGTCCTCCAGACACACTAAGACATATTCAGATGGTCATGGTTAAGACTGTGCGTTGAGTTGAACATTAAATCCCAAAATGGTGTCTATCACTTTAAATCAGCGTTGCATGCTGATTGTATCCATTTTCTCCTTACTTTACATCGTGCCGGCGTTCAGTATTTGCACATGCGTTTACCAAGATGGCACCTGGCGCACATCACGCTGGAAATGTGCGTGCGCAGCCAAGACGCCATCTTGGCACTTTGGGAGGCCGCGTGGCACCAAAACAACGGGCGCTACATGGCCCAATGTCCCGCCCTTGCTGTTTTTTTTTAAAAAGATGCTCTGCACTTTTATCAGCTCTCGTTTAAAAAATATGTTGTCCCTCTTGGGTGCTTTTAAGGAGGTTTTATCTATTTTTTGTTTTGGGTAGCCCCGTGAGATAAGATTATAACATATAATATTATGCTCACAACAGGTGTTATATGGTTTGGAATGTTATGCAATCATACCATTTTTAATATAGAATAGATAGGTGGTTAAAACTTCCTCTAAAATAGCAGAGTCTGTGTTTAGTGTTCTTACAATAAAAAAACCTTGCATTTACAACCTCAGGACATCCCGAAGCACTTTACAGCCAATGAAGTACTTTTGAAATGTAGTCATTGTGGTAACATAGGAAACGTGGCAGTTAATTTTATGCACAAGCTTCCACAATGAGGTAATGACCAAATCATCTGCTTTTGATGTTGGTTGAGGGATAAATATTGGCCAGGACATCCCCTGGAGGAGAGGAGAACGCCCCTGCTCTTCTTCGAAATAGCGAAGACATGGGATCTTTTACGTCAACCTGAGAAGGCAGGCAGAGCCCCGGTTTGACATCTCACCTGAAAGACGGCACACCACTGACAGTGCAACACTCCCTCAGTCCTGCACTGGAATGTCAGCCTCGATTTTGTACTCAATTCTCTGGAGTGGGACTCTGACCCTACAACCTTCTGACTCAATGGCGAGAGTGCTACCCACTGAGCCATGGCTGACACCTCCAGTGAGCTGCAGCTGACACCTTAGAGCATAATTTCAAGGCCCCGTGCCTTTGAAGAATTGAAGAACTTTAATGCCACATTTAAGAGCGTGTTGGGCCTATTAGACCTGTGCTTTTAAAAAAATTCTTCAGTAATAAAGTTCAACGGGGAGTGAAATTGGTCTACACCAATAGCGCAAAACCGGCTCACAGTGTATCAGCGGCCATTTTATACCCCACCTGATTTTGTTTTTCGTTGAAGTCACCGGGGTCGGTGTAAAACAGGCTGTCGACTGTCGAATGAGCCTGTTTCACGCTACCGGGGTAGACCATCTTCACCTCCAAAATGCTTTAGCAGCAGACAGTCATGTTTGGAACAGTAAAACTAACAACAGAACAGTAAAACGACATGTATTTTATTGCCATTACAAATGTTTCCTTTTTTCATGTCCAAAGGAATATATGATTTTCACTTCACCAGGGAAACCACAGTGGGAAAAAATGATTTTTTTTGTCATATGTGACGTAACATAATTTCTTCTTAACTTCTTTTACATACATAAGATTTTGGACGCTCATCCATTTCTGGCTGTTACCATGCCAAAAAAGGAAAAAAATTAGAACAAAACAAAGAATCATACAGCACAGAAGGTGGCTATTCAGTCCATCGTGCCTGTGCTGTCTCATTCTATGATTCCAATGTAAAAGAGAACAGTGGGAAGGAAAACTAAGAAGGGAAGAAACTCATGTTCGCGATGTGAACAAGAGCTCCAATACCATAGTAGGTACAGCACAGGAGGAGGCCATACGGCCCATCATGCCTGTGCTGGCTCTTTGAAAGAGCTATCCAACTGGTCTCATTCCTCCCCCTGTTCTATCCCCATAGCTCTGCAAATTTCTCCCATTCAAGTTTTTATCCAATTCCGTTATGAAAGTTATTATTGAATCTGCTTCCACCGCCTTTTCAGGCAGCGCATTCCAGATCATTACAACTCGCAGCGTAAAAAAAAAAAATTCTCCTCATCTCCCCTCCCAACAACCTCCGCACCTCCTCCACCACCAATCCCAGCTCAAGGGTGTTCTGGCTTGAGATGAGCTAACTCAGTACAGGCCAGGGATTGTCTGGGGTCGTAGTGACCTGTATAGATCGCTCCCACAATATGCATCTGACCAACTCAGACCACTTCAAGGACATGGCTTTAATTCAGATCTGCGGTCCAGATGCTATAGTTGAACTAAGAGCCATTTTATGTCCTCTCTCTTTCTGCTGGGCAACCACCAAAGAACCTCTGTTATTGTTTTTGCCAAACCATCGGCCTCCAATATAGCCCGCAAGTCACATGACAAGGAACGAACCTCCATTTGACATATGTGCCTTCCATGTGCTGAATGGCGCCAGCAACTAATGATTCGATGCAACTTACGGCACACACAGATGTTTTATTTCAAAAGCAACGCAGTATTTAGTGCGTGAACCATGCTCTTTCATAATAAAAAGAAAACCAGTAGGGTCATTATTGCAAAATATGAAAAAAAACACATTGCAACATCAGCTACAATAACCGCAGGACTGAAACTTTAAAATATGTTTAAAGATTTCCCTGTTCACATCAGTGCAGTTTCAGTGATTAGGCTGGAATCAAGTATGAAAAAAAGTTTTTTTCATAGAATTACATAGAATGTACAGCACAGGAACAGGTCATTTGGCCCAACTGGTCTATTCCAGTGTTTATGCTCCACACGACCCTACTTCATCTAACCCTATCAGCATATCCTTCTATTCCTTTCTCCCTCATATGTTTATCCAGCTTCCCCTTAAACGCATCTATGCTATTTGCCTCATCTACTCCTTGTGGTAGCAAGTTCCACATTCTAACCACTTTCTGGGCAAAGAAGTTTCTCTTGAATTCCCTATTGGATTTATTAGTGATGATCTTATATTTATGACCTCTAGTTTTGGACTCCCCCACAAGTGGAAACATTTTCTCTACGTCTACCCTTTCATAATCTTAAAGACCTCCATCAGGTCACCTCAGCCTTCTCTTTTCTGGACAATAGAGTCCCAGCCTGTTCAATCCTTCCTGATAGGTATAACCTTTTCTTAAAGGGGCAGTGGTATTTATACAAAAAAAAAATGCACAACACGTGATATCATTCCCTCTGTCCTCTTTGCTAGGGACGCAGATCCACGGATACCAGACACCTCCTGCAGCTTACCCAAGAAGGCACCCTTAATCTGTGCGCCCAGACACAGTGAGTGTCAGAAAGACTATTCCACTGCAGAGGGCATCCCAGCCAAGTTCGATTCTGTCCTCAACTGCCCATCTGCTCAGTCCCGCTTTCCGGCAGGATCAGGAGTGGGAAGCTAGCCATAATTCCCCTCTTACAGCCATTGCTCAGTGTTCGAACCCTCGCTTCTGAGTCATGAAGGTTGTGAGTTCAAGTCCCACTCCAGGACTTGAGTACAAAATCCAGGCTGACACTTCAGTGCGCTACTAAGGCTGAGATGTTAAACCGAGGGCCAGTCTGCACTCTCAAGTGGATCTAAAAGATCCCAGGGCACTATTTCAAAGAAGGGCAGGGAAGTTCTCCCCAGTGTCCTGGCCAAAATTTATCCCTCAACCAACATCTGGTTATTATCACATTGCTGTTTGTGGGAACTTGCTGTGTGCAAATTGGCTGCTGTGTTTCCCACATTAGAACAGTGACTACACTCCAAAAAGTACTTCATTGGCTGTAAAGCGCTTTGGAATGTCCGGAGGTTGTGGAAGGCATTATATAAATGCAAGTCTTTCTTTCTGACTTTTTAAAAAAAAACTCAGGGGTGCAGAGTTCAATTGCAGTACGCCTATCGCTCCTCCGGCTGAGATCTGCTGGCTCAGCACAGACTGGGATCTAACCTGGAAACTTTTCTGGGTCTGCACGGTGCAGCTACTCACTGTCTTGACCATCTGAGTCTCAGGGACCACCTGGTAAAATGCTTGTGGACGACAGGGAAGTATCACAAATCGGGGGGCTGTGGTCGGTGTGGGGAGTGGGAGGGAGGGATCAAAACAGCTTGGAAAATAACTGTTTCTTCTGCAGTCCGCCCGCACTCGATGAAAGCTCCCCTTGTGACCTCTGCAGCGATGAGGTTTGAAAGCAAGTCGCAAAGGCAAGACATCTGCCGGAACCATTTGCAGAATAAATGAGTTCTGCGAATGGCCACGAGGCCGCAAAATGTTTTCTTTATAAACAAAATCAAGCCGTGGGGAGGTGTAGTTTGAAAACTGCAAAAGACATTTTGGTAATCTAGGAGTTAAGTATTACACGGGGGTTGGGAATTCTGCATCTTGGAAATGAATAGGAAATGTGGAGCGGGAGGTTCAGAACAAGCTGCGGAAATCTGTCCTTCAGTTTTCCCAACCTCAGCAACATAATATAAAAAATATATAAATAAATAATACATGCTTAAGGTCCCCTCTCTGGCAAAAGTGCATAGAATGGGCACAAAATCAGGCCTGACTGGATTTTGTGCATAAACCTCACTCATTTTTAGCTTAAGTTCCAAAAGTAAAACCAGGAATGGCAGCAAATTCTTTGTGGGGTCTTGCAATCACAAAGTGGCCACTGCAGCAGCATTCTTAGCAGCTGGAGTAACCATCGTCCTTGGGCTTGTGGCAATTCTTCCATGATTGGAGGCAGTAGCAAGGAGTTGCAGCTGGTCCTGGAACCCTGGCTGTAGTTAAGGGTTCCTGAGGCAACAGCGCAGAGCAGAGACTTGGGGAATACCTCTAAATCCTGCATCATAGGAAATATAAGACAGTCACTAATAAATCCAATAAAGGAATTCAGGAGAAATGTCTTTACTCAGAGAGAGCGGTGAGAATTTGGAACTCGCTACTACACGGAGTGGTTGAGGTGAATAGCATAGATACATTTAAGGGGAAACTAGATAAGTACATGAGGGAGAAAGGATTAGAAGGTTATGCTGATAGGGTTAGATGAAGTAAGGTGGGAGGAGGCTCGTCTGGAGCATAAACACCGGCATAGACCAGTTGCGCCTAATGGCCTGTTTCCGTGATGTCAAATTCTATGTAATTCTGTGTCATAGGAAAGAATGGCATCAAAATAAACCTTTACATGTATTTTAAAGTCCCATATATTTCCCATAAAAAAAATCAGTTTTAGCAAACAAACTCAACAAAGTCAAATGGCCCCATAAACTGCCTGATAACTTACTTGGTAAATGTACCACCTGGTGCAGTACAAAGTCTCGAGTCGTGCTGCGTTAGCTCATCTCATCCTGGACAGCTGTAGGACACCATAATTTACCTCTGTTTCCCGGGCCAGGGGCCCGAGAACCCAACCAGGATTTGCTGCTCCTCGTTACTGCCTGATAATCCCCCCCTGCTCAACTGTGAAATGTGTAGACATCACATGGGGGCAGAATTGAACTTGGCTGTGGTGCCTGCCACAGTCGAATAGTTGGCCAACCCTCGGTTGTCTAAGCCTAGGAGAGGTACCAGAAGATGTTTTTGCACCTTCAGGAGAGAAAACTGGAAAGAAAGAAAGAAAAATTAGTTTAACCAAATTATCACAACAGGGTCAAAAGATCTTGCAGAAATAAATTGTGCCTAATGTTTTATTTAACTGTATTATTGGAAACATTTTACATTTTTTGAGAATGTGAAGTGAAGTTAAAAGCATTTGGTGCTGCAGATATAATGATTTTACAATGCAGCCCCTGTTAGCAAACAAAGGCAGCACTGTCTCTTTGGAGGAAAAGCACAATAAACTTGCAGCAGTGTAACTATTATTTCTCGGTCTAGTCATGGGAATAGACTGTTTGGTTTGGAGTGCATTCCATATCCTCAAATGGCACTGTCGCATCATTCAGCCCGTGAAAAATGTGCATCGATTCTCCTAAAAGACAATGATCAGAAACCAGCTTGAAAACGGAACAGCAAAGTAAAAATAAGGAGGAGAAAGCATCTAAATGGGGAAATGTGGAAAGAGCAGGGGTTGAGACTGATTGGATAACTCCAACAATGCAGCACTCCTTCAGCACTGCACTGCACTGCAGTATGATCCAAGATTGTGTGCTTAAGTCCTGGATTGGGGCTTGAACGCATAAACTTCTGACTCAGAGGCAAGAGTGGTAGTAAATAAACAAGAGTGGTAGTAAATAAACCAAGTTGACTCATAACACAAGCTATTTGCCAGCATCAAAGACCATGTACCTCTAAGAACCTTACAATATAGTACCCAGTCTTAATCTGAGTATTAAAAATATGGTACATCTCAATCTGAATAGTCCATGAAAGTAGAAAGATAATGCTTCTGTTAAAGCCGAGAACGTAGGAAGTGAACCCAGCAATATCAGTGCCATCAGAAGAGGAAGGGAGAATAGGAAAGGAAACTGCTAGGTATTACATAGAATGTACAGCACAGAAACAGGCCATTCAGCCCAAAAGGTCCGTGCTGGTGTTTATGCTCCACATGAGCTTCCTTCCACCCTTCTACATTTTTGTCAGGTAAACATATCATAATATGTTACAGCACAGAAGGAGGCCATTCAGCCCGTCGTGCCCGAGCCGGCTCTTTGAAAGAGCTATCCAATTAGTCCCACTCCACTGCTCTTTCCCTACAGCCCTGTAATTTTTTTCCTCCTTCAAGTATTTATCCAATTCTCTTTTGAAAGAGACAATTGAATCTGCTTCCACTACCCTTTCAGGCAGTGCATTCCAGATCACAACAACTCTCTGCATAAATAAAGGTTTCCTCATGTCACCTCTGGTTCTTTTACCAATCACCTTAAATCTGTGTCCTTTGGTTACCGACCCTTCTGCCACTGGAAACAGTTTCTCCTTATTTACTCTATCAAAACTATTCATGATTTTGAACACCTCTATCAAATCTCCCCTTGACCTTCTCTGTTCTAAGGAGAACAACCCCAGCTTCTCCAGTCTCTCCACGTAACTGAAGTCCCTCATCGCTGATACCATTCTAGTAAATCCCTTCTGCACCCTCTCTAAAGCCTCGACATCTTTCCTGAAATGTGGTACCCAGAATTGAACACAATACTCCAGCTGAGGCCTAACCAGTGTTTTATAAAGGTTTAGCATAACTTCCTTGCTTTTGTACTCCATGCCTCTATTAATAAAGCCAAGGATACCATACGCTTTTTTAACAGCCTTCTCAACTTGTCCTGCCACCTTCAAAGATTTGTGTTCATGCACCCCCAGGTCTCTCTGTTCCTGTACCCACTTTAAAATTGTACCATTAGTTTATATTGCCTCTCCTCATTCTTCCTACCAAAATATATCACTTCACACTTCTCTGCGTTAAATTTGATCTGCCATGTGTCTATCCATTTCACCAGTCTATCTATGAGCTCCTGAAGTCCGTTACTATCCTCCACATTGTTTACTACATTGCCAAGTTTCGTGTCATCTGCAAACTTTGAAATTATACCCAAGTCCAGGTCATTAATATATATCAAAAAGAGCAATGGTCTGAATACTGACCCCTGGGGAACACCACTCTATACATCCCCCCCAGTCTGAAAAACAACCGTTCACCAATACTCTCTGCTTTCTGTCCCTTAGCCAATTTTGTATCCACACTGCCACTGTCCCTTTAATCCCATGGGCTTTAATTTTGCTAACAGGTCTATTATGTGGTCCTTTATCAAATGCCTTTTGAAAGTCCATATACACAACATCAAGCGCACTACCCTCATCAAACCTCTCCATTACTTCATCAAAAAACTCAAGTTAGTCAAACACAATTTTCCTTTAACAAGTCCCTGCTGACTTTTATTTATTAGCCCATACTTTTCCAAGTGCCAATTAATTATGTCCCAGGTTATTGTCTCTAAAAGTATCCTCTCCACCGATGTTAGGCTGACTGAGCTATAATTGCCGAGTTATCCCTCTCCCCTTTTTTGAATATTAAGGGATATGGAGCTTAGGCAGGTAAATGGAATTGAGTTACATGATCTAATTGAATGGCAGATCAGGCTCAAGGGAGTTAATGGCCTACTCCAATTCCTATGTTCTATATACGGGGGAAAAAAATCTTTGTAATAAGAAACTAAATAATAAGACAAAACCTCAGAAAACAGGGGTCACAGTCTCAGGATACGGGGTATGCCATTTAGAACAGAGAAGAGGAGAAATTTCTTCACTCAGAGGGTGGTGAACCTGTAGAATTCTCTACCACAGAAGGCAGTGGAGGCCAAGTCATTAGATGTATTCAAGAAGGAGATAGATATATTTCTTAATGCTAAAGGGATCAAGGGATATGGGGGAAAAGCGGGAACAGGGTACTGAGTTGGACGATCAGCCATGATCATTTTGAATGGCTGAAGGGCCAAATGACCAACTCTTTTCTATGTTTCTATACGTTGATTCCTGGGGCTTCAACTTCATTTCCATCCTTTTTTAAAAAGTCAAACTATGGTACTGGGTCACACAATGCGTTTACACACTTGAGTCTGACCAAATTCCTTGTTCTGCTATCTAGAATGTTCTCAAGTGAATTCAATTTAGACAACTTCAACTCAGTTACGTAATACAAAACTGCCCGAGATTCATAACAAATTTGCTCTAAACTGCCAATCTTGCTCAGGCAGGCCATAAAAATGACTGATGTGGGAAATCATAAAAAATTTACACTGTTCCCATAAGAGGTTCTTTTCATAGTTGGGGGTTAGGGCATTGTTATCTCCAGGCTCAACTATTCCAATGTTCTCCTGGCCAGCCTCCCATCTCTGTAAAAATTCAGCTCATCCAAAACTCTGTTGCCCGTATCTTAACTTGATGTATTCAAGAAGGAGATAGGTATATTTCTTAATGCTAAAGGGATCAAGGGATAAGGGGAAAAAGCGGGAACAGGGTACTGAGTTAGATGATCAGCCATGATCATTTTGAATGGTGGAGCAGGCCCAAAGGGCCGAATGGCCTACTCTTGCTCCAATTTTCTATGTTTCTAACTCGCACCACGTCCCGTTTACCCATCACCCCGGTGCTCGCTGACCTACATTGGCTCCCAGTCCGGCAACGCCTCGATGTTAAAATTCTCATCCTTATTTTCAAATCCCTCCATGGCCTCGCTCCCTCCCTATCTCTGTAACCTCCTCCAACCCTACAACCCTCCGAGATCTCTGCGCTCCTCCAATTCTGGCCTCTTGCGCATCTTCGATTTCCATCACACCACCATTGGCGGCCGTGCCGTCAACTGCTTAGGCCCTAGGCCCCGGAATTCCCTCCCTAAACCTCTCCGCCTCTCTACCTCCTTTAAGATGCTCCTTAAAACCTACCTCTTTGTCACCTGTCCTAATATCTCTTTATGTGGCTAGGTGTCAAATTTTGTCTGATAACACTCTTGTGAAGCGAGTTGGGACATTTTATTATGTTAAAAGGAGTTGTATAAATGCAAGTTGTTGCTGTTGGAATAGATTGGCAAAAGTTTTATTCTGCATCTACCCAATGCTATACTTGACTTGCCGATGCTTGCCAGTACATGCCCAAAAGAAAATTATTCTGTTGTAGTACCACTCACTCTGATGACCATTAAAATAATTAATATAAATCAAGAAAATAGCCAAATCATATTTTGTCACAGCAAAGTCTCTGCTGCAGGATCAGGAATAAATCTGGCCAGCTCCACTGTCACCACAATCACTGTAAAACTGTTTAAACTATAATGCATTTAGGAATTTTTAACCTCATCGCGACCCCATGAAATTGGACGAAGCTTGCTTCGGTTTTGAAACCCACCCACAAACCCACTCCACGGGCGGTTAAATCTAGATGACATATGTTCACTATCAGAATTAACTTGGTACGTAAAGAGAGACGGATTAAAAAAGTACCAGTAGACATGCCGTAACTCCTAGATATATCTGATGGTGTTGCAGAAACTAGACAGACCTCTCCAAAAAGGTCCCTAATGGGTGAAGCAGATGATTAGTGGAAGCAATTTAATATTTATTATGAACCAGATAAAGGCTTGAGTGTACGGAGTTGAAAGGAACTACCACAGACTTTGTAGGCAGCAAGGAATTTGACGGCAGGAAGTTGGGCGGGTTGGCCGCAAGACTATCACTTTTGATTTTTAAAAGACAAATAGCAAATCCATTGAACTTGGCTTCGTGACCGACGAAAGGTATCTCTCGGGCTAATTACGCCCCTTCTAACTTCCGAGCCAGCATTTGATGTTGGTCGCAGATATCAGCTGAGTTGGTAACTGTTAAGAACAGCTCATGCTTTTCCAACATTCAAGTTCTAAAAGGTGCAGGAGTGGTTTTAACAAGCGTACCTTTCATTGAAAGAGCGTTACAGGCAGAAGATGGAACTCCAGCTGTCTCCGGTGTTTCCGTGCCAATTTCACACATGTAATGGATCTTTAGTCATTGCGTCTTTTTTTTTTAAAAAAAGCTGTTTTCATGATGTCCAGTTGGTGAAAGCAATTTTTTTTTGTAAGTCTCAGCTTTCACACAGGGGAGGACTGTGTGTGTGTGTGTGTGTGTTACTTCATCCCGCACAAATTTGTACATTTCTAGCGTTTTATGCTTTGAGGAGTTTAACTTTTTCATTGACTAACCTAGGTGAAGGACCAAGGCCCATAGTACAGGACACCACATAGGCAGAAGAGAGTAGAAGAAAGTAGAGCAAGATACAGTCAACAGCTAACGATGAAATGTGATTGTATTTTAATTGAAAAGTATTAATGAGGGGTTTGTTTTGCAGCCAACGATACTTTAGTGGTAACGGGAAGATATTTTACCAGGTTTACTAAAGAGAGATGAGCAATGGTCCTCATAGTGGTGATAACGCCACTTGGTATCCCATTGGTATCCATTGGCGCCAGTGTTAAGTGGCCACTGCCCTGCATTTCTACAGCAGCAAACTTTATAAATCAAATTGAGCAAGCGCTCAAACACCGCCACCCGCCCTACCATCTCTCAGAATCCATCAGTCGACATGTTCGTTCACTGCCCACTTTGTAAGACTCACTCGTTAACATGTGCACCGTTTACCATCACCATCCATCCCATTGTGACAATGGCTCCGTTATCTTTCAGAATTACTCTGGTTCGCACCTCTCATTGAGATGGAAATAGGCTGTCAGGCCGACCCGCGACTGACAATCACAAACCCAGCCCAGGCACACAACTTGATCTGTAGTTGAATCGATCTGCAGAGTTACATTCTGTTACCCCTCTCGAGTTTTCTCCTTACTTTCACTGACTGGATCCATGTTGGTTTGAACAGATGTGCGTTTCGCCGTATTTTATTGCTCCACTGACGTGTTAAATTCAGGTCCCCGAAAGATGAATTCCAAAGTTGGGGCTAAACCCAATGAAAACTGGAAATGTCCCTTCTTGTCTCAGTGACTGTTTCCCCCCAAGTCTATTTGTGAAGTGCCTTGGGACGTTCTATATGGTGAAGGCACTGCAGCAACGCAATTTGTCAGCAAACAGCAGTTCCAGTGTGTCTTGTACAACTGTTTTCCCCCCACTTTGCTGCAAGAAACGCTTCATCTTCTCTCCATAGCGACCTAGAGCAACAACAATTTATAGAGCACCTTTAACATAGTAAAACGTCCCAAGGCACTTCAGACAAAAATTGACACACCTTCAATCACCTATGTACGTTGTGGAGAATATTAGAAATATTTATTATTTAGTTGAAGCACTTTATTTATTTTTTTAAAAACGTGTTTTTTTTCTATAATTAAATCCATTTTTTGGTTTGTTTGCATCTGATTTCACCCAAATTCAGCGGGGGGGGGGGGGGAGGAACTAAATTCAAAGAGCCTATTTATCAACCACTACATGTCCTGCCCATCTGAACCGTACATTCTCGGCCACTGCTTCCAAGCCTATTGGGGTAAATTCACCAGTCCCGTCCACCGAGTGGGAGTCATCCTTGAAGGAATGCAGCCCTATCTCCAACCTGTGGTCCCATCGAGCGTGGCTTCCTGCTAGAAGCACAGGATCATGTGAAAGATCCCTGATGACTGCCACTTTCAGCGTTTGGTCCTTGTGTTTTGAACAATTGAACTGTAGGATGCTGTAAAAGCAGTGTGTGTTGGGAAGGTAAAATATGAGGATGTGTGGCAACCAAAGAACAATTATCATTGCAATAAGAAATCGAATCTCTTGTGTGTGGATCGTAGCTTTTGTATCGGGTCTGGTGTGCAGTTTTAGTTTGGATTGGTGAATGAATGAATAAAATGGGCTGAGTTACAAGGGTTTAACCAACTGGTTATTTTTATCTGCAGTTAATAGGAGTCCCCGTCCAAGCATAATGCTGATTCAAGCATTACATTTCTTGGCAGAGTAGTTATGTGTTTATCAGGATATGGCTGGACTTCCAAATTACACTCTTGATCCAGACTAAATAAAAAAAAGCACTTTATTGTTAAGCTACGTTCATTCAAGTGTAGTGCCATCCTGCTCCCCACCCCCCATTGTGTATCTAGACATCCAGAAACACTAATTGATGTCATATCTCAGATAAGCATCCTACGTTCAGCCAAGGCATTTACTGGGTGGCATTCATTCCATCCCTTCTCCATTCACAATCTAAAGATCCTGAACGAGATTCATTAGTTCCCTAATAAGTGACATTCTAAGGGTCTCTTTATGATTGCACAAATATAATTCGTATGAAGACCCCTGTGTTTGCTTTTACTGGCGTTGCCCTAATGAATTATCGATTGAGGTAGCTCAAACTCTCATCTTTCTGAGGTTAAGCTCTACTTCCCAGCTGTCTGACAGAAGCAAGTGGGAGGGACCTCTTCCCCAGTATGCGCATCCTGACACTGAAAATAACTCACTGGATTGGGGCCAGTGCTGGAAGACTCCAGGAGGAAATTAATCTTTTGAAGCATTTAGTTGCACTTTTGCTGTCGACGAGGAGCTGGTCAGTGGAGAAGCAACATTCATAAGAAAGGATTGAATGAGAAAAGTCCATTCGGCCCATTTAGTCCACAGACCATATACACAGATAACCTATCCTGGCTTTAACCCACCCATTTAAAACCTTGAGAAACTTTTGCATTAAAAAGCTCTGATTCCCACCCCCCCCCCCCCCACCGCAAAAACCGATCAAATAATATTTTAAGAATATTCATCCATCTTTACATCCACACTGACTTGGAGCCCTACAGACAACATGCCACAAACAAGCTTAACACTGCACCCGCTGACGTCCAGAATATGGGAATGTGAACAGAACTGGCTTTGGAATCGCACAGTGTGAAATTTGAGTGCCAGTATAAATCAATTCTCCACACGTACAGACCTGATATCATAGGTTCATCCCAGCATTATTTACCTCAAAATGCTCCAGCCAGACATTACCTAAGTTTGGAATGACAAAAACAATAATGGTACTCCCGAGTTTTAATGTTTCAAAAAGGATAGTGTTTGACAATGTAACTTTTTTTTACGCGTCAAAGAAATTCCACTGACAATATCGGTATGCTACCTTTGGACTCAATCCATCAGGGTTCAATAATAGATTGTAATACCTCACTGATATTTTAGTTTTGTTTGAAGATCTTTAGGTAATTTTACCTTTCCATTTCAGGAACCCAGTATCAAGCACTCTCGGGTTAGGTATAGCACAACTAAATGCAAAGTAAAGTTCCCTCAACTTTGCCTAACAATGTGGCTCAGTTGCAACCTCAAAAAAAGCACTCCTTACTACTTCCTTTTTCCACACTAAAGTCTATTGCCAAATAATGCCAGATTTGTACCGTAGGCTTATGTCCACTAAAAAACTGAATTAAGACTGCCCGAGCTCATTTCACATAAGGCTCTTACAGCTAGCAGATTTTCTTCCAATCAGTCTGGGCTGGATGTGAACCCAAGGTCCCTTTTGCAGAATGCACATATCTAACCCACTACACCACCCAGCTATCCCAACTGGTGCCTTAACAAAGATTGAAGATAATCGTTCTAATGTTATTTCATATATTGCCCTGAGTGCAGTTTGTTCATAGCTATAGACTTGCATTAAGAATAGGATTACGTATGAGTACAGCTTGGTTACCATAGCATGAAACAAAATAGCTTTGACTACAAATTACAGGTTTTGCTTAGCAACTTGTAATGTCTCCATTTACCAGATGGCCTTTAATCATTACCGGGTCCTGTTTATGGTCATGTAACTACTGCCTTGTAAATCACTCTGACTTTGGCTGTTTTTTAAATCAATATATTCCCTACTCTTTGTGCCTAGAAATAAAAATGCACATTTTTACAGAACACACCCATATGGTTTAGAATTTAAAGTTATTGTTTTGAGGTCAAGAATCAGTACCACTGTTACCTGCTCGAGCAAAGGCACTTGTAGATTTCTTCCAGGAAGTTAGCCAGACTACTTATGGAAAGATCATCTGAAATTTGATTGCTGCAAGCATGAAAAAGAAAGACATGCGGTATTAGAGGAGCGAATTTGTCTGCAACTAAAAGAAGGAGGGTGCAATTAATTGTCACGAGGCTCGCCCATTTCAATTGATTGATTGCACATGGACAATCCTGGAGCAGAGGAGGTACCAGTTGTTCCCCTTTTATCTACAACATTGGAGGGAGGAGATACAAGCAAAAAGGTAAGGTACTTCTCTAAAGGAGAAAGAAGAAATTGGAGAGAGGAATCACAGGATAATGAGAAATGGATGCCTCTTTCCAATTTTGGGCATAGTGCCACTATGAACAACAGAATCATTCTAGGAAGATTTGGGGACCATGAGGAACACCTGAGCCATTCCAGGGCTGTGAAGAACACCTGAGCCATTCCAGGACTGTGAAGAACACCTGAGCCATTCCAGGGCTGTGAAGAATACCTGAGTCACATTGTGGAAAACAGCCCAGTGGAAAACAGCCAAGCATTTTCCAACATTGTGAAGAACCATAAACACTGTCACATTATGAAGAACAGAACAGATATGTGAGGAACAATGCTTCTGAACAGTCTGAAACCTGCACACAAAAAGAAAAAGAAAGACTTGCATTTATAATAAGAAAGAAAGACTTGGATTTATATAGCGCCTTTCACGACCTCAGGATGTTCCAAAGCGCTTTACAGCCAATGAAGTACTTTCGAAATGTAGTCACTGTTGTAATGTGGGGAACGCAGCAGCCAATTTGCGCACAGTAAGTTCCCACAAACAACAATGTGATAATGACCAGATAATCTGTTTTTATTGAGGTTGGTTGAGGGATAAATGTTGTCTAGAACACCGGGGAGAACTCCCCTGCTCTTCTTCGAAATAGTGCCATGGGATCTTTTACATCCACCTGAGAGGGCAGACAGGGCCTCGATTTAACGTCTCATCCAAAAAAATGACACCTCTGACAGTGCAGCACTCCCTCAGTACTGCACTGGAGTGTCAGCCTAGATTATGTGCTCAAGTCTCTGGAGTGGGACTTGAACCCACAATCTTCTGATTCAGAGGTGAGAGTGCTACCCTCAACACCCACGGCCGACACCCTCGTCGCCCATGGCCGACACCCTCGTCGCCCACGGCCGACACCCTCAACGCCCACGGCCGACACCGTCAAAGCCCACGGCCGACACCCTCAAAGCCCACGGCCGACACCCTACTGCTGTCCTACCCAATATTTATGCCTTTACCAACATCATTAAAACAGACTATATAGCACCTTTCATGACCTAAAGATGTCCCAAAATGCTTTACAACCAAATCAGTACTTTTGAAGTGTAGTCACTGTTGTAATGCAGGAAATGCAGCAAGACTTTTATTTCCAACTGATTTGGCGATAAACCAGGTTGGTACAGGAGAGATGGGCTCCATTACGACTGGGCAGGATCAGAGACAACTGATCACTATAATACTGACCAGTAAAGGCCGGATGTGCCGCACCTGCCATACGTACTTGGAAAATTATCCCCTTTAACTAAACCTACATCTCAGCAGAGCCCTGCAGAGAAGGAAATTAAATTTAACTCAAGTCAATTAAAGCCCATATTTGAAAATTGGTTAACATAATTGGATATGAAATAAATGTAGTTTAAAGTTTAAAATCTCAAATTAAAATATGATTGGGTCATAAAATAGAAAAATACACATCAGTACAAATAAAGGTACTCTGCAAAACCAGGACCAGAGTCCATCTGACGATCTTTAAGTGAGGAATTGCTCTTATGTACAGTATGATATAATTTCACTTCTTACATTCCATTTCATATATACTTCAGACCACACAACATGGCGGAGTATCATCCTTATCATCAAGCCACACCTTGGCCTCTCCCCCTACTCCTTCGCACCTTCTTCTCCTTTGAGCACCTCACCCCTGTACATCCCCCACCCCGGTATAGCCTCCATCTTTGACCCCTCAAGTCAAGCACATCTGCTGTACAAGCGGGCCTGTCAAGAATTGGCAGATCTGGCTTGACCATGTCAGGTATTATCCATGCTTCACTCTCCTCTGCAAAAGCTACTTGTTACCCCAGTAAGGTAAGGATAACCTCAGGCTCCTTGACCAAACTGCTTCCTTAAAAACCCCTCCTTCTCCTTCCAACCTCATCTCATACACCAAATGTGAGGATTTAGTGGATTTCTTGATCATCAACGTTGAGACCATCCATGCAGCTGCCTCCACCATTTCTTCATCTTCATTGCATTGGTCTGAGGGTGGAGACTTACTCCGGAAGGACTCATGGTGTGTGCCACAGTGAGAGAAAAAGGTTGCTGGTGGGCTGCTTTTAAAAAAAACTGTTCTTTTGAAGAAATGTCTTTCTTTACTAGCCCTAAGGCCCCCTCTGGCAACCTCTGAACACTGGCCGGTGACCCCGGCATTGAGAGTGCCAATAGCGGGAAACATGGCCAAGATTTGAAATCATAACATAACTCATAGCATGCCGCTTTATATTACAGTATGTGCCCTTTTATATTACAGCACCGTCACTGAGCGAGACTGTAATATTAATGAGTTGATGCTCGTGTCATTTCAGGAGCAAAGAAACAGCTTGGGAGATGCTTCAAAAATTGGTTTTCTGTTATTAGTTAGAAAAAGTGAAAGTTGCAATCAGGACTTCTAAACAACCACCTTTGCTAACTTAGATAAGAGATGTTAGTACTAGGGAATCAAACACTTTCCATTTTGGCCACCCAGTGTTCCCAGATCCCCAATATTGAAGCAAATCCCTTTTATCATAATAAACAAGACATATCTGTATTTTAAAATAAATTGCTAACTTTTTTTTATTCAATCTATGGAAAATGAACTGTCAGAATGATATTACATGAGGAATTGTTCAACCACAGTATGATAGTACCCCCAAGTGGTCAAACAGTGTCTCTCTGCTCCATATAACCTAGGCTCAGATTTACACAGAATGTATCAGACCAAATGAAGCATCTTTTTAAATATCAAAATTAAGTGCCATGTTCACCTTTATAGCTACTATCGGTGCTGTTCCTAGTTGTGAGTTTGTCTGCAGGTCTTCTTGAAGCAATTGGCAAAAGTCAGTAAATGCCTCCCTGCTAAACCTGAAATTTCATAGGCAGTGCTCTCAAAGCATTGTCAGGTAGCTGTGCCTGGGCTTGTAAATGTACGAATGCTTTAATAAACAGTGCATCTTCGTGCCCTCATCTGCTAAACAGTTGCATTGTAGTGAACCCAACATTCGCAAAGACACAGGGAAATAGTCAATCCTTGTTCTCGAAGGGACATAGGAACAGGAGTAGGCCATTCAGCCCCTCGTGCCTGCTCCGCAATTTGATGAGATCATGGCTGATCTGTGATCTAACTCCATATACCTGCCTTTGGTCCATATCCCTTCATACCTTTAATTGCCAAAAAGCTATCTATCTCAGATTTAAATTTAGCAATTGAGCTAGTATCAATTGCCGTTTGCGGAAGAGAGTTCCAAACTTCTACCATCCTTTGTGTGTAGAAATGTTTTCAAATCTCGCTCCTGAAAGGTCTGGCTCTAATTTTTAGACTGAGCCCCCACTCCTAAAATCCCCAACCAGCGGAAATAGTTTCTCTCTATCCACCCTATCCATTCCCCTTAATAACTTATAAACTTCGATCAGATCACCCCTTAACCTTCGAAACTCTCGAGAATACAACCCCAATTTGTGTAATCTCTCCTCGTAACTTAACCCTTGAAGTCCGGGTATCATTCTAGTAAACCTACGCTGCACTCCCTCCAAGGCCAATACGTCCTTCCGAAGGTGCGGTGCCCAGAACTTCTCACAGTACTCCAGGTGCGGTCTAACCAGGGTTTTGTATAGCTTCTGCATAACTTCTGCCCCCTTGTACTCTAGTCCTCTAGATATAAAGGCCAGCATTCCAATTAGCCTTCTTGATTATTTTCTGCACCCGTTCATGACACTTCAATGATCTATGTACCTGAACCCCTAAGTCCCTTTGGACATCCACTGTTTTTAACTTTTTACCATTTAGAAAGTACCCTGTTCTATCCTTTTTTGATCCAAAGTGGATGACCTCACATTTGTCTACATTGAATTTCATTTGCCACAGTTTTGCCCATTCACCTAATCTATCAATATTGCTTTGTAATTTTATGTTTTCATCTACACTGCTTACAATGCCACCAACCTTTGTGTCATTGGCCAACTTAGATATGAGACTTTCTATGCCTTCATCTAAGTCGTTAATAAATATTGTGAATAATTGAGGCCCCAAGACAGATCCCTGCGGGACTCCACTAGTCACATCCTGCCAATGTGAGTTCCTACCCATTAGCCCTACTCTCTGTCACCTTTCGCTCAGCCAACTTCCTAACCAAGTCCGTACTTTGCCCTTGATTCCATGGGCTTCTATCTTAGCTAACAGTCTCTTATGTGGGACCTTATCAAATGCCTTCTGGAAGTCCATATAAATAACAACCATTGACATTCCCCTGTCCACTACTTTAGTCACCTCTTCAAAAAATTCAATCAGGTTTGTCAGGCACGAACTACCCTTCACAAATCCATGCTGGCTCTCTCTGATTAACTGAAAATTCTCGAGGTGTTCAGAACACTGGAATCGAGACCCTTACAAGAATATTCATCAAGGACACCAGAGGAATCTTTAACTTCTTCACCTTAACTCCCCATCAAGAAACCGTTTGGGGTTTACCTTTCAACCTATGTCCAGGAGTTAATTATGCATAAATCTGGCTCGTCAAATTGTCTTGCATCAACCAGTTTGGATTATGTTAGCGTTTACACAATCAACTTCCCATCAGGATCTGCACAAGCTACACAGTGAATGAATTAATTCTTTCTCGCCAATTATTAAAGTCGTCAGACATGAACTAACAATTGTTTATTAACTGTATAATTATAGTAAGCAGCACTTGAACTTAAACATTGAGAATGAAAATAATTAGTAGAGGTTAAATTGAAAAAATAAGTAACGAGCTTGCAAAAGGATGTTCGTTTATGTCACTGTAATTTGGTATTAATTGCTTGCTGATTATAAATTCACAGCTGAGATTCGTGTCTGAGATTGATATAAATTGGTGAGATCAGTTTAGGATTAGACTCCTTAGATAGCTAACAAGTTAACAGCATAGATAGCCAATCTATTGAATAGTCAGTCTGTATGCTTGTAGTTAGTAATGTTTCCAGAACTAATATGACCTTGACCTAATGAGATGGTATGGATGAATTAGTTGCCTCTGGGAGGATGGTGTTCACCTTCTGAGTCATCAGATTAATGATCCTTGCCCCTTCCTCCTAGATACTATGCTCCTGGGTAAATTCCTCTTCTGTGCTAGTAGCAGCATCTAGACAGTCTTCCCGTAACAGATGATCCTACCTGTAAGGGCACTGACTTGCAGGGTTATTAAGAGCCAGGTGGGAAGAACACCTAGTACTCATGGCAGGTCTATTCCTCCGTGTCCCATTATTTGCCAGACTGGCTGGCTCATCATTAGCTAGATTCACTAGATTGATTCCTGGAATGAGAGGGTTGTCCTATGAGGAGAAATTGAGTAGAATGGGCCTATACTCTCTGGAGTTTAGAAGAATGAGAGGTGATCTCATTGAAACATATAAGATTCTGAGGGGGCTTGACAGGGTAGATGCTGAGAGGTTGTTTCCCCTGGTTGGAGAGTCTAGAACTAGGGGGGCATAGTCTTAGGATAAGGAGTTGGCCATTTAAGACTGAAATGAGGAGGAATTTCTTCACTCAGAGAGTTGTGAATCTTTGGAATTCTCTACCCGAGGGCTGTGGATGCTTATTCGTTGAATATGTTCAAGACTGAGATAGACAGATTTTTGGACTCTTGGGGAATCAAGGCATATGGTGATCGGGCGGGAAAGTGGAGTTGAGGTCAAAGATCAGCCATGATCTTATTGAATGGCAGAGCAGGCTCAAGGGGCCGTATGGCCTACTCCTGCTCCTATTTCTTATGTTTTTAACTTCCCTGAGGCCTACCACGGAAGGTTAACTTGTTTCAATCTCTCATCACTAGCAGTGTCATCTTGGAGCCTACTTGAGCTCGAAGAAAATCCACTTACCTACCCAAGTTTTATACTATCCGGACAGGACCTGAGAATACATAAACTGACTCCACTGCAATAACTTTGCAAGAACATTTTATTGAAATTCTAATTATATCCAGACCAAAAAAAAATTAAATTAAAAAAAAGTTAATGAAAACCAAAGAGAATCATAAAGCTTCAAGCACAAAATAGATGAATAGAAAAGGATTTTTTTCACTTAGTCTTCCGTTGCACTGTTTTTATGTTAAACATTAAACTTAAACCCACGCAGAGGTCTTTACATTAAATGCAGAACAGTACATCAGGACTTACATTTTTTTTCTTAGCATTAAGAAACCTAGATGAAGGGGTAAAACCTACAATGCAGGACATCACCAAGGTTGAAAAGTAGAAGAGATAATGAGGTGAGTCAGGAGGTAAGTAGGTGTAGCTGAACATGGTGTTGACCAGAGGTCACCGGTTACGGTTACTGGCTTAGTACAAAGAGAAGAGTCAATTCTCTCTTAACTCTCAATTCACTTTATTCATGCCGTTAGATCATATACTTATACGTCATATAGCTTATACGTCTGGTTAGATATAGACATGCAGTTTACACCAGGTTATACAGTTTTATACCCAAACTAAGATCTAAACGCACACCCACTAGGTTTCTCTGACACTCCCTGAGTGGTCACAGAATATAAAGGATAATAACCGAAAAGGAGAGCTGACACTGGCCAGGCGTTCCGTTCTCTCTCTCTCTCCCGACGTCATCACTATGTCCCTGATGGAGGGTCTTCCACTTCCACGATGGTTGGTCTCCAGAGTCTTCGCTCTCTCTCTTTCGAGGTTTCTCTGACACTCCCTGAGTGGTCACAGAATATACGTCATCTCTACGTCCCTGACGTAGGTTCTTCCACTTCTGCGATGGTTGATCTCCGGAGTCTTCGCTCTGGCTCCACACCCCAGATCCTTCATTCTTATTCCGAATCTTATGTTAATAGCTATGAATTAACCCAAACTCCTGTTCTCTGTGTACTTTGCCAATTCAGTTCGGCTCGAGTCTCCCGCTGACTCAACGGAGAGATTTATTCTCGTGCCCACCCTTTGTCAATTCGGTTCGGTTCGAGTCTCCCGCTGACTCAACGGAGAGATTTATTCTCGAGCCCACCCAGGGACGCCAAATATGTTGACCGGAGGTCACCGGTTACGGTTACTGGCTTAGTACAAAGAGGAGAAGATCTATTCTCTCTTAACTCTCAATTCACTTTATTCACGCCGTTAGATCATATATATATAGCTTATACGTCTGGTTAGATATAGACATGCAGTTTACACCAGGTTATACAGTTTTATACCCAAACTAAGATCTAAACGCACACCGACTAGGTTTCTCTGTCACTCCCTGAGTGGTCACAGAATATAAAGGATAATACCCGAAAAGGAGAGCCGACGCTGGCCAGGCGTTCCATTCTCTCTCTCTCTCTCTCGATGTCGTCTCTACGTCCCTGACGTAGGGTCTTCCACTTCCGCGATGGTTGGTCTCCGGAGTCTTCGCTCTGGCTCCACGTCCCAGATCCTTCATTCTTATTCCGAATCTTATCTCTTCAAGCTGTGTTGTCTGTCTCCCTTTGGTTTAGGCTTGCTCGCCTAGTCTGTGTCTTCTCCTCATTGGCTCTGTCCCAAGGACTTAGGTAGCATTACCTCATTACTCCTTTTCTAAATAAGGACTTGTGTCTTATCACATCTCCTTTGTCTTTCACAAAACTTAGCTAATTCAAAACCGGTTCCAGCCAGCTCAGGCCAGCGACTGAACTCAGGTTACTTCAGTTCAAAAGTTGTTCTTGCCTGTGTATCAGCAGCTGACGTCTCAGGTTACTTTCTGCAGCCCCTGGCCAACAATGGGTGGAAGTTTGTAGAATGAAGGAAAGATTGGGAAATTTAAGGAACTCTGCAGTTTTGAGATGCTGAGAATGAGTTAAGAATAGCAGACTGTGTGATTAGTTTCGATTAGAACACATTTAAGGGAAATAGGTAGGACAAGCTTAGGAGGAACGAGAAATAAAGGTTCAGGAGCAAAAAACTACAGTATTAAAAATAGATACAGACACAGGGGGGCTTACAGCAAGCTGAAGACAGACTCGAGGGTGAGTGAGTCTTTTTTTTTATCATGCAGGCAATCTAGGGTTTTGAGGCCTGACAGGTGCTGCTTTCCAGAAGCAATCAGAGGCCCTGAAGCCAACGACCAGTCACGCAGCTGCGAGTCTCTCAGATCTGCAGCTGCACTCCAGTTTCCTGCCCCGTTTTCCATTGCTAGGCCCAGCCAGGGAGTGGGTTTGCATCATGGGCACCCCTGGGTCACGTTAGCAATCCGGGACGCCAAAAATCGGCTACTGCTCTCACTGGACGGAAACAGTGCACTTCAGGTGTATTGGTCCCTGTCCAGTGCTGGAGCAGCAAGGGACCAGGAAAATCAGCCCCAGTGCCACAATAAGATAAGAAAAAAGTTGAAAATCTCTGCGAAGACGCATCCCATTAGCAACCTTTGGCAATGCTCAAGGGGGTATTAAGAAGTGATAGGCAACAGTGAAAGGAAAGGAAATCCAAGGTGCAGACAAGTGACAAAGTAGCCCAACACCCAATTCCATATTTGATGACTGATGAGGTGGAGATGGTGCGGCATGAGGTGGTTGCGAGGACGATGTGTTCTGTACCACTCCCTGGCTCGATCCCCATTGCTCAGCATTTCATTGTGACTGCAAGAAAATAGAGCCAAGTTTCAGTCTGCAACTGACCATTACTGTCACTGGATGTTCCAGCCCTAATTCCGTATGGTAACTACAGGTGTCCTTACAGCAGATGATACAGTTCTGGTATCTGGCTCTCTGATGATACAGACCCTGTAAAGACATTTCCCCATGGTCACTGCCAAGCAGGGGGGCTAGGGTCTGCAGATATGATTCATGGCATCTTGATGGGTGTGGCTAATTGAGTACACTAGCATGTTGATCACCCTGGCATGTTATCGTTCATGAAATCTAGTGATTGGGATGGTTGGAGCATTTGGATTAGTCAGGTTTATGTGTGTCATTGTGGTGTTATCCTGTCCACTGTTCCAGCTTCCTTTGGGAATAGGAGTCTCCATATGTCAAAGCAAGATATATTCAGCTCTCTCTGCAGATGACGGCACCAGCAGTGGGCAATGAGCACCTCTCCTGAAGCCTGACCTGCTTGGCATTACTGGTTGGTCCTCCTCTTGTTCCAAACACCTCAGATAGGGGGAATTCTCACTGGTGCTAGTAACGGTGCTGAGGGCAAAATAAAGTGGCACAAAGACTCATGAGAACTTAGGGTCAGCAGAAAAGAAGTTATGAAATGGCTGAAATACACTTGCTTTAACACTGCTGTGTCCTCATGGTGATCCTAAATACCCATTTTAAATGGGCATGATTACGAATGGATGCCCTGCACATTCAACCATCAGGAAATGGTGTGCAGAATGTCCCATCCCAAAATTACTATCTGAATGAAGCTCGCACCTGTTCAAGCAGGTGCTTCAATGTTCATCGCCCACAGGAAATTGAGCGTGACAAAGTGGGCAAAGATCAGAAAATCCAAGCTTAAGTGCAAGGGCAATGAAGTATCATCGATTAGAGAAGCTTAAGACCCACTGCCTAGTGAAAAAGCAGTTAAGGGGGGAAATCTCACAGAGATAACATACAAACAATGATGGACAGGAAAAAACCCTCTGGTCCATCCAACCTCTGCCACACAGTTGTGATACCTGTATTGTGTATTACGATATAGACACTCCCCACCCCACCCAAAACCATGTGATCTCCTGGTAGAGGCGAAAAACCAGATAAAAACCCAGGCCAAATTTGGGGGGGAAAAAATCTGGGAAATTTCTCTCTGACCGCCCCCCCGGCCAAAATGATCGAAACTAGTCCCGGTCGCTTGAAGGAATTCAGTGAATCAGCGTCTATCACACGAGCCGGCAGCCTATTCCAGAGGTCCACGATTTTCTGGAACCTATTTAATTGGAACACACTGTCAACTCAAATGCAATCTATTCCCTTCATCATCTTATGAACCTCGATCAGATCACCCTTAAGTCAACGTTTTTAATATTAAATGGCATGGATAAGTAAGCACAGACTATTACTTCACGTTAAGCCAGACACGTAGAACCAGAGGGACACAGATGTAAATTATTAGATCTTAATATGTGCTTTCTTAAAAGTTCATTATAAACCGTTTAATCGAAGGAACAGAAATCTGATTGTGCTTATACTCCTTGACAGCACAAAATTATAGGTGGTACATAGGTTGATTCATGGAAACCACACAAAAAATATCCAAACCAAAAAATGTATAAACAAAAAAAAAACTTATTTGTAACATTCAACTGATTAATCAACAGTGACAAAGTATTAAATTGCTAAACTGAACCATGATTTAGCAAGACTATTACTCTCATGTTATGATCAAATCCAGAATGTGTGTGCAGCAGAATGCTTATCATTCCAGTACTCGAGAATTTCTTATCCTTCCCAAACCATAAATAGGGAACGGCATAGTGAGGGGCAATAAAAATGTCACCTTTAAAAGGATTATCAGGGAAGTTCAGAAAAATAAAGTAAACACCTGGTGCACCTTGGCATCAGAAAAGAGTGGCCAATGGACCCAACAGTTGTTATTTTCCAGGTTGAAATGGGAAATGACAGCTCAAAAGGTTTGTTACCTCCATGAGTTCTACAACAAAGTGGCAACATAAACAATAAGTCACAAGTCCTATTTGCCGGACCCTTGTATTTTATTCGAATCGTTGGAGTCTTCATCGCACCAACAGAATGGGAATGTACCACAGCAGGGCTGAAGCCAGGGTTTCCACAGGACATTATTCCAAGAGAGCTGAAGAGGAACCGGAGTCAAGGTCTTCCGATGTTCTTCCACCCCGAACCGGATCTGCTTTTGGATTTCGTGGAAATGAGGCTCTGTAGCAGGCGACAAAGGGTTTGCTTCTGAGGGGTCCTTTGTGAGGTCAAAGAGTAAAAGCGGGTCATGGTAGGAGACGTAATGCTCGTGACACCTGCAGAACTCACTCTGGTAGCAACTGCCTTCCTCAAATTTGGGAGTGAAAAAATGAGCCTTCCACACAGAATCACCTGAAGGAAAGGAAAGGACATAAACCCTTGAAACAGTAGCAATCTTGCAACAAAAACGAAAACAAACATAACATAACACAGTTGACAGTGGAGTTTTAAATGTCATGAATGATTTCATTAATAAAGGGAATGTGTAGCTAAATGATCCCTGCAGACATAAGCACAAATTGGTGACGTTAGGATGTTACAACAGCTGCCAGACGCTGAATACTTACTGCCTTTTGGATACCATCGCACTGCATGCAAAGCACTTCCACAGTAATGAAACAGAAACTCATGCTCCGACCGCTGTGCATCGCCCTCCAATAGTGGCATCAAGTCTCGTCCGTCTATTACCCTAATAAGGTGCAAGTAACATGCAGCTGGTTTATAATCCAAGATAGTTGCAAAGTGAATAGTATCAGTCCCGATGCGCTTAAATAGGGGGATCACATAGTTTCGGATGGTGCAGTGAGTGTTTATATTGTGATGCACAAGGTATCACAATTGTGTGGGATGGGCTGGATGGAGCAGAGGGTCTTATTCCTTATCCAGTCATTGTTCGTATGTTCGTAAATCACATTCCTTTCATGGAACTATAATGCCAATAATTGTGACTAAAGAGAAATTGCTACAGCTTCTCTGTAGAGTTGCTCTACCCACAACCAATGAGACCGATGTGAAGTCCCTGAAAAGTGTTCAAAGTGCTTTGACAAAACCATCTACAAATGCTATTTTCAAACCTCTAGGCACATATCCATGTAAATTTTCACTCATCTTCCCAACTACTTTCAAACCAATTTTTTCACAATCCACCTTATAGACCAAAATCAAAAACTAAAGTATATTGTAACTGAATCCCCTTGGCTGAGCAGCAGGAGACAGAGAGTAGGGATAATGGGCAGGTACTCAAATTGGCAGGATGTGACTAGTGGTGTCCCACAGGGATCGGTGTTGGGGCCTCAACTGTTCACTGTATTTATTAACGAATTAGATGTCAGGATGGAGAGCCACATATCCAAGTTTGCCAATGGCACAAAGATAGGCAACATTGAGCAGTGTAGATGGAAGCATAAAATTACAGAGAGATGTTAATAGATTAATTGAATGGGCAAAAGTTGACAAATGGATTTCAATGTAGGCAAGTGTGAGGTCATCCAATTTAGACCTGAAAAGGATAGATCAGAGTACTTTCCAAATGTTGAAAAGCTCGAAACAGTGGAGATCCAAAGAGACTTAGGAGTCCATGTACATAGATCATTAAAATATCATGGACAGGTACAGAAAATAATCAAAAATGCTAATGAAATGCTGACCTTTATATCTAGAGGAATAGAATACAAGGGGCAGAAGTTATACTACAGCTATACAATGCCCTGGTTAGACCACACCTGTGTTCAGTTCTGGGCACCGCACCTTAGGAAGGATATATTGGCCTTGAAGGGAGTGCAGTGCAGATTTACTAGAATGATACCTGGACTTTAAGAGTTAAATTACAAGGAGAGATTACACAAACTAGGGTTGTATTCCCTGGAATTTAGAAGATTTGATCGAAGTTTTCAAGATATTAAGGGGAACTGATAGGGTGGATAGAGAGAAACTATTTCCGCTGGTTGGGGCTAAGTTAGGTCACAGATCAACCATGATCTCATTGAATGGCGGATCAGGCTCGACGAGCTAAATGGCCTACTCCTGTTCCTATCTTCCTTCCTTGTTTATTTCACCCAAAGTCAACTCAATTACACATCAGTATCTCCACTGCACAGTCCAAAAAGGACATATAATTTGCAAAATGTCATGTTCTGCTTGTCTGTATTCTATTGCTGCTTATTATTGAATCTCTCCTTACGAGTGCCTACGATATATCTTCTTCAAGCTAGGACCCAGGATCATGCAAGCCATACAGACTTTGTCACTGTTGATCCCTAATGGATTGGCAAGATGGACAATAGGGGTGTCTTGAAGACAGAGGGAATTTGGCGTTGGGTACCATTTGAACACAGAACACACAAGTCATGCTCCATTTGCCAGCCTTCTAAGGACTAAATAAAGTAGCAAAACGCAATTCAAGAGGTATTCAACATTTTGACTCAAACCTGGGAGTTCAGCATGACCAATTGATCTAGTGGGCCAGCCAAACAAATGTGTGGAAGATATACATAGAAATATATAGAGGTTACAACATGTAAACAGGCCATTCGGTCCAACCAGTCTGTGCCGGCACTTAGCCTCCACCTGAACAAATAGTCCTTATCACATTTACCCGCCCTGTTCTCATTTGGCTTTATGCCCTTTTCCTTCATCCACCTCTCCAACCTAATCTTGAATGTTGACATAGTTTCTGCCTCAACCATTAACCCTGGAAGTGAATTCCAGAGCCATGAAAACATTAATTACTGTCGAATAAGTCTTTGAATTCGGATGAACAATAATCTGCACTACCACAGAAAGGAAAGCAGCACAGAAGTTAGAACTTGCACATCAGGATTGCAGCAGCCCTCTTGTAGGCTAACACAGTGCATGTAGTAATTATATTGCCACTTTCCAGTGTTTATATTGGACAATGACAAAGACCGAAGAATAATTCCAAGATAAGATTAATTATTATTTTAACAGCGAGCAAGTAAAACTATTTTTAAAATGTACGTAATACTAATTGATCTCACATTTGGGGAGTCAAGTTCGAGTGAAGTTTTCAGATGAAGCAGGGTTAAAAGGCGGGGGATAATTAGCCGAGGGCGCGGAGACATAGCTCAGTCTCCAGTTTAAAGCCATACATTCTGCCCTTATTGTTATAAGTAATACTTTGTTTTTATGTTATTCATAGTTAAATAGAAACCGTACAGCAATTTGAGAAACAGAGAAGTAGAATTAGTTGGGGCACAGGAGTCTCACTGCAATAGTCTGAGCAGTTGGAAGACACAAAACTGAACATTACCAAAGGGTAGCGGAGTGTAATTACAGCGTGACACGTGTACACAGGCTGTTTTCATTACATATGGAAACATAGAAAATAGAAGCAGGAGTAGGCCATTCGGCCCCTCAAGCCTGCTCCACCATTCAATATGATCGTGGCTGATCCTCTATCTCAATACCATATTCCCGCTCTCTCCCCGTACCCCTTGATGCCTTGTGTCTAGAAATCTAACTAGCTCCTTCTTAAATATATTCAGTGACTTGGCCTCCACAGCCTTCTGTGGTAGAGAAATCCACAGGTTCATCACCCTCTGAGTGAAGAAATTTCTCCTCATCTCAGTACCAAATGTCCTACCCCGTATCCTGAGTCTGTGACCCCTCGTTCTGAACCCCCCAGCCAGAGGAAACATCCTCCCTGCATCTAGTCTGTCTAGCCCTGTCAGAATTTTATATGTTTCAATGAGATCCCCTCTCATTCTTCTAAACTCGAGTGAATGCAGGCCGAGTCGACCCAGTCCTGCCATCCCAGGAATCAGTCTGGTGAACCTTCGCTGCACTCCCTCTATGGCAAGTATATCGTTTCTTAGGTAAGGAGACCAAAGCTGCACACAATACTCCAGGTGTGGTCTCACCAAGGCCCTGTATAACTGCAGTAAGACATCCTTGCTCCTGAACTCAAATCCTCTTGCAATGAAGGCCAACATTCCATTTGCCTTCCTAACTGCTTGCTGCACCTGCATGTTTGCTTTCAGTGACTGGTGTACAAGGACACCCAGGTCCCTTTGTACATCAACATTTCCCAATCTATCACCATTTAAGTAATACTCTGCCTTTCTGTTTTTCCTTCCAAAGTGGATAACTTCACATTTATCCACATTATACTGCATCTGCCATGTATTTGCCCACTCACTCAACTTGTCTAAATCACCTTGAAGCCTCTTTGCATCCTCCTCACAACTCACAATCCCACCTAGTTTTGTGTCGTCAGCAAACGTGGAAATATTACATTTAGTTCCCTCATCCAAATCATTGATATATATTGTGAATAGCTGGGGCCCAAGCACTGATCCCTGCGGTGCCCCACTAGTCACTGCCTGCCACCCCAAAAAAGGACCCATTTATTCCTACTCTCTGTTTCCTGTCTGTTAACCAATTTTCAATCCATGCCATTATATTATCACCAATCCCATGAGCTTTAATTTTGCACACTAACCTCTTATGTGGGACTTTATCAAAGGCCTTCTGAAAATCCAAATAAACCACATCCACTGGTTCTCCCTTATCTATTCTACCAGTTACATCCTCAAAAAACTCCAGTAGGTTTGTCAAACATGATTTCCCTTTCATAAATCCATGTTGACTTTGTCTAATCCTGTTGATATTTTCTAAATGTCCTGTTATCACATCCTTTATAATAGACTCTAGCATTTTCCCTACTACTGCTGTTAGGCAAACCGGTCTGTAGTTCCATGTTTTCTCTCTCCCTCCTTTTTTAAATAGTGGGGTTACATTTGCCACCCTCCAATCTGCAGGAACTGTTCCATAATCTATAGAATTTTGGAAGATGACAACCAATGCATCCATTATTTCCATGGCTACCTCTTTTAGAACACTGGGATGCAGATTATCAGGCCCTGGGGATTTATCAGCTTTCAGTCACATTAATTTCTCCAGCACTATTTTATTTTACTAATACTAATTTCCTTTAATTCCTCCTTCTCACTAGTCCCTTGGTTCCCTAGCATTTCTGGGAAGTTATTTGTGTTCTCTTCCGTGAAGACAGAACCAAAGTATTTGTTTAATTGCTCTGCCATTTCCTTGTTCCCCATTATAAATTCTCCCGTTTCTGACTGTAAGGGACGTACATTTGTCTTCGCTAATCTTTCTTTTTACATACTTGTAGAAGCTTTTACAGTCCACTTTTATGTTCCTTGCAAGTTTACTCTCATACTCTATTTTTCCCATAGTGAACATAGGAAATTTACAATGGAAAAGTTGAAAAGTGTGGCAAAAAAGGTGACAAAAGGAAGTAAGGTTTTCTAGACAGGAAGTGCAAGCAGACGTAAGGTTTTTAATATATATTAGAGCTTCTGTACCTATCCTGTGGCAGCGAAGCACCAGCTAGATTGACAATAGTTGGGTAAATATCCATAAGGCTGGTAGGCTCATCAATTTTCTTGTTTGAAGGCAAAAGCCCTGGCCACCTGAATATCCCAGGGACACGAACACCACCTTCCCAACCAGCCAATCCCTTTTTACCTACAAAACAGAAAAGCACCAGCATAAAGAGTCATCCATTTGCTTATTAAATTTGGTATCAATGATCAGAATAATTTAATTTCCTTTCTCGTGTTTTTATTTTCCTCTTTTCCCCTCTCTTATCGGTGATTACTATCTTCAGGAAAAGATGCATTTACACATACATTTTGCATCTGCAAACTCAGACATAAGTATCAGAAAGACACTAGACTGTGGCAGTGTGATGGAAAAATCCAATCCAATCATCCACACATACACTTTTTTTTAAGCAAATGTCACTGTAGAGTGACCAGGAGCAAGAATCCCTGGGAGTATTGTGTCCAATTCTGGGCACACACTTTAGGAAGGCTGTCAAAGTCTTGGAGAGGGTGCAGAGGAGATTTACTAGAATGGTACCAAGGATGAGAGACTTCAGTTATGTGGAGAGACTGGAGAAGCTGGGATTGTTCTCCTTAGAGCAGAGAAGGATAAGGGGAAATTTAATCGAGGTCTTCAAATTTCTAATGGGTTTTGATAGAGTAAATAAGGAGAAACTGTTTCCACTGGCAGAAGGATCGGTAACCAGAGGATACAGATTTAAC
Organism: Heptranchias perlo; assembly: GCF_035084215.1. Lineage (NCBI taxonomy): Eukaryota > Metazoa > Chordata > Chondrichthyes > Hexanchiformes > Hexanchidae > Heptranchias > Heptranchias perlo. Next base: position 9,199,150 of record NC_090330.1, read on the forward strand.
ATAATTGGCAAAAGAACGAGAGGGGAGATTAGGAATTTTTTTTTCTTTACGCAGAGTTGTTATGATCCTTCTTGGACAACATCCTTCATATTTCCATTTACGGTGCTGAATACCAAGCAAATATGCAGCTACAGTTTAATAACAACCTATATTCACGTGGTGTCTTTCAGTTAATTAAATGTCCCAGGGCATTTTACAACGTAGAGAGGTGGACACTCAGCAGAAGGAGGGGAGAAACATAACAGGAAGTGAATGAAGGCATGAAGCGGGAATGTGAAGGTGGGGAGAAAGGTGGCAAGGCGAAAAGATCCAGGAAAAAAAAAATCATGAGTGCAGAGGCATGGCAGCTGCACATTAATTGAATGGAACCACATCCAGTTTATAATATCGAGAGCATTCTCAAAGGGGCGTTCAATGCCACACGAGTACAATAAATGGCACCCTGTACCTGGGGGGGGGGGATCTGCGAGCCAATAAAAGTTGACTGCTGGTTCCCTCTGTTTTGCGGGCTCCATTGAGAGCACGATGAGTTGAGATGCCTGCCTGAGCATAGTCTCAGTTACCTTCTTAATACAGCGGTGCACATCTGACTGTCTGACGTGACTGAGATCATCTGAAATAGCTTGGAAGGACCCAATTGCATGAAAATTCACAGCTGTGGTCATTTTTACAGCTGTTGATAAGGCTGTGATCCTTGTGGATGTGTGCTGCAAGTCTTAGCCCATAAGCTGACAGAACTCCCCAATAACCTTTGGGGAAAAGTAAAGCCTTTTAATACATTGCAGGTGTGAGAAGTCAAGGTACGATCTCCGAAGTCAGTAAATCCTGGATATCAATGGGTTGGCTGTTGATGCCTTCACTCTCCTACCCTTCGTCCTTGTCTCCTCCATGTCCTCATCATTCTCCTGTCTATAATGAGGAAATAAGGGTATTTCCATCAGGAAATCCATTTTCCATAGGGAAATCCATTATTTGCCTGAACAATTGATGTTCATTTTCTGTACTCACTTTAAATTTCAGAAGTACAGTTAAGTGCCTAGGAAGTAAAAAGGCTCCAAAAAGATGTTGTCCCTTTACAGGCTGAAAGACCTACAGGTAAGAACGCATTCTGAAAAGCTGAGCCTCCACTCTGCTCCACCACCTCTAGGACACCATACTTCATTCCCGTTGTTTCCTGGAAGCAGTAGAGGAGTGGAAACAGAACGAAATAGCTTGGACCATTAAATCACACCCGCCCCCCTGCCAGCACCATTAATCTTCAGTGGGGCAGGCTCGGGGCAGGCAGCCTAAGTCACTGGTGGGTTTGAGGAGCAAAAATACTGACTGTTTTTGAGACAGGGTTGCGACATTTCCCTTTGTTTACTGCCGCTAATCCCCTCAAATAATGGCGGGTTTGGGCAAGGAAAATCCAGCCCTTGCATCCTTACAAGGAAAATGAATTACAAAAATAGTTATTGATAGTGCGGAGTTCATACTAAAAACAATAAAACGTTTAACATGGACTATTTTGTTTCAGAAAGGACTTACCTCTGTATATTCCATTCCAGCCTCCTTCGCACTCTCCATTTTTTCCTATGGAGTCCCAGCTGCCCCCATGATCGGAGGTGAAATATATAAGGGTTTTATTTGCTAGACCAAAATTATTGATGGAATTTACAATCTGACCTGGAAATAGCATAAACAGAGCATTAGGAATGACAGAATCTCTATAACTGGTGAAAGATCCTGAACTTTTTAATCCTATGCCACAGATTCATTTATTTGTCTGGCACGTTCTTATTCTGGGTGCTGTGCCAAGATGAATCAGCCAACAGCCCCTTTAGTTCAGACATGAATAAAAATCTCAGACATTTAGCTGAACAGACATTTGCACTTTGCTGTTTGTAGACTCCTGCTCTGCCCAAAATTGATGTTGCACTTAACTTTATAACAAAGCACTCACTTCAAAGTAATGTATTGTACGCAAAGCACTTTGAGATGCCTTTTTTTTTGATATTACAAAGTGTAACAGATACCAGTGAAAACAGTACCAGTAAAGGCAAAGTATTAAACGACGATGATTAAGAACTTAAGCCTGAGATATAACAACAACATGCATTTATATAGCGTCTTTAATGTAGAAAAATGTCCCATGGTGCTTCACAGAGGAGCAATCAGATGTCAAGCCAAAGAAAGAAATATTTGGAAGGGTGAGACATGGGCTTTAAGGAGAGTCTTAAAGGAGAAGAGGGAGGTGACGAGGCGAACTGAATGCTGGGAAATTACAAGAGACTAAAACTAATAAAACCAAGGAGGCTTATCTAAACAAAACATTCCTTACTAGTGATGGAAGGCCAGCTTTGAGGACACATGCCTTATCTGGAACTGTGTAAGACCTTTTGTTAAAGAAAGATTGAGGAGCTAGAGAGTAAAAGTGCAAACTGGCATACTTAGGTACCCATGCCTCATTAACGTGGAGGCTTCAAGGGCACTTCCATGGCTGTTTGAAGTGAATGACACCAAGAAGAGGTGAGCCCTTCTGACAAACGTGTCACTCAGATTGGTCAATTGAATGGAAAGGGATTTTTCTTTGAAATTAAGATATATGAGGTTGCTTAGCACACTTCTCACTGGGTTCTTTTTGATCCCTTCCATCTTCTTTAGTCTCCTTTTAGTCTTTACCTAGAGTACGTCTAAAGGTGCCTCTAAAAGAGCCCCTCAAAGTGTACCCAGGACAAAAAGGAAAAGGTTATAGAAGTCAGATTGTATGGCTATACTAGCCAGTTACAGGCAGAGATAAGTATATCACTTGAATATACAAGTTTGCCTGAGAGCAAGGAAGGTGAGATTTAAGCCGGTCACTTCAGATACAGTTACTGATGCATAAGGGTAGCCTGGACCAGAGGAATTCAAGAGGAACGGAAAACCGCGCTAGAGAAGGCTCATCAACCCCATGTCCCAGAAGCTAACACCATCGTCCCAGATGGAGGCGAAGATCAGCTCAACCATGCAGCTCATAAGGACACGGTCGTATAAGTTCTGAAAAGATTGCTAACTGCCAGCAGATAGACTCTGATCTATCCAACAGACTAGCTTTCTAATGCTGTTAACTTGTCAGCTATCTAAGGAGTTTAATCCTAAAAGATCTCACCAATTTGTGGTCATCTCAGACACTAATCTCGACTATAATTTGATAACCAGTGATCCAGTTAGTGCTGATGAACTGCCTTTATAACCTCTGTTATTTAAGTTGCTAGGTGACCCTGTCTACAACTATTTATACCTACTAATCATTTGCATACTTGGCTAATGGAATGCTGTCCTTTATATCTAGAGGACTAGAGTACAAGGGGGCAGAAGTTATGCTGCAGCTATACAAAACCCTGGTTAGACCGCACCTGGAGTACTGTGAGCAGTTCTGGGCACCGCACCTTCGGAAGGACATATTGGCCTTGGAGGGAGTGCAGCGTAGGTTTACTAGAATGATACCCGGACTTCAAGGGTTAAGTTACAAGGAGAGATTACACAAATTGTGGTTGTATTCTCTAGAGTTTCAAAGGTTAAGGGGTGATCTGATCGAAGTTTATAATATATTAAGGGGAACGGATAGGGTGGATAGAGAGAAACTATTTCCGCTGGTTGGGGATTCTAGGAGTAGGGGGCACAGTCTAAAAATTAGAGCCAGACCTTTCAGGAGCGAGATTAGAAAACATTCCTACACACAAAGGGTGGCAGAAGTTTGGAACTCTCTTCCACAAATGGCAATTGATACTAGCTCAATTGCTAAATTTAAATCTGAGATAGATAGTTTTTTGGCAACCAAAGGTATTAAGGGATATGGGCCAAAGACAGGTATATGGAGTTAGATCACAGATCAGCCATGATCTTATCAAATGGTGGAGCGGGCACGAGGGGCTGAATGGCCTACTCCTGTTCCTATAAGTGTTGCTAATTATGCATGCTCTGACCAGTCAGCTGGCAGCCCAGCCGCAGAGATACTACTTTGGAGAAAAATTAGTTCTTTTCCGTTTGTGGGACCGACCCTACAAACCCAGGCAGAGCCACTGCTGCTGAGGGTCCCTGCTCCGCCCCTCCCCCCCATCCCACCCTCTGTCCACAGATTGGGGCTCCCCTCCACCCCATCGGAACCTAAGTTCCTCCAGAGGATGACCAGGCCACCTGATATTGGGGTGGCCCAGAGGCGGTGGGCTGCCTGGAAGCGGGGGGGGGGGCGATTTGTTTTCTGGCTGTGGTCCAGCGGCCCGATGCAAATTAGACTCGGTCCTCCAAGTGGACCTGGCTTCCTGGTGGGATTGCCAGCCGCTGAGATACTACTTTGGAGAAAATCCACTCCTTTTTTTTTCCAAAATAGGCATGTAGTTCGTACACTGGGGCGGAAGATTTCACAATAACTTCCACCATTGTAGTTACGTAGAATTACATAGATTTTACAGCACAGATACAGGCCATTCGGCCCAAATGATCTATGCCAGTGTTTATGCTCCACGTGAGCCTCCTCCCACCCTACTTCATCTAACCCTATCAGCAGATCCCTCTATTCCTTTCTCCCTCATAGCTTCCCCTTAAATGCATCTATGCTATTCATCTCAACTGCTCCATGTCGTAGCGAGTTCCACATTCTAACCACTCTCTGGGTAAAGAAATTTCTCCTGAATTCCCTATCAACAATCCCTTGATCTGAATTGGTGCATGGTGCAATCATATTTTCGTCATCTTGCCATTACGCTCTCAATGCCGCTCAAACTACTTACCTACATGCCAATCCATCTCCTCCACATTGTCTCCATAAGAACCATGTTTACTTTTCCCAATAAACGCCTTGGTTGTAAAGAAAGGAGTGTGGACATGTAGCAATGACATGAAAAGAAGAAATGGTTTCTTCTGGTTTCTAAAATTTGAAATATATAATTGTGACAGAATTACTTGTGTAGTACTATTTTTTTTTAAAAACTAACCCAAGATACAAATTAGACAGTTGTGAACATTAAGTCCTTTAACTGGCTATTGTAATTTCACATATAACGTGTACCATCTCACGTTAGAAAATGGCCTCATTCTCGGAATGTGGGCATCACTGACAAGGCCGGCATTTATTGCCCATTCCTATTTGCCCAAACTTGAGTGACTTTCTAGGCCACTTCAGAGGGTAGTTAAGAGTCAACCACGTTATATATATGATGTGGAGATGCCGGTGATGGACTGGGGTTGACAATTGTAAACAATGTTACAACACCAAGTTATAGTCCAGCAATTTTATTTTAAATTCACAAGCTTTCGGAGGCTACCTCCTTCGTCAGGTGAACGATGTGGACATCGTTCACCTGACGAAGGAGGTAGCCTCCGAAAGCTTGTGAATTTAAAATAAAATTGCTGGACTATAACTTGGTGTTGTAACATTGTTTACGTTATATATAAACAGAATAACTTCATAAAGTTTGGGAAGGCATTCAGTCATGCTGCTAAATTAATAGTATTAACTTGGAGATTCTAAACTGGATCAGAATATACACATACTGCTAGTTAAAAAAAATCACCTATTATTTATACTCCACAAATTGAATCCTCAATTAGGAATTTCTTAAAAACTACATATAAAATATGATTACAAAGTGTATAAAAATGTTATATTTCAGCAATGGGGCAATAAGGATGCTGAGATTTTACGGCTGCACTGATACTGTAGCTACCAGTCTGAAACCAGTAGCTACATAAATCAGTTCCTGCCAGGCAGTACCTTCTTTACACTGCCTGGCTTCAGATCAGAAAGGCAGTACAGGTGGGAGAGGCCATTTCTCATCCTTCCATCATCCCCTATCACATTATGTATTGGAACAATATTTTATACCTTTCAATGAACGCGAGAGCTTCCTCAGTCATTCTGGTTGAAAGAGTTTCTGAATTTGATGGCTGCTGAACAACTTCATAGTTCCTCATGACCAGACAGTTCCAGTGCCTCAGGAAGCCAAAAGTAGAATACCAAGATCCAAAGAACAGGAAACAAAAAATTGCAAGCCACACAATCGTCTTCCAGCCTATACTGGCGAAGCCAGTCCATCTCAAAACAAGTAGCGTCAAAAGTCCCGCTACAAGTGCTTCAGTGGACAGATGCAGCTTGGCTTGCAAATCAAGTAAAATGCCACTTTTCTCTCCTGGCTTGCAATCGTGGACATTAGTGAAAGGTGTGCCGTAGTAGTAGTCAAACCCATGGCTAAGTGGATGATGACAGTAATCATTGCGGGATTCACAATTTACACCCAAATGCCATTTCCCTGTAAAAAGTTCACACGCAGCATTCAATAATTGTTTAAGGTAAACCATTCGAAGGATATCTCTTACACACTTCAAATTCCTAAGTGCCACTTAAGGGAACAGAAAAGTTGGGGGGTGGGTGGGTGGGAGATGGTATCAAAAAAATCTAATCAGTGTACTTATGAAACAAATACCTCCTACCTGATGGCTGGAGCCGTAATTAATTCAGTGACTAAATTGCCCTCCTCTATAGGTTTGCCAATTCAGATCTCCTCTCACACACTTCCCAACAGTAAAATTGTCTGTAACATTTCCTGATTTGGTGCCTCTGCATCAGCGGCTAGGACCAATCTGAAAAGCCAACTTTCACCTAAGTCCTTGGGACCCATCCTGGCCAACCATGTCATTAGACTGGTGTTGAGGAGAAACCTGGAAGTCATTTCCTATCTGATAGGAGTTGTTTTTTTTAAAAAGAAAATGAATATAGGAGAGTATTTTGTACTAAAAATACTCATCCTGTCCTTTCTCCCCCACCCTATCATTTGTTTAAATACAAAATAACTAAAAGCACCTAAAGCAGATGAAAAAACAAACATCAAAACTAAACTAGCAGGACAGTTTTACCCTTTTTGTTCAGCTACAAATCATACAGCATGCATTTTGAAACATGCAGTAAAATGTTATAATGGCCACAGGACATTCCTGTGGCCCACATCCTGTGAACGAATAAAAAAAAACTTCAAAGCATCTTACCTTCATATGATAATATTCCTTTAGTTGGCCAGTTCACAATATTTCATGTTACTTATTAAAAACAACTTATCGGTTAAAATTCCGTTAGGACGTACCTATAATGCCAGTGGCATATCCTTGTTTTTGCAATATGGCTGCAAAGGTTGTTTCATTCTTAGGAAGACCCCCAGAACTGCCAATGAACAGAAGGACACGGACTCTGTAACCGTTATCCATACCTAAAATTGAAATGCAGGCAATCAAATTCGGTAATGTTTTTTTTTATTTTCTTGATTAAAGGTTGTGTTGGTTCCCCTGGTGGCCTAGTGAGCATAGGCACTGCCAGGTGTAATGCTAAGCCATAAAGACAAGGCGGATGTGAAAGTTCCCACAGCACTATTCAAAGAAGAGCAAGGGGGGTTCTCCTGGTGTCCTGACCAACATTTATCCCTCAACCACTACACTACTGCATAAATTATAACCCTTTTTCTATGGGGACTCTTGGTTTGGCAACTTCAAATTTATCGTGGCTTGGCTCTAGAGCTATATTATGTGAGAGATGAACTCAACCGATTGACAGCAAGAAACTACATTCATTTGATAAGATCTAAGTCCTATTAACAACTGGATCTGTTATCTAAGTTGCAGATAAACATTACACTTAGACACACAATTAGATTGAACAGGCTGTGGCTCTTTTCTCTAGAAAAGAGAAGTGAGAGGTGACCTGATAGGGTAGGCATAGTGAAAATGTTTCCACTTGTGGGGGTGTCCAAAAACTAGGGGCCATAAATATAAAATAGTCACTAATAAATCCAATAAGAAACTTCTTTACTCGGAGAGTGGTGAGAATGTGGAACTCACTACCACATGGAGTGGTTGAGGCGATTAGCGTAGATGCATTTAAGGGGAAGCTAGATAAGTATATGAGGGAGAAAGGAATAGAAGGATATGTTGATAAGTTAGATACAATAAAGTGGGGAGAAGCTCGTGTGGAGCATAAACACTGGCATAGACCTGTTGGGCCGAATGGCCTGTTTCTGTGCTGTAAAATTCTATGTAATTAGATTGTCATGATTACAGGAAACCTGCTACTTACATCGAAGTGGCCATTATCAGTTTAAAATCAGTGGACCAGGCTGATCTAGGTTCAAAAGATGTTCTCTGCTTCTTCAATTAAAAATGAAACAAGGCAAAATTCCACATTTGTGACAGGGGCTAAAAGAAGGGCAGTAACTCTAAATGTGTAAATGCTCTCTTACCCGAGCGGATAGGATACCTGCCGGTCATAAAGGCTGCCCTGCTTGGCGTACATAATGGAGCTGCAGCTATATGATGGGTCAGCATCACTCCCTCCTTCGCCAGACGATCAATATTGGGAGTTCTATTTGAAAGGAAAAATTATTATAGTAACGCATTGGCATGATCTCATTTTTAATGTGGCTCCTACCAACTGTGAAGTGTTCACATGTTTAAAGATCACTATATGATTTTTTTTTAAATTGCTGCTCTGGGGGTCTACCTGGCCTCCACTCAAAGCCGCCCCCCCACTCCCCCCACCCCCACCCACCCTGCCCCCAACAATAGTATGGCTGAAGTTGGAAATTAATGATTCAGAGGTATGGGTAAAATTGAATTTACTTTGATGATCCAATGGTACATGCCACTTTACTGGTCATCATCTGTATTTCCACTTTTGCACAAAACAAACCAAGAAAAACAGCCACTGGAAAAGAGAAGGGTTGAAGTTTCCCCTGGCCTTTCCCCTTTACACAATGAATGAGCCTTGTGCCCTTGGTCTTGTGCCTTGTGAATGAGCCTTGTGCTCCACTGATCTGCACCACTTCCAGGGTTCAGATATCTTTCTTTGGCTTCAGTGACCAGAGCTGAATGCAGTATACAAGGTGCAATTATACAGCTTCCAGCCTCGTATTAATACTGTAATAATTTGACAACGTAGCTCAGCATCCTACTTGCTTGATTAGTTGCTGCCCTGCACTGACTAGACATGGTAAGCGTTGAGCCTACTATTACTCCAAGATCTCTTTCACCCTTCCCCTTTTCAAGTTCAACACCATTCACTGTCCCCCCCTTTTTTTTCTTCTAATATGTAAGACCTTGTGCTTATTTATATTGAATTTTGTTTGCCATAATTATTCTCACTTGCATATGATCACTAGATCCTGTTCTAGTTCCTTGGGTGCTTCATTGAATTTGATTGACATCTGCCCCGACCCCTTCTCCAAGACTGCCAGTTTCGTATTATCTATGAATCCAGGTCATTTATGTAGGTTGGAAATGATAGGGCAACAGGACCTATCCCTGGGGCACTCCATCCAGCCTAATATCACTCCACTAACCCTTACCCACTTTCTTGCAACAAATTATTTTGTTATATTACAATTGTCACACTGATTTTACACCCATAATGGCATAAATGTAGCACAAAGATCATAGAACTCTCAAATCTGAAACTACATCTGCGGCACCACCTTCACCGAGTCCTATACAAAATGCTATCTGGCAGGTGAGCTGCACCTCAGACTGACACAATGCCACAGAATCCAATGCACAGGTAACATGTACAGATCAGGATATACATACTGCATATCCTGGCTTTCTTTGAAACACTGCCCATTGAGTAGGCACTTGTCTGTTATATGACGCAACGTATACATAACACATGTATTGGTCAAACTGAATCTGAGCATCTGATTGTATGGAACGTATTAGCTGGCTGCTGTGACCAACACAACTTTGTACAATGTACTTCATTCACGCCACCCACGTTAGTGATAACAGGAGTATAACTCTGCATTATACCAGACCTGGGAGTGCACAATACCTGGGATTACTCAATGCCAACACAGGATGCCAAAAATGCAAACTGTTCTATTTCTCAGTAGCTCATTTTGAGAGGTGCTAAATTAACATTTACCGCTGTGCTGATCTCCTGGAATGGTTTCGATCGCCTGAGGGTGCCAGAGAGGAATTTTCCAGAGTTTCTTTCCCCCTTTATTGGCCCTGGGATTTCTCTGCTTGTTTGCCTCTCCCAGAAGATTACATGGCTGCAGGGTTTGGGGGGGGGGGTGGCAGGAAGTGTCTAATGCTGATGCTCTAGGCATCACGAGTGTGGGGCAGGCTTGATGGACCTGCTGGTCTTTCCCCCCCCAAAAAAAGCTGTTGAGGCTAGGGGTCGATTGTAAATTTTAAAACTGGGATTGATATGTTTTTGTTAGGTAAGGATATTTAAGGTTACATAACTAAGGTGGGTAGATGGAGTTAAGATACAGGTCAGCCATGATCTAATTGAATGGCTCGAGGGGCTGAATGGCCCATTCCTGGTTTTGTGTTCCTGCCCGTCATTTTTGTATGTTCGAATGCTAATATAAAACAAGCACTTCATTACAAGCAAAGGTTACAAGCCCATTACCTGATCGTATTATTTCCATAGCAGCCAATATCCCCAATGCCAAGATCATCAGCCATAACTACTACGATGTTAGGCTGGAGATTTGTCTCTGTGCATGTTATACAAATCATCAACGTAGAGCTGTAACACAATATCATGGCCACAACATTCCTGCACAAATAGAGGGGAGAAAATGAATGAAATAAAAGTAATTGCCCAACAGGCAGTAATGCATTTGATCATAAATATATTCAACTTTAAAACGTATATATTTCGGCAACAACCCATTTCAAGCTACTAAGGCTTTTGTAACACAAGCTGAACGCGATTCCAATATCACATCAGGACGAGTTTTCAGAATGCACGCTCCCTGTGAGGAGCCACGCCCATCGGGAGTGCAAGTTGGAAAATCAGGTGAGCTCAGCCCATGATTTTCAGTGCATTTCCATGCAGCGCTGCCAAATACTCGCGATCCACTCATAAACCTCACAATGTGTGGAGGCTTTTTAATGCTCACAATTTATGCAGGAGATTTAAACGTGTGGAAAGCTACTTTTGAAGTTCCCTGTGTGAATCAAGAGCGCTAAATAAATTCCATGAATCGCAGGGCTTGGAAATGTTGCCTGCGCTGCATTCGTACAACCACGAATTACCATACAAAGTCCATTCAGTGCTAGTCATACCTACTTAAGATTTATATACGGATCCATGATTTTAACTTCTGTCCCTCATAGACTGAAGTTTCATTCAAATTTTCTAAAATAGAAACAGACAATTTTAATCACTCAGTACTCTCTGAAATAACACGATTACAACAAACATTTGTCCTCACAAACGGACACAGATTCGATTAAGAGGAGAGCAATGACTAACTGGGAGTGATTACAGGTCAGTAACCTGAGCAAGAGTTTCAATTTATATTACAAACCACGTGAGCACAGCCAAGTTAGTTTATGATGTGGAGATGCCGGTGATGGACTGGGGTGGACAAATGTAAGGAATCTTACAACACCAGGTTTTATTTGAAAATCACAAGCTTTCGGAGGCTTCCTCCTTCGTCAGGTGAGTGTGGGATTCCATGAAAGGGTACCGCATATATAGTCAGAGAACAATGCCCGGTGATTACTGATAATCTTTCCAACTGCCCATTATCAAGGCAATCAAAGGAGTTGAATAGTGTTCAGACAGAGAGACATTACATACCAGACTACTGAATATACAAACGGTCAGAACCCAAAGACAGAGAGAGAGAGAGAGAAACATCCGAAAGGAAGAGAAAGAGAGAGAATAACCAGTTGTATTAAAAACAGATAACTTTTTTTTTTCGCTGGTGGGGTTACGTGTAGCGTGACATGAACCCAAGATCCCGGTTGAGGCCGTCCTCATGGGTGCGGAACTTGGCTATCAATTTCTGCTCGACGATTTTGCGTTGTCGTGTGTCTCAAAGGCCGCCTTGGAGAACGCTTACCCGAAGATCGGTGGCTGAATGTCCTTGACTGCTGAAGTGTTCCCCGACTGGGAGGGAACCCTCCTGTCTGGCAATTGTTGCGCGGTGTCTTCATCCGTTGTCGCAGTGTCTGCATGGTCTCGCCAATGTACCATGCTCCGGGGTATCCTTTCCTGCAACGTATGAGGTAGACAACGTTGGCCGAGTCACAGGAGTATGAACCATGTACCTGGTGGGTGGTGTCCTCTCGTGTGATGGTGGTATCTGTGTCGATGATCTGGCATGTCTTGCAAAGGTTCCCGAAAGGACTACAGATCACGAACCCACTCAAGTCGACATACAACTCAGATTACGCTGAGAGACTCTGCCGTCGTACCTCTCGCACCCTCCGCAACCATCTTGTACACCAACTCTACAGCAGACGCCGCAACCTTGAAACCAAGATAGAGTCCATACTCTCAATCTGTACTCAGGACACAGCAGACCAGCTACGAGACACCGCCAAACAGACGAGGCAACGGAACTACGCTACCTACATGAAAACCAAGAGCAGGAAGCTTGAGAAACTCGGCATCACCACCAGCATCAACCAAGCCTCCCCCGGTACCACGGTTGCAACCACAGGGAAGTCTATCGTAAATTTGTCCGACCACACCCTTCAACCAGACGAAATCGAAGTTCTCAGCCGAGGGCTCAATTTCTGCCCCACCACCAAAATGGACCCCATCGGTCTCGCGGCGGACACAGAGGAATTCATCAGGAGAATGAGGCTCCGGGAATTCTTCCACAAATCCCAAGATTTCAGCAGCGAACCCAATGAGACAATGATCCGGAACAGCAGACAGAGGGATCCGCGGTATAGCAACCGAAGAAGAAAGAGTCAAACTGGACTCCTCCGGAGGGTCGCTGTCCTAAGCTTGACATGTATGCTCAAGCTGTCAGGAGATGCGTCAACGCCAGATTCATCCGCCGCACTCACAAGACAGTCCAGAATGTCACCCGAGCACAACGCAACGCCATCGACGCTCTCAAGACCAACCGCAACATCATTATCAAACCAGCGGACAAAGGAGGAGCCATCGTCATACAGAACAGAACGGACTATTGCAAAGAAGCATACCGACAACTGGACAACCAGGAACACTACAGATGTTTACCTGCAGATCCGACCAAAGAACACACCCATCAGCTCAACAAACTGATCAAGACCTTCGATCCAGACCTTCAAAGCATCCTATGCACTCTCATCCCACGTACTCCCCGCGTGGGAGACTTCTACTGCCTCCCAAAGATACACAAAGCCAACACTCCCGGACGTCCTATCGTATCAGGCAATGGAACCCTGTGTGAGAACCTCTCTGGATACGTCGAGGGCATCCTGAAACCCATCGTACAGGGAACCCCCAGCTTCTGTCGCGACACTACAGACTTCCTACAAAAACTCAGCACCCACGGACCAGTTGAACCAGGAACACTTCTCACCACGATGGACGTCTCGGCACTCTACACCAGTATCCCCCACGATGACGGCATCGCTGCAACAGCCTCAGTACTCAACACCAACAACAGCCAATCTCCAGACGCCATCCTACAACTCATCCGCTTCATCCTGGATCACACTGTCTTCACCTTCGATAACCAGTTCTTTACCCGAACACACGGAGCAGCCATGGGGACCAAATTCACACCCCAATACGCCAACATTTTCATGCACAAGTTCGAGCACGACTTCTTCACTGCACAGGACCTCCAACCAACGCTATACACCAGATACATCGACGACATTTCCTTCCTATGGACCCACGGCGAAGAATCACTGAAGAGACTACACGATAACATCAACAAGTTCCATCCCACCATCAAACTCACCATGGACTACTCCTCAGAATCGATTTCTTTCTTGGACACACGAATCTCCATCAAAGACGGGCACCTCAGCACCTCACTCTACCGCAAGCCCACAGACAACCTCACGATGCTCCACTTTTCCAGCTTCCACCCGAACCACGTTAAAGAGGCCATCCCCTATGGACAGGCCCTGCGAATACACAGGGTCTGCTCAGACGAGGAGGAACGCGATGGACACCTACAGACGCTGAAAGACACCCTCGTAAGAACGGGATATGACGCTCGACTCGTCGATCGACAGTTCCAACGGGCCACAGCGAAAAATCGCATAGACCTCCTCAGAAGACAAACACGGGACGCAACCAACAGAGTACCCTTCGTCGTCCAGTACTTCACTGGAGCGGAAAAACTACACCATGTTCTCCGCAGCCTTCAACATGTCATCGATGATGACGAACACCTCGCTCAGGCCATGCCCGCGCCTCCACTACTCGCTTTCAAACAGCCACATAACCTCAAACAGACCATTGTTCGCAGCAAATTACCCAGCTTTCAGGAGAACAGCGTCCATGACACCACACAACCCTGCCACGGTAACCTCTGCAAGACATGCCAGATCATCGACACAGATACCACCATCACACGAGAGGACACTACCCACCAGGTACATGGTTCATACTCCTGTGACTCGGCCAACGTTGTCTACCTCATACGTTGCAGGAAAGGATGCCCCGGAGCATGGTACATTGGCGAGACCATGTAAACACTGCGACAACGGATGAACGGACACCGCACAACAATCGCCAGACAGGAGGGTTCCCTCCCAGTCGGGGAACACTTCAGCAGTCAAGGACATTCAGCCACCGATCTTCGGGTATGCGTTCTCCAAGGCGGCCTTCGAGACACACGACAATGCAAAATCGTCGAGCAGAAATTGATAGCCAAGTTCCGCACCCATGAGGACGGCCTCAACCGGGATCTTGGGATCATGTCACGCTACACGTAACCCTACCAGCGAGAAAAAAAGTTATCTGTTTTTAATACAACTGGTCATTCTCTCTCCTTCTCTTCCTTTCGGATGTTTCTCTCTCTCTCTGTCTTTGGGTTCTGACCGTTTGTATATTCAGTAGTCTGGTATGTAATGTCTCTCTGTCTGAACACTATTCAACTCCTTTGATTGCCTTGATAACAGGCAGTTGGAAAGATTATCTGTAATCACCAGGCATTGTTCTCTGACTATATATGCGGTACCCTTTCATGGAATCCCACACTCACCTGACGAAGGAGGAAGCCTCCGAAAGCTTGTGATTTTCAAATAAAACCTGGTGTTGTAAGATTCCTTAAGTTAGTTTATAACAGCTATATGAGCCCTGAATTTTAATTGCAGTCTTGAAGTTAGTCCAGGGTATGGTATTTAATATATACTGTGAGTATCCATGATGGTAATTTTACTCCATTTCTGGGTCCTTTTTTAAGGCTAGCAGCTGCTAACTAATAATATTATCAATGTTCAATAATAATGATCAATAATCGATGATATCATCCACAACTGGGGAGTAATGATTGTGATGGAATTACCCTAGGTTCAGCCGCCCCGAATTGTCAATTGGTAAAGGCAGTGTGTATTTGAGACAGATTCAGTTCCTGGTCTGGCCCGAAGCTACCTGAACTCAGCCAGCGTGTAGGGGCATTACAATTGGCCTCCCTAAGGGAGAAAATCAGTGTTCCCACTTGCCATCTAGTGATCCTTCCTGTAAAATATATGTGTGTGGATATTGGTTGAGAAAAGCAGAAAGACAAAGGGAGATAGAGTGCCACAGAGCCAGCAACAGACACTTTAAGGCAGGGCAGATGTGGTGAATCACCTTCCACCCCACCAGCCTCCACATTCAACGCATCATCTTCCGTCATTTCTGCCACCTCCAGCGCAATCCCACCACCAAACATATCTTCCCCTCCCCTTTCATCATTCCGAAGGGACCGCTCCCTCCGCGATACCCTGGTCCACTCTTCCATCACCCCCAACACCAGCTCTCCTCCCCACGGCGCCTTCCCAAGCAAGCAGAGGAGATGCAACACCTGCCCCCTCACCTCCTCCCTGGGGGCAGGTGAAACAGCAGTTTATTTGTACTTCTTTCAATTTATTATACTGTATCCGCTGCACGCAATGCGGTCTCCTCTACATTGGGGAGACCAAACGCAGTCTGGGTGGTCGCTTTGCTGAACACTCTGCTCTGTCCGCAAGCGTGACCCTGACCTGCCGGTCACTTGCCATTTTAATTCCCCTTCTCACTCCTACTCTGACCTCTCTGTCCTCGGCCTCTTACACTGTTCCAATGAAGCTCAACGGAAACTCGAGGAACAGCAACTCATCTTTTGTTTAGGCACTTTACAACCTTCCGGACTCAACATTGATTTCAATAACTTCAGATCATAACCATTGCTCCCATTTTTTCAGTCAGCTTGTGCTGGTAATGGTTCTGCTGTTGCCATTTACAGCTACTCCTGATCAATCTTTTGTTTCTTAACTTGTCCTATTATCACCTTCCTTGCCTTGCACCATCATCCCTTTTGTCATTTAATCACTCGTGCACTCCACCCTATCACAGATCTTCCCTTTTGTTCTTTCCTCCCCTCCCTCCACCCCCCCTTTCCCCGGCTCTGTACTTGCTCAAAAACTTTAACTCTTTTAACATCTTCTAGTTCTGACAGAAGGTCTTCGACCTGAAACGTTAACTCTGTTTCTTTCTCCACAGATGCTACCTGACTTGCTGAGCTTCTCCAGCATTTTCTGTTTTTAGTTCAGATTTCCAGCATCTGCATTATTTTGCTTTTAATTTATTCATTGCTTACTTAACTTGTCAGTTTGGCACAGTCGTAGCACCAAGTCATAAAACACCCAGAGTTGGACCTATATATAAATATGAGAGTCAATAATAAATCCAATGAGGAATTCAGGAGGAACTTCTTTACTCAGAGAGTGGTGAGAACGTGGAACTCACTACCACAAAGAGTGGTTGAGGTGAATAGCATAGTTGCATTTAAGGGGAAGCTAGGGAGAAGGAAATAGAAGGATACGCTGATAGGGTGAGATGAAGTAAGGTGGGAGGAGACTCGTGTGGAGCATAAACACCAGCATAGACCAGTTGGGCCGAATCGCCTGTACCTGTGTGTAAATTCGATGTCATTCTATATCACCCTTCTTTCATCAGCATGGGGTCAAAATTCTGGAATTCCCTACCTAATGTCATTGTGGGAACACCATCACCACAGCGACTGTAGTGATTTAAGAAGGCAGCCCATCACCACCTTCACGGGGCAGTTACGGGTGTGCAATAAATGCAGCCTTGCCAGCATTGCTCACATCCTGAGAACAAATAAAAAGAAAATTCTTGCCTCTGAGTCAGATGGTTGTGGGTTCAAGCCCCAATCCGGAACTTCAGCACATAATCCACTTGAACACATAGACTAGGCTGAGACTTCAGTGCAGTATGGAGGGAGTGCTGCATTGTCAGAGGTGCTTTCTTTCAGATGAAATGTTAAAGAGAGACTCTGATTTCCCTCTCAGATAGATGTAAAATATACCTTGGCACTATTTGTAGAGCAGGGAAGTTCTCCTGCTGTCCTGGTCAAAGTTTATCCCTCAACCAACACCTTAAAAAAAATTAATTGGTCATTATTACATTGTGGTTTGTGGGATCTTACTGTGAGCAAATTGGCTGCTGCGTTTCCTATATTACAACAGTGACTACACTTTAAAAAAAAGTACTTCATTGGCTGTAAGGCGCTTTGGGACATCCTGACGTTGAGTGATAAATATTGGCCAGGACACCTGGGAGAACTCCCCTGCTCTTCTTCAAAATAGTGCTATGGGATCTTTTACATCCGCCTGAGGGGGTAGACGGGGTCTCGGTTTAACGTCTCATCCAAAAGGCAGCACCTCCGACAGTGTCGTGCTTAAGACCCTGGAATGGGACTTGAACCCACAACCTTCTGTCTCAGAGGCAAGAGTGTTACCACTGAGCTATTGCTGACATATGAAGCACAAATTGAAGGAGGAGACTGTGTGCCCATTTCTTCCAGGGTTGACTCAGGGTATTTTTACCAATGGCAGAATACCCTTTTGAAATGACATGGAGATAAAGACACAGTCTACTTCTAATATGTTTTATTAGCAGCTCCACAGAAACGTGGAGCCTCGTACAACAAACGTAATACGCGTGTCGGATTTTAAACAAGTAATAAAAATTACTTTGACAGCATCTGGTCACCATGGGGAGTCTGCATCCGGCTTCTTCATAAAACACTGCAAATGAGCTGAATAGCATGGTAGTGATAGAGCAGACAAAAAAAGCATCAGAGTGCTCCCACCAGCACCAATGATACATGCTGCAAGAAGGGCTGTCTTGTGCATCTCACTCCAGGACACCCATTCCAATTCTCTTGCTCGGTTAAAAAAAAGTTTTTTCTGAGGGCTGGAGAAAAGGACAAAGCCATTTCTGAAATGCAACCATTCGGCTACTAAAGAACAAGATTTCAGTTGCAGGGCTAATTACAATCTAATTCCAGTTTAGTTTGATCAAGTTTATTTCTTTGTTCATTCTCGAGATGTGGGCAATGTTGGCATGGCCAGTATATATTGCCCATCCCAAGTAACCCTGTGGAGTTGGTGGTGGGCCTTCTTCTTGAACCGCTAAAGTTTGTGTAGTATTCTTTGTCATGGCTTGCTAGAGCAGTTAAGAATCAACCACGTTGATGTGTGACTGGATTGACATATCGGCCAGACCGGGTAAGTAAACTGATACTTACTGTAACACTACTCAAATAGAATAGTAAATCTTCTCTGAACTACATACCAAGCTCACTTGTAGAATGGCTTTTAAGCAGCTCTACAGTGTCTGCTCTTTAATTAAAGTCAGCAGTTGCCAGAATCTGGGGAGGAAAGAATAAAACAAGAGAAGACAGAATATTTTAAAAACTGTTTGATCTCTCCACATCCTCCCTTTGTCTTGAAACATATTTGCATCAGCTTTGCAAACTATTTTGCATACACATCAACAGTGACTACATCTATAGAGTCATAGAATCATAGAAATTTATGGCACAGAAGGAGGCCATTCAGCCCATTGTGTCTGTGCCGGCCGAAAAAGAGCTATGATGCCTAATCCCACTTTCCAGCACTTGGCCCGTAGTCTTGTAGGTTACGGCACTTCAAGTACATATCCAAGTAGTTTTTAAATGTGATGAGGGTTTCTGCCTCTACCACCATTTCAGGCAGTGAATTCCAGACCCTTCTCACCCTCTGGATGAAAAAATTTCTCCTCAGCTCCCCTCTAATCCTTCTACCAATTACTTTAAATCTTCACCCCCTGGTTATTGACAACCTCTGCTAAGGGAAATAGGTCCTTCCTATCCACTCTATCTAGGCCCCTCATAATTTTATACACCTCAATTAAACCAACCCTCAGCCTCCTTTGTTCCAAAAAAAACAACCCCAGCCTATCCAATCTTTCCCCATGGCTAAAATTCTCCAGTCCTGGCAACATCCTCATAAATCTCCTCTATACCCTCTCTAGTGCAATCACATCTTTCTTGTAATGTGGTGACCAGAACTGTACGCACTCAAGCTGTGGCCCAACTAGTGTTTTATACAGTTCTGGCATAACCTCCATACTTTTATATTCTATGCCTCAACTAATAAAGAAAAATATCCCTTATGTCTTCTTATCCACCTTATCTATCTGTCCTGCTACCTTCAGGGATCTGTGGACATGCACTCCAAGGTCCCTCTGTTCCTTTACTCTTCTCAGTATCCTCCCATTTATTGTGTACCCCCTTGCCTTGTTTGCCCTCCCCAAATGCATTACCTCACACTTCTCCGGATTGAATTCCATTTGCCACTTTTCTGCCCACCTGATCAGTCCTTTGATATCTTCCTGCAGTCTACAGCTTTCCTCCTCACTATCAACCACACGGCCAATTTTTGTATCATCTGCAAACTTCTTAATCATGCCCCCTGCATTTAAGTCAAAATCATTAATATATACCACAAAAATTATCTGAAGTAATTAATCACCATAGAGCACTTTGGGATGCCCTGAGGACATAAAGAGTGCTAAATAAAGTCAAGTTCTTTCTTTCTTTTGTAATTATGAACAGTCAACACTGGACTCATAACTTCTTATATTTCAGACTGTTTACTCCTATATAGGATACAATGAAAAGTGTGCTCTGATCTCTCTCTCTCATTCACAACTTTTCTTGCCTCTATTTTACTTATGCTTCGATAGTCCATAGAATCATAGAATGATACAGCACAGAAGGAGGCCATTCGGCCCATCGTGCCTGTTCTGGCTCTTTGAAAGTGTTATCCAATTAGTTCCACTCCTCTCAGGTTCTCTCGTTTCTCCTAAATGCCAAAATACACCATCCTAAGCACTCTTATTCCTCCCTGGACTTTGGTGTAGTTCAGAGGTGAATAAAAGTTTTTATAAAAATTGTATACTAACAGAGTCAAAGCATTTCATGCAATAAATTTTGAAATCTAGCCCATGAATGTGACTTTTGACATACTTTGGCTCTAATTCACTTTAATTTGGATTGCATTCTCTCATTGCCTCTCTTATTTCCTCTTACTGCCTCGCTCCCTGTCTCTCACACACCCTCTCACTAATGACCAGACAAATTTGCCATATCATACCTCAACTGGCCAGTCAATCAAATGGTAAAGAACTCAAGGTTGACAAAGTTGTGTCAAAGACATGATCATATCAATCTTTGACACATTTTCCATAGCAGACTAGAAAGAGCTGCTGGCAGGTACACTCATCACCAGCTCCTGGATAAGTGCATTCCTGGATGAGTAAACTCATCTGTGGTAAACAATGCTTGCAAACTGCCTGCTCCCCCCTCATCGATTTATAACCTCATGCCAAGTCAACACAAACTTCATCAAAATGTATGATTCTGGCATTTGTGAGGGACACCATTGTTACATTTTTAGGGTCTTTTTTGGTCTTCTTATTCATGTCCCACTCCAGGGATTTGAGCATGTCGGGATGTCATCCTTATTGTCAAACCACATCTTGGCCTCTGCCCCTACGCCTTCTCTGAGTCAGAAGACTGTTGGTTCAAGTCCCACTCCAGAGACTTGAGCACAAAATCTAGGCTGATACTCCAGTGCAGTACTGAGGGAGTGTTGCACTGTCAGAGGTGCCATCTTTTGGATGAGAAGTTAAACCGAGGCTCCATCTGCCCTCTCAAGTGGACGCAAAAGATCCCATGACACTATTTTGAAGAAAGGTAGGGAAGTTCTCCCCAGTGCCCTGGCCAATATTTACCACCCCCCCCAACACCTAAAAACAGATTATCTGGTCATTATCACAATGCTGTTTGTGGGACCTTCCTGTGTGCAAATTGGCTGCCAGGCTTCATATAATGTAACAGTGACTACACTTCAAAATTACTGGCTGTAAAGCGCTTTGGGACATCCTGAGGTTGTGAAAGGCGCTATATAAATGCAAGTCTTTCTTTCGTTCCAGCTTCTGTATTTTAGATTACCCTCATAGGGGAGTCCTAACTCCCAATGGCCCGTATCACTAGCCTGCCATCTAGGCAAGTTTTGATATTTGCCTCTGGATATAGAGAACCCTTTTCATCTTCTAAAGTGACAAGAGTAACATCAACAACAAATCTTGTTTAAATGCCAAAACAAATTTATTAAAACAAATATACTCACAGTAGTTATATTATCCTCATAAGGAAAATAATTAATAATGTCAATGTAAAAGCTAAATTCTAATTAACATTATATATATAGTTGTTCTTTTCTTTTAAAATATCCTCACCGACTACAGGAAGAGTCTGGTTAATTAATTCTCTATCGAAAAACCAGCAATTCCCACTTGCAGCTCACAGCACAGACTCCAGTTCGGAAACAATGCGGCAGGGACAGGAACAGGAACCGGCTGTAAGAAAGTCAGCAAGGAGGAGGGACAGGGGCAACTACCCATCCAAGATTCCTCGGAGCAGCAAATCAGTTTTTGCATTCCCAACTCTTAATCTGCTATTCCGGGAGATTAAAAAAAAAGTGCACAGATTTGGAATGTAATGTGTTCATCCAGATCGCGAGTGTTTCTCAGAAGCTTTGTTTTCTTTCCCCCCAGGGCTGACCTTGGCACTACTAATGAGGGAATACTAGTTTTATATAGGAACATTCCAGAAGGCAGCTTGATTCGTCCATAACTAAAGGTCAAAAGGAAAAGTTATGATGGAGGAAGCCAGTTTAATGGAGTGCACTGAATCAGCCAGTTCACCGTACATGAATAGAGTTCTGGTTGAAAAATATGACCTATTTTCATGTATAGTATCGCACTCCCAATTTAAAAAAGAGAGCTTCCTATTCTTCAAGATTTTTTAAAATGCAAGTACTGAAAATCTAAAATAAAAGTCAGCTGCTGAGGGGACTGGCTGTGTATTTCTAGCATTGGTTTGTGTTTTTCACACACACACTCATTCACTCACACACATTCACTCATACATAAAAACACTTATTCACACATTCACACACACTCAGACTCACACATAAACTCACTCATTCACTCATACACACACACATTCACACACACAAAAACACTCATTCACACACACATTCACTCATACATTCACACACAAAAACACACATTTACACACACATTCACACAAAAACACTCATTCACACACACATTCACTCACACAAAAACACTCATTCACACACACATTCACTCATGCACACACACTCATTCACACACACATTCACTCACAAAAACACTCATTCACACACACATTCACTCATACACACACTCATTCACACACACATTCACTCATACACACACACTCACACACTCATTCACACACACATTCACTCATACACACACACTCATTCACACACACATTCACTTATACACACACACTCATTCACACACACATTCACTCATACACACACTCATTCACACACACATTCACTCATACACACACACTCATTCACACACACATTCACTTATACACACACACTCATACACACAGACATTCACACACACATTCACTCATACACACACTCATTCACACACACATTCACTTATACACACACACTCATTCACACACACAATCACTTATACACACACATTCACACACACATTCACTCATACACACACACTCATTCACACATACATTCACTCATACACACACACTCATTCACACACACATTCACTCACAAAAACACTCATTCACACACATTCACTCATACACACACACTCATTCACACACACATTCAATCACAAAAACACTCATTCACACACACATTCACTCATACACACACACTCATTCACACACACATTCTCACAAAAACACTCATTCACACACATTCACTCATACACACACACTCATTCACACACACATTCAATCACAAAAACACTCATTCACACACACATTCACTCATACACATACACTCATTCACAAAAGCACACTCATTCACTCATTCTCACACACACACAAAAGCACACTCATTCACTCACACATTCACACACACACTCGCTCACAACACACACTTCCTAATATTCCCGCGATGTTGCCTGTTTCCAGGATAAAGAATGAACTGGTGTGGACCGCAGCTAACACACCTCTTTATATTTCCGTTCGTCGGGTAAAAGTCATGGGATTACTGGCGTCCCTGAGACGTGACACGTACACCACTCGCCTTCCTCCGCTCTCTTCCTCATTTTCAAGATCCAATCCCTTAATCTTGGAGAATTTTCAGCTAAACTGACGGCAGCAAAAATACATTAAAAAGTGCTCAGTCTGCATCCCTCCTGAATAACAGACTACTTTATATATAAACGTTCAATGAATAATTCTCTCTCTCACCCCCCACCCCCTTACTCTTTCACGGTTAAAAAAAACACTTACCTCTGGGGAAAAGCAGAGATAATTCAATGGATACGGCAGCCGGAAATGATTTTGTTGGAGGCCGGGCAAAATGTTAAGAGGAGGAAGGAATAAAAGTCAATTTCGTGCATGTCAGAGTTTGCAAAATAGAGACTTGGCGCGATGGAGGCAAGAAGCTTCGAGCCAACCTGTGTAGGGTGCGGAGCTGGAGGATGTGTACAGGGGCGGGTTTCCAGGTGGGCAGTGCCCTAGACAAGCTGGTACATCCTACCTGCCACCCCTCGGTCTTTTTTTCTAGAGAAAAGAGCCCCAGTCTACTCAATCTTTCCTGATAGGTATAATCTCTCAGTTCTGGTGTCATCCTAGTAAATCTTATTTGCACCTTCTCCAGTACCTCTATATCCTTTTTGTAATATGGAGACCGGAACAGTTCGCAGTACTCCAAGTGTGATCTAACCCAAGTTCTATACAAGTTTAACATAACTTCTCTGCTTTTCAATTCAATTCTATTCCTTTAGAAATGTACCCCTGTGCTTTGTTTGGTTTTTATATGGCCTTATTAACCTGCGTCGCTGCTTTTAGTGATGTGTGTATATATACCCCCAGATCCGTCTGCTGCTCCAGCCCATTTAGACTTTTATTTTCCAAGGAGTATGTGGCCTCCTTATTCTTCCTATCAAAAATTTTGGAAAGAAATAACAAGAGGTGGATTTTCAAATTGACTCTGGGGTGTAACACAGTTGCAGCAGATCAGCCGCCCGTTATAGAAACCATCTGATTTTAATGGAAAGGGAAATCGGGTGGGTTCCATATCGAGCGGCTGATCCCCAACCCCAGTTTTACGCCTGAGCACAAGTTAATAATCTATCCCCCGCTGCCTAGCCCGTTAAGACGTTCTTTAAAACACACCCATCAGTTCGACCAAGCTTTTGTCACTCCTAATTTCTCCGTTGACTTTGCCTCACCCATTGGGAAGAAAAGTCATTTGGGAAGTTTTTTCCCGTGTTAAAGATTGTTGAAGCTGTGACATTAATGCTGAGTGAACTTTGCTCGGGGCGTTTTCAGTTCTACGTTTTCTTTTACCTTTGTCAGAGCTGTGTCAGCTTTTTTTGTAGGTTTGCATATATGGGAATATCCTTCAATTGAATACGTAACTGGCAAAAAATTTGATAGTGCGGTGAGACAGGGATTGAAAGTACGAAATTTCCTAGACGCTGAGCTTGGACTGATAGGAATGTACAGGAGTGCAAAAGACCTTTGTGATCTATGTAATTCCAACCTACATATGCTAGTATTCTGCTGTATGATGCATTGTTTCTTTTTCTTGGGTCTCCTAATAGCTTGGTTGGTAAATGCACTGACCAGTGTGGATCTGAGCCATTCTGATTGTGCCCCTCCCCCTCTTTTATAATAGCTTCCCCACACTTTGTCTTGGTTCACACAGGGCAAAGTGCCGGGGCCTCTATTGGTTAGTCCAGATGGAAGGATTCCTTCTCCCACCTTCTCATATGCCTCCTGTTAAGGAATTACATCGAGTTACATCGAAACTACAGCAAAGAAACAGGCCATTCAGCCCAACTGGTCTTTGCCGGCGTTTATGGTCCACACGAGCCTTCTCCCTCCCTACACTATCTAACCCTATCAGGATACCCTTCTATTCCTTTCTCCCTCATATGCTTATCTAGCTTCCCCTGAAATGCATCTATGCTATTTGCCTCAACTACTCCTTGTGGTAGCATGTTCCACATTCTAACCACTTTTTGGGTAAAGAAGTTTCTCCTGAATTCCCTATTGGATTTACTAGTGACTATCTTATATTTATGACCTCTAGATTCGGACTCCCCCACAAGTGGAAACATTTTCTCTTTGTCTACCCTATCAAACCCTTTCATTATCTTAAAGACCTCTATGAGGTCACCCCTCAGCTTTCCCTTTCCTAGAGAAAAGAGTCCCAGTCTGTTCAGCCTTTCCTGATAAGGATATCCTCAAAGTTAACAAAGGTCAGTTTGTTACTATTCAAACAGTTTAGCATTGCAATCTATGTGGATAATCCAATAGTCCACATATTTACAAAGGTCAGTAGATGCTGCCAAGTGCTTATTTCTTTGGCTATCCCTGAAGTGACACTGTAATTCATTTTAATTACACTGTCACTTCAGGGGATAGCCAAAGAAATAAGCACTTCGCAGCATCTACTGACCTTTGTAAATATGTGGAATATTGGACTGTCCACATAGATTGCAATGCTAAACTGTTGTGACTGTTTTGTGGTATTAATGGAAGTTAGAATTTGGAATGCATTTTATAGGTAAAAGAAAGATTTGCATTTATATAGCACCTTTCATGACCTTTATTTTAATTTAGATGCATCCTTTCTCGGTTCTCATTTGGTTGCATATTAAGTTTCTTTAGCTTGAAGTCACTAAGCTTTCCCTTTTGTAAAGTTTCGGTCTATTATTAACAAACAGCAAAGCTGCAGAGTCATTAATGCATTATAGAGCAGTTGTGGTCAAGATGGCAGAAGATGGGTTGAAAAATCAACACTTCCATCCCTTTTGTTGCCTCCGTAAAATAACCAGTGACAATGAGGATTCAAACTTGTTTTAAAAAACCATAACAGCTGTGTTTGAGCAATCCTTTTGCAGGATTTCTATCAGTATGTTTGTAATTTCCTACTCATGGTATGGGATAGTAACATCACAGCCGATGGATATTTCTCTGTTGGATACAATTTCCACTTTGGGCGCAATCGGGAAATTGCACTGTTTAGGCTACAGTTCAAGTTTCCGCTAAAATATATTTGCATAATTACAAACGTGAAACCTTCCATGAACCAGCACGATGAGGCAGTGTAATAGAACGTAATTATTTATTTTTTTCTAAGCATTAAAAAAAATTCATTGATATATTTAAGAGTGGTAACCTAGTGTAGTTTTATTATACAGTTGAAAATGGGTTTATCACAAAAAATAAGCATTTTTAATAAGTGTCTAGTTGTCCACTTGTGAGTAACCTGATTTTAAATCAATGAAAATGACTTTAAAAAACTATACTGAACCATTTACTAGTTTCATTGCTGTACACTAGTCAGTTTCTTAGTAAGTTAAATATTTTTTGATATGCAAAAACTTTTAAAACATGCCTACTAGTGCCTGTGTGCCTAAGAAAATGAGCCCAATTTGAAGAGTCTTCCCTAACAAGGGTAATGATGACCTGGGGGCCATGGCCAGTTTTGTGGGTGGGGCCCAATCTGGGCAAATTGAATCTTAAACCAGTGGAAAAGATCACAGAAAACCCTAAAGTAAGTGGTTTTGGGCGTAACTCATTTTTAAAATTCCCCGATCTTTTGCATTGTTTCGGCCAATTCCGCCTGGATTGCACTGATATTACTGGCGTAAACGAGCGGAAACTCTATCCCTGGCTGTCCTGCTACCACTGCGATTTGCAGTCTGTAGATATGTTGTGCGAAAACAGCAAGGACCCAATATCCTCTCCATTTTCTTACAAGAGGCAACACTTTTGTAAAAAGAGTTTTCAACTTGAAAGGCTTTTGAATTGTGATAAACAGTTTTCATTGCAGGTAGTTTGTGTCCATCTCAGCAGGTTATACATGGGGGACTATGTCAGTCTGTTTTACGTTCAAAGTAAGCAATGTCAGTCTTTTGCTCTTAGCGCAAGTTGTCAGGATTAGACACTCCAAAGTCAAGTATCACTCTACCATTAATATGCCTTAACCCCAACCTCAGAACACTCCCTACTGCACCAGTGTGATCTTTCTGTTTCTTGCACTAGTCGTCCTTAAGGCCTTGGGAGTGAGATAATGTTTGAAGCAGTTTTTGTGTTGTGGACTCCGGTCACTAGAGGCAGAGTTGAAACTGCCCAAGTCACGTCATAAGGGACAACCAGCAAGTAGCAGATAACTTGCATCCCATCATCTGAGCAAGATTCAAATTATATGAAATCTAAGAGGTGGGCATGTGCATCTTGCAAGATGCTGCCATTTAGTCTTTCAAGGGCATATCCAGAAAAATGTCGATGCCAGAAATATCATTCCAATTTTATAACCCACCAATCACCTTGAAGTAAAGTTATCATGAACCTTACGAATCTCAGAAAATGTACCATAGTTACTTAGAAATCAGACAGAATGCCAATATTAATATAGACTGGGAGGTACACACATGATACAGATCAACAAGTAAAAAATTCTTCTGGCAGCTCCAAACTAATGTTAAATCTGAATTTGAGGGTAACCACTCAAAAACTTATTAATCCCTTACAAGAATTCAAAAGTCTAATAACTGGCAAAAAGAAAAGATTGTGCATTTGAGTGAAGTTAGCTGAATAAACACCATAGGCTTGACTTGGACATGACACACTCCTGCCACTAGCTCTAGCACAGGACACTCCCATGGATTTGCAGTCTTTTAAACCAAATCTACTGGATTTCAGTCATCTTGCAATATTCCTTTAGATGAATAGAATTCTTCACCCCTGCCTTGGCCTCCTATCACCTGCATGAGATCAATACGCTCCAGGGGTGCAAGTCACATTTACTGAATGAACTAGTTAGGTGACTAGAGATATACAGGTTATCTTCAAGGGAGCAAGAAAGTATATTGATTGCATTTGTTCAAGAGCTGTTTATATTGAAAAATCAAGCAATATCCTTAATGAAACCAATTCCAATTATTGCAATAATTCAAATAAAGGTTTTTAAACAAAATATACATCTAATCCATAGCAGCAAGAAATTGGGATGGAATAGTTTGTATTTTCTAATTACTTTAAGTAATGGTGAAATCTAGTAGGTAAATTTAGCATGCAATTGTTTTTTAAAAATGATATTTGCATGCCCGGAGACCTCATATAATCATTTCTGTTCCAACAGCTGCTTTTAGGTAGCAATTTGCCTTTAGAACAGATATCCGATTCACAGATCCATTATGTCCAGATCCAATTTCATACATTTCTATTAGTTTATCCCAAATAAGGTAGTTTGCACCAATTCAGAATTATTTTTTAAAAACCAGATGAGATCAAAGCAGTGACAAAGTAGGCCAAGGAGGTGAACTTCTGTTTAAATGGCCAACAGGTTATGAAAAGAAATGTAAATATCCTCCCAAAAGTAAAACAGTAGATAAAATCCTTATCTTGGGGGAAAAAAAAGTCACTTAGAAAGGAGTGCATTTGCTCAAGAGTTGTTCATGTCAAGGCTGCGACAAAGAATGCCAAGCAAAATGCTAAACTCACAAAAGGCTTACACTTATTCGGTTTGGTGTCACGTGAATTCAAAGGGATTTGCAACATTTTTTTTTAACCTCAAGCCAAATTACCACAAAAGTAGAAGTAACCCAATCACTTTAGGGAGGAAATGAAGCTAAATCAAAGTAAATTAGACAATACTGGCCTCAAAGTCACTGGTGAAGTTAAAACTCTGGCTTTTTTTCCTGTGTGTGACGTGAAGCATTCCCAAAGTGATTATGTCTGGGACCTACTGCACTACTAAGAATGCTACTCGTTGCCCTAGCATTTCATAGGACATCCAAGTCAGCCATTGGCTCAGGTTTGTTCGTACTGTTTCATGGATCACCTTAGCCGCAGTGGGCCAAAATTGTACAGGATTTTCGGATTAAACATCATGCAAATTACTGAGAGCTTCTCCTTTACCCACTTCTATTTGCAAATGTAATTTGAGTAAACTAGCAAGAAATATAAAAACAGATTGTAAAAGCTTCTACAAGCATGTGAAAAGAAAGGAAGTATGTAAAAACGGTCCCAGTGGATTGGAAGGTAGCAAATGTAACGCCGCTATTCAAGAAAGGAAGGGAGAAAACAGGGAACTACAGGCCAGTTAGCCTGACATCAGTCATTGGGAAAATGCTGCATTAATCCATTATTAAGAAAGTGGTAACAGGGCATTTAGAACAGATCAGCCATGATCTGATTGAATGGCGGAGCAGGATCGAGAGGCCATGTGGCCAATTCCTGTTCCTATTTCTTATGTTCTTCGAGAGTAGTGAAAGTAAATGTGGGTCCCTTAGAGGCTAAGACAGAAGAAATTATGAAAAGGAATAAGGAAATGGCAGAGACATTGAACAAATATTTTGTATCTGTCTTCACAGTAGAAGATACAAAAAGAATACCCAAGATAGTGGGGAACCAAGGGTCTAATGAAAGTGAGGAATTTAAAGTAATTAATATTAGTAAAGAAAAATACTGGAGAAATTAAGGGGATTAAAAACTGACAAATCCCCTAGACCTGATGGGCTACATCCTAGGGTTCTAAAAGAGGTGGCTGCAGATATAATGGATGCATTGGCTCTGATCTTCCAAAATTCCCTAGATTCTAGCACGGTCCCAATGAATTGGAAGGTAGCAAATGTAACTCCGCTATTCAAGAAAGGAGGGAGAGAGAAAACAGGGAACTAAAGGCCAGTTAGCCTGACATCAGTCATTGGGAAAAAGCTGGAATCCATTATTAAGGACGTGGTAACAGGGCACTTAGAAAATCATATGATTAGGCAGAGTCAACATGGTTTTATGAAAGGGAAATCATGTTGGCTGATCTTCGACCTCAACTTCATATCCCATTCAGCCCATCAAGTCCATGCCAGACTAGAAAATCTACTAGTGTTTTTTTGAGGATGTAACAAGCAGGGGAACCAGTGGATGTAGTATATTTGGATTTTCAAAAGGCATTTGATAGGGTGCCACACAAAAAGTTGTCACACAACATAAGGGCGCATGGGGTTGGGGGTAATATATTAGCACGGGTAGAGGACTGGTTAACGGACAGAAAACAGAGATTAGGAAGGAACAGGTCATTCTCAGGCTGTAACTAATGGGGTGCGCAAGGATTAGTGCTTGGGCCCAGCTATTTACAGTCTATAATAATGGCTTAGATGAAGGGACCGAGAGTACTGTAGCCTTAGAAGGGGTGCAACAAAGGTTCACTAGATTGATTCCTAGGATGAGAGGGTTGTCCTATGAGGAGAGAGTGAGAAGAATGGGCCCATATTCTCTGGAGTTTAGAAGAATGACAGGTGATCTCATTGAAATGTATAAAATTCTTAAAGGGCTTGACAGAGTAGATGCAGAGAGGCTGTTTCCCCTGGCCAGAGAGTCTAGAACTTGGGGCCACAGTCCCAGGATAAGGGGTGGGCGATTTAGGACTGAGATGAGGAGGAATTTCTTCACTCAAGAGGGTAGTGAATCTTTGAAATTATCTACCCCAAAGGGCTGTAGATGCTCAGTCGTTGAATATATTCAAGGCTGAGATGGATAGATTTTTGGACTCCAAGGGAATCATGGGATATGGGATATGAAGTTGAGGTCGAAGATCAGCCACCATCTTATTGAATGGCGGAGCAGGCTCGAGGGGCCCTATGGCCTACTCCTGCTCCTATTTCTTATGGTAGCACCATCTGTTCTTTTTGCTGTGCTTAGTACTTGGAGCACTATTAACCTGGGATATTGCTTAAGGTTTCATCCGGAATTTTCCCCGCAGATAAATATAACCCTTTAAGCACTGCAGTGGCATTGCTCTGTGTTTTTGGTCAAAACAAAAGTTATTTGAAGCTGTTGTAACTTCTGAAGCTGCACAAATCAATTTGAATACATCTTAAACTTACTTCACGGAAAACGTTTCAAATTCACAGGGCTGGGTCGAAGTTGGATTTGCATACTACCGGTGGATTTGTTTATTGAATTATTTAATGTCAGTTACAGATTCAATGTCAAGATATGTCAGGCATAACACAAAAAACTGTCGTCATGTGGCGTTAGCCACTGTACAGAGCCATAGCTTTTACAAGGGCTAATACATTAGCGCTTTTTCAAAAAAGACGAGCATTCAAGTCCCTTCCTATCAAGGAACCAAAACTAAGATTAGATCACATTGTGAATGCATCCATCCACCGTGAGAAACTAAAAGTTGAGTTCTTCAATTAGTCAAGTTTCTTTTTGATTTTAGAAGCGTGCAATCAGGGTATCTCACGGTCGAATTAGGTTTCACTCTCTCTCTCTCACAAGGCTCTAACGACAGAAATCATAGTCTTGCATTCAAGAGGTCACAGGTGATTCACCATTTGATAAACGCAATATCTGAATTGGCTACTTCTTCAGGTAGAATCAGTGTTTCTGTTTAGCGGCTAATTCTGTGAAACCGTCACTAAGCGGCTCTTAATTTTCTCCTCCCTCCTCCCCCTCTTCCGCGAAATATCTCGGGCAGAAACGATCCACATCCAGATTGAGGATGCCACAAGGCGACTGATGCAATGACATGTGTACAACAAGGAGCCAACACCGCAACGTGAGAAGCAAAAAGAGTTTTCACTGTTCGTCAGTGCATTAGAAAAAAGTGCAAGTTTTAGTCTGGCTTGAGGAGATCAAATAGTACCTAACAAGTGCAGCCATATGCACCAACAAACACTGCAATATTGGCCACAGTGGCAATTTTTGTCATGTGATGTAGATTATGGGCAAAAGGAATGATTTCCCTCCCCCAATTATTACTTTCAAGTCATTGGATTTACACATGTCCAAAAAAAAGGGACAACAGAAAATCCACAAATATTTCAAAATTGACACAATAGAAAGATTCGGTAGTCTGTTAACTGAAATAGACCTTATGCTGAATGTCTTATGGAGGCACTTTGAGTTTAGTATTATAACTGCACGCTATTTATCGCTTCAGAACTTTTGTAGTCCCATTAGAGAAACAATGTCTCGAGCTATAAAGGTAAAGTGAGTCACTTCCTGTACATTTAAATACAATCAAATTAACTAATCAGTAAATACTTTTTTAATAGCACTAATGAATGTAAAAAAAAATGCACACGTTCATCCAAAACACATCTATGTACAATACAATATTAAATGGACAGTCAATTTTTTTTCTTCGCTTCAGGATTGAGCTGCCATCCATATTATATATATCAGCAAAAAGAGTTTTGGCTCAAGAGCGCATGATCAACTTCTGACACATTACTTCAGAAACCGGTCCAACTTTTTCTGAATGTTTACAAAAGCATCCTTTCCCAGGTAGTCGATATTTCCCTCTTCCCATCTATGCCTTTCCTCCTCTTGCATGGGCTGCTTTGGCACCACCTCTGGCAAAGAGGCGGCCACATCCTCCTGGGGTGGGAGGAAAAAGATTTGAGAGAAGTTAGGATTTTTCAGAATGAAAAAAGGAGAGAGAGAGACAGAGTGAGAGTGAGAAAGACAGAGAGTGAGTGAGAGAGAATAGCCAAGAGAGAGAGACACACACACACACACACACAGAGTGCAGGACTGGCAGAGCACGAGGGCGAATTTAGCCAATTGTAGTCATGTGCACTTATTCAATAAACTAGTGATTTGGACTTATCAGATTTCCCAATTAGTTAAAATTTAGAAATTAGAATGCATACCAGGTCCATCAGCATGGGAAAGAGGAAGACCATCATGGCAGGTGAATTACTTCGATCAGCATTCATATCCCAAAGTGTTCTTTTTCAGGTGCAGACTAACATAGATGCTGGTACATTTTTAGCATTTTCTGTTTTTATTTCAGATTTCCAGTATTTGTAGCTTTGTAGAATTTATGTTGGTGCTTACACATATTACAATAATGCAGGGCTCCTAACAAAACGCATTTACACTGCAGTTTGGAGCAAGTGTTTTTCATCATGTTCAAAAAAGGGGAAGAGATATAAATCTGGCAATTACAGGCCTGTCAGCCTAAAGTCGGTGATGGGGAAACTTTTAGAGACAATAATCCAGGATAAAATAAATTGGCACTTGGAAAAATATGGGCTAATAAATGAAAGTCAGCACAGATTTCTTAAGGAAAATCGTGTTTGATAACTTGACTGAGTTCTTTGATGAAGTAACGGAGAGGGTTGATGAGAGTAGTGCAGTTGATGTGTATATAGACTTTCAAAAGGCATTTGATAAAGTACCACATAATAGACTTGTTAGCAAAATTAAAGCCCACAGGATTAAAGGGGCAGTGACAGTGTGGATACAAAATTGGCTCGGGGACAGAAAGCAGAGAGTAGTGGTGAACAATTGTTTTTCAGACTGGAGGGAAGTTTACTGGGTTGTTTCCCAGGGGTCAGTATTAGGATCACTACTCTTTTTGATACATATTAATGACCTGGACTTGGGTATAGAGGGTGTAATTTCAAAGTTTGCAGATGTCACCAAACTTGGAAATGTAGTAAACAATGTGGATGATAGTAACAGACTTCAGGAGGGCATAGACTGGTGAAATGGGCAGACATATAGCACATGAAATTTAACGCTGAGAAGTGTGAAGCGATGCATTTCGGTAGGAAGAATGAAGAGGTAATATAAACTAAATTGTACAATTTTAAAGGCCGTGCAGGAACAGAGAGACCTGGGGGTGCACATGCACAAATCTGTGAAGGTAGCAGGACAAGTTGAGATTGCTGTTAAAAAAGCATATGGGATCCTGGGCTTTATTAATTGAGGCATAGAGTACAAAAGCAAGGAAGATATGCTAAACCTTTATAAAACTTTGGTTAGACCCCAGCTTGAGTATTGTGTTCAATTCTGGGCACCACACTTTAGGAAGGATGTCAAGGCCTTAGAGAGGGTGCAGAAGAGATTCACTAGAATGGTACCAGGGATGAGGGACTTCAGTTATGTGGAGTGACTGGAGAAGCTGGGGTTCTTCTCCTTAGAGCAGAGATGGTTAAGGGGAGATTTGATAGAGGTGTTCAAAATCATGAAGGGTTTTGATAGAGTAAATAAGGAGAAACTGTTTCCAGTGGCAGAGAGGTCGGTAACCAGAGGACACAGATTTAAGGTGATCAGCAAAAGGAGCTGGGACGATGAGGAAACATCTATTTACGCAGCGAGTGGTTATGATCTGGAAAGTATTGCCTGAAAAGGTGGTGGAAGCAGATTCAATAGTAACTTTCAAAAAGGAATTGGATAAATACTTGAAGGGAAGAAATTTGCAGGGCTACAGGGAAAGAGCAGGGGAATGGGACTAATTGGATAGCTCTTCCAAAGAGCCAGCATAGGCATGATGGGCCAAATGGCCTCCTCCTCTGCTATACCTACTATGATACTATGCTCATGGTTGGAAAAATGCTGCTGCATTACATTTCCGCTTCCCACCAACATATCCATAAGGACACTATAAAGCACTTGCATTTATATAGCGCCATTGGATATCTTCAAGATGTCCCAAAGCACTTCACAGACACTGAATTACCTTTTGACGTGTAATCACTGTTGTTTTGTAGGCAAACGCAGCAGCCAATTTGCACATAGCAAGCAAGCAAGATGTGACCAGTTAAGTTGTTTTGTGGTGTTGGTTGAGAGCTAAATGTTGGCCAGGACACCAGGAAAACTCCCCTGCTCTTCACAGAACTGTCACGAGATCTTTTATGTCCACCTGAACAAGCGGATGGAGCTTCATCCGAAAGGCAGCACCTCCAATAAAGCATCACTCCCTCAATGTGCCACACTGAAGTGTCAGCCTCGATTTTGTGCTCAAGTCCTGGAGTGGGACTTGAACCCACGACTTTCTGACTCAGCTGAGTGTGCTACCAACTGAGCTACGCTGACAGCAAGATCGCCCGAAACACTGCAAATCCATACGATGACAGCAGAGTTGAAATATGCTTGCATCATGCGATAAATGTAGCTTCTCTTACAAGTATTAAAAGCTTTCACTCAAATACAGAGCAAACCAAGCAACGCTTTTTCACTTGCACCTTCTCGTTGAGATTGCTCATCAGCCAGCAGAAATTTAAAAAAAAAGAAAACTAGATGATTCTTGTATCCCTGGGGTAGAAACGACCCCATTAACAGCACAGTATCATGGTTTTGTGATGCCATATAATGGTGAGGGAGTGATGCCTAGAGTGCCCGTACACACACTACCAGTTTAAACTCAAATATTTGTGGTATAAAGAGTATACTCACTAAGTGTTTGTGTGACACTTTCTCCGGATCATTAGCTATCTGGGCATTCACATTCAAGGTGTGTGCTGGAGATTCCTCAGTGGCTCAAAAGTCAGCCAAGACTCTGGCTTGATTACTATCCAGTGATTCCTTCTGAAGAGCATGTATGAAGAGCCCTTTCCAATCTCTGTAACCTCCTCCAGCTCTACAACCCTCCAAGGTCTCTGCGTTCCTCCAATTCTGGCCTCCTAAGCATCCCCGATTTTCATCGCTCCACCACTGGCGACCTTGCCTTCAACTGCCTAGGCCCTAAGCTCCAGAATTCCCTCCCTAATCCTCTCCGCCTCTCTACCTCTCTCGCCTCCTTTAAGGCGCTTATTAAAATCTACCCTTTTGACCAAGCTTCTGGTCACCTGTCCCCAATATCTCCTTATGTGGCTCGGTGTCAAATTTTGTTTGCTAACATTCTAGTGAAGCGCCTTGGGACGTTTTACTACGTTAACAGCGCTATATAAATGCAAGTTGTTGCGTGCACATTGGGTGCTGACAGGATTGTGCTCAGCTGTGATGCCTGCCATGGTCCAATAACCTGACTGCGACTACCTAGGCTCACACATGAGGAATGGTACTTGGGTGAGGCTACAGAGGTTAACTGACAGCCACGGACCAATAAGCATGAAGACCTTCAGATGAGGGGGGTGGAGAAAAAAGGTTGCTGATCGAAAGTTTGTGCCTTCATTTTTCAGACCTGACTGACCTAATGTATTTTTCCAGGTTTTTCTGCTTTTATTGCGAATGGGTATATAACCACAGCGTAAAATTGACATTAAACTGCCAATTTTATTCAGAGGCCACATGGACATCCACAAGTATGACTGGTATCCAAAGTGGGGAGGGAAAGTGGGGGGGCAGAATCAGGGATAGATTTTAAGGAGTGTCTTAAAAAGGTGCCAGAGGGGATTAGGGAGGAAATTCCGGAGCTTAGGGCCTGGGCAGCTGAAGGCACGGCTGCCAATGGTGGAGCAATGAAAACGGGGGATGCGCAGGAGGCCAGAATTGGTGCACGTCTACAACATTGTAGAGTCAGAAGGTACAGAGTTTGAACCCCACTCCAAACAGTCCCAGCGCATGGAGACCAGAGTTCCAGCTCCGAATTCTGGCTGGACATCCAGCCAGATACGGGCGTCAGGTGGGTGTGGGTGTGTCTGCGGCCGCCCCGTCGTCATATGGGTCGTGGGAGCCCATAAAACCCTCCTACCATATAGGATTGACCACCCTAGCGGCTGGTATAAAAGGCAGTTGCGGCCATAGAAGAAGCATTCACACCACGGGGAATTCCTCTGGCCATTATGTGTAGTGGCTTTGTGAAGAATGCCTCTGTTCTATATTTCTAACAAAATTACAAACACAGTCTGAAGAATTGTCTTGAACGTATTTACAGTAGAATTAGTTTCCAGCAATTACTGTTCGTGATCAGCATGTACATGTAATAATTTCCAAAACCTATTTGCATTGCAGTCTTTACTGTTTAGGGCAGAATTTACAAAATTGTGCTCCTGGTGGGAAGCCTCACTAGTCAGGATTTTATATTGAGACATTGTGGCAACAACTTCCATGATTTTCCACCCATTAACTTTAATGTTAATTTTAATGGATGGAATATCATGGGAAGCGTGCCTGCCATTTCCCAATGTGTGTTCCCCGCTGGAGGTACACATTCATAAAGTTGGCACATTTGTACCAGTAGTTTGTGCTGGCCCAACACAGTGCTTTGCATGTGAGAAATAATTATCTGCCAGTCTCATCAGTAAGCAAGCTGCAAACTTCAAAGTGGCAATACAAAAAGTCTTTGAAACGGCTGTGAAGAAATATACCTGTTCTGCACAGGCACCATTTAAGTTTCTTTTAAAACTTGCAAGTATAAAAATTCAGTTGGATGTGTGACAGGGTGGAAATCTCAAATCCCAACAGATGTTTAAAAACAAACAGGGCAGGTTCAAGCTGTGTGATAGTGGCAGTGATTAGTGAATGAGGCAATGCTCGGGATTTAGAAAATCACCCAAAATTTCAGAGAGATACACTCTGTCGGTAGCCCATTAACACTGCACCATTTGATCCTATTGAACCTTTTCTCCACAAAAAAGCAAAGGAGCTAATGTCACAGATGAATGTAGGGCTTGCTTTGTCGCATTTGCGGTTAAGATAGAACACCAGGATCAACAAGAGAACCATGCATGCCTTGGGCATCAAAAGTAGATGTAGGTCCCACACAAACATGCATGCCTCGGGCATCAAAAGTAGATGTAGGTCCCACACAAACCTTGATCTCCTCTGTGTTCTCAGCACCAGACAAATGAATCCCTCTCATTCCTGGGCTTAGAAATGTCTTTTGTTCTGCTGCTCCATCCCCAGACCATTGGACTTGGAGGCTTTGTAAATAGGGCACTGAATACAAGTACAAGGGAGTTGTGCTAAACCTTTACAAAAGGTTTAGGCCTCAGCTGGAATGATGTGTATAAATCTGGGCACCACGCTTTAGGAAGGATGTCAAAGCCTTGGAGAGGGTACAGAGGGAGGTTTAGGAATATAGGATTTGATAAGATGGCGGAGCAGGCACGAAGGGCTGAATGGCCAGGATGATACCAGGGGTGAGGGACTTCAGTTATGTGGAGAGACTGGAGAAGCTGGGATTGTTCTCCTTAGAGCGGAGAAAGTTACAGGGAGATCTAACAGGAGGTATTCAACATTATGAGAGGTTTTGATACAGCAAATAGGGAGAAACGGTTTCCTCTGGCAAGTGGGTCGGTAACCAGAGGTCACAGATTTAAAATAATTGGCAAAAGAACTAGAGGGGAAACAAGGAAAAATTTCTTTCACACAGAGGCTTGTTAAGATCTAGAATGCACTACCTGAAAGGGTGGTGGAAGCAGATTCCATAAGAACCTTCAAAAGACAACTGGACATGTGCTTGAAGAGGATTAATTTGCAGGGTTATGGGGAAAAAGCTGGGGTGTGGGACTAATTTGGACAGCTCTTTCGAAGAGCCGGCACAGGCACGACTGGCCGAATGGCCTCCTTCTGTGCTGTAAGATTCTATGTTTCGATGGCCTGTCAGACTGTTAATCAGCCTGCGAATCCTTCCATTACTTGACACTATTCTCCAAAGAAAGAGAACAACCTAAAAATAAAAAGTGCCTCAGTTTCCTGTTGCGAAACATACACTTACTTGTTTAGTCGACTCGGGTGCGACAGGAGGTACCTTTTCTTTATCCTAAATTAAAGATTGTGCAAACATAAATATATTAATATCCAAGTTTTCAAAATAGCCTATGATTTATAGTGACTGAATAAGTCAAATTCCATTTTTATTGCAACGTGTTCCATAATTTTAAGCTGGTGTTGTGGTGATCACCTTCTGCCACTCTGTTCATTTTTTTGTCCCCTTTAAAATTGAAAGCTGATGGTCTTGCCCGTGGTCAGTGAATGTTTCAAGTATTTTTGTCTATTGTCAATCCGACCTTAGCATGTGCAGTGTCCGAAAACTATCCCAGGACAGAAGGCCTACTGGACAAAAGGCACTGCCACGTGTCGCAACGGGCCATGCAGACCAGAACCAGTTTGCAGCTCAAGCGGAGTTAGCTAATCTCCGCCAGGGCAAAGGTCAGGGTGCTACAATTGGCTTCACCACCCCTGGGTTAGAGGTAGTGGCGAGGGAACAAAAAAACATCTATTAAGAGTTTTTTTGCCCCCCTGACTGTAATCATCCTAACCCTACTATAAAGTACACGTTTAGCTATTTGGTGAGGATGAGGATTTACTGTGCTTTACTTCATTCCTCAGTGAAGGAACGCCAATCAACATTCACCATCAAGGCTCACACAAGAATAATGGATCCTTGAGTAACGTATCGAAAGGCTGTTACTGCCTTGGAACCATAGCTCAGCAAGTAGTATTTTGCTAGAGACGAGTGGAGGATGGGGAGAAAATTAGGAAGATAAAAAAAGACTGACCTAATGTATTTTTAAAAAAATCTTTAAGTCATTCACCTCCAGTCATTGTGTCAAATTTATCCTTTTACAGGGATGACACAGTAAGGAAATTCAAAAATTGAGCAAGGAGAAAAAAAAACCATGGGTTCTGAGGTGCTGTGCAGTCAACCACTGGTCAGCAGGCTTTGAGTAACATTTCTGCCTCAAGAGACTACAGCCACCATACCTCATTCTACAGCGATTGTAGCTCAACATTAGTTACAAGCGGGACAATGATAATTAGACCATCAGTGAGAGTTATAGCTGGGGTATTCCCCTAAAACAGACACACACTGCGTCAGAATCAGAAACGTAGAGGATGTGCGGTGGAAAAAGATTGCAGAGGAAGGATGGGGCAAGTTGTGGTCCACTCTCATCACGGTGCCCCATACTCAGCTGACACAATGACGCAGCATGATTTACGCAAAAAGGTCACAGAGCGATCTTTTGTAAAAAGATTGAGACCTTTTAAAAAGCAATTGTACCTTAAAGGATTCGTTAAACTTTTAGTCCGACATTGCTAGCTAACATTTCCAGTTATCAGATTGTAAGTTAAATTTTTATTTTTAAAAAAGTGGCTGGGTAGTCGAGAGAATTGATTTACGAGGCTAGTTGCAGTCTGATATCGCATGTACCATCTTCATAGACGACTCTCTGGGTTCAGCGGTTAACGGCACGTTCTGCTGGTTTACATTAGCTATAGATTTAATTGCTGTTTAATTGCAAATACTTGCTGTTGAAAATAAGGAAAATGATCTGTAAAACTCAATTCGTCAAACTAGACTTTTACACACTATACTGCAAAAAAAATTCATATTTTCCTCTTAAAATGAAATGAATAAACCCAAATTAAGATCACAGATTCATGCAATGTTGCTGTTAAAGTTTCTGTACAATCTAAATTCAATGCTGGGAACAAAAGAAAACTTAAGGCTTGACCTAGGGGATAGTTTTTCAACTTGCCGCCTGGGTGTAAACTGGCATGACGGATCAGTCATCTGTTATAGAAACCATCAGTTTCACGCCTGGGCAGCCGGTTGAAAAATCTACCCCAAGATTATAATAATGCTGCTTTCAAACTTGTCCAGCAGCTAAGTTTTCACTTAACCAGAGTAAATAACAATTATTTTGTTCATCCAGCTTGGTTAAGATAACACAACAAAACTTTGGAAAAGCCCTTTCCCACTGACTGGGATATGGAGCTCCTTATAAACGGAATGCATTAACATTTTGGGCCAGCGCAGGGGCACAGACCTGGGAGTTTGTCTTCAAGGAGTTCGAGGTAACGATATCACCAGCCTCTGTACAACTGCAGCATCACTTCCTCACTTTTGTATTCCAATCCCGTTGAGATAAAGCCCAACATTAGTCTCACTGATTTCTTTTTGTACCTGCGCAGTAGTTTTTATTGATTTGTGTACATGGACATTTATTTTTATTCTTAAAGTGTTATGCACCCACAACGTAAAATGTATTAAACTACCAATTTTAATCAAAGGGGCTACACGGACACCCACGAGAGTTTGACCAAAGTGGAGGGGAGCGGAACCACAATGGTATAGGACAGGGGTGCTCGTCTGAGGTTGGGTGGAGCAAACGCAGCTTGAAGCCAACACTGACGAAAAGTGTTCCAATTCCTAGCATTAACACTCATCACCTTGATCAGCACAAAGCCTGACTTTTGTATAGTCAATAGAGAATATTTATGTGATAACTTATCTCCACAGAGTTTCAGAATTTCTTTTTATGTACGCAAGACAAACGTGGATTATAACCGTGCTGGAGATAGTCACAGAACCTTGGCCCACATACAAGGGGTAATTCCACAATTCTGCACTCCCAGCCACATGGGGTGGCAACCCTCCAGGATTGTCCTGGAGTCCCCAGGATTTGAAGATTAGTCTCCAGGACACTGCTGCAAGAAACCCAGGAGAAAAAAATCATAGGAGCATTAAACAAAGTTGTGTTTTCTTTGAGCATTTTCATTTATTAGTTATAAAAATACTGGAGCTGGGGAAAAAGGGCTAACAGTCAAGATTAATCCAATTGGGTTACAAAGAATTTGTTCCCTTTCCAATTGGCATGGGAAGGCAGTGCACCTGGAGGTTGGACCAATGGCGGGAGTGTGGGGGAGGGGTAGTTTGAGGCAGGAAGTCATGTGATGAAGCCTCCAGGAATACATCCAACCAGAGTTGGCAACCTTAACAGCCACACTTGCAGGTAGAGTGGGCCGGATACAACCCACCTTCCCTGGGGGGACAGCTCCCTGCCAGGAGTACTGGATCAGAGTCAACCCAAAGTGTCATCAAAATAAAAAAAAATTTTTTTTAAAAAGTGCCTCAGTTTCTCACTGCCAAACACATACTTACTGGTTTAGTCGACACTGATGCGTCGGGGGAAACAGTTTCTTTTCTCTAAATGAAAAATTGTGCAAACATAAAGCTCTATTAATATTTCAGCTTTCAAAGTAACTTGTGACTTACAGTAACTGAACGCCGCAAATTCCACTTTTATTGATTTTTAACTGGTGCTGTGATTCATCACCTTCTGCCACTCTCCGTTTCTCCCTTCAAAATTGAAAACCAATGGTTTTGCCTATGGCCGGTGAATGATTCAAACACATTTAGTCTACTGCCAATCTGGCTCTGCAGTCACAGTGCCCAAAACCTAACCCAGGACAGAAGGCAGAGTAAGTAAAGGCACTGCCACGTGTAGCGTCAAGATACACGGACCACGATGGGTTGGCTCGATTGCTGCCCTCACTAAGATCGGCTGTTACAATTGGCCGCAGCTTCCGCGGGTTAGAGAGGGGCAAAAATAATTATATGTGCCAGGGTTGCTGTTCCTGATGATAATCCAGTCAGCCCCGCTGGAAAGCACGCATGGTGCTTGAGGACAGAGTTAACATTTACTGTGCTCTGCTCTCCACGACTGAATAGTTTGTCCACATTCACCATCAAGCCTGACACAAGAATGCACCCTTCAGTGACGCATCGAAAGGCTGTTACCACCTTAGAGCCATACATCAGCAAATAGTCAATACTTAGAGAACGGGGAGGGGTGGGAAAGAGGAAGGAATATTAGCAAGACAAAAAAAACTGATGTAATTCATTATTTAAAAAAAAAACGTAAGTCCTTCACCTCCAGTCATTATGCCAAATGTATCCTTTTTTTCCAAAAAAAATCACTCTCAGGATGTGGGTGTCACTGCCAAGGCTGGCATTTATTGCCCATCCCTAGTTACCCTGAGAATGTGGTGGTGGGCCGCCTTTGGTACAACTGAGTGGCTTGCTAGGCTACTTCAGAGAGCAGTTAAGAGTCGACCACATTGGTGTGGGACTGGAGTCTCATACAGACCAGGCCAGGTAAGGACGGCATGTTTCCTCCCTTCCTTAAAAGGGCGTTTGTGAACCAGTTCGTTTTTTTTTTGAATGACCAACCGGCAGCTTCATGGAAACGTTTACTGATACCACCTTTTTATAAACTGAATTCAAATTCTCAAACTGCCCTGGTGAGATTTAAACTCCTGTTCTCTGGATTCTTAGTCCAGTAACATAATCCCTACACTATCTTTAAAAGGAAAGAAAATGGAGCAGGAAGTAGCAAAAAAATTGACTGCACAGCACTTCAGAATAAACACCTCATTTCACAATAATTGTAGCTCAACATTGCCCATCCCTAGTTGCCCTGAATGGCTTGCGAGGCCACTTTAGAGGGCAGTTCAGAGTCAACCACCTTGATATGGGACTGGAGTCACATATAGGCCAGACTGGGTAAGGATGGCAGGTTTCCCTCCCTAAAGGATGTTAGTGAATCAGCTGGGTCTTTACGACAATCTGACTGCTTCATCTTACTGATACCAATATTTTTCAGTTGGTACTTTTTATAAACTGAATTCAAATTCTCAAACTGCCATGGTGGGATTTGAACTCACGTGCTCTGGATTATGTCCAGGTCTCTGGATTATTATCCTGTAACATAACAACTACACTAACTGTGGTTATTAATGAGACTACCATCAGCAGATAATCAGTAACAGTTACTGCTGAGGTATGCCACCCCCACCCCTGCCCCCACTCCTCATGTCACACACCCAAAAAAAGAGTGGCAGACATATCACATCAGAAAAGTAGAGGACGTGCAGCGAAAAGATTGCAGAGGCAGGATGGGGCAAGTCATGGTTCACTCTCGTCATGGTGCCCCATACTCAGCTGACACTATG
Source organism: Heptranchias perlo (assembly GCF_035084215.1). Lineage (NCBI taxonomy): Eukaryota > Metazoa > Chordata > Chondrichthyes > Hexanchiformes > Hexanchidae > Heptranchias > Heptranchias perlo. The sequence continues at coordinate 9,242,934 of NC_090330.1, forward strand.
ATGTGGCATGGTTCACACAAAAAGTTCACAGAACGATCTCTTGTAAAAAGATTACGCCCTTTTAAAAAGCAATTATACCGAAAAGGATTCATTAAACTCTCAGTGTGATGTTGCTAGCTAACATTTCCAAGTATTAGACAATAAGTTAGACTTTTTTTTTTAAAAAGTGGCTGGGTAGTTGAGAGGATCGATTTACAAGGCTAGTTGCAGTCTGATATTCACATGTACCATCTTCATAGACGACTTTCTGGGTTCAGTGGTTATCGGGAAACTCTGATGTCTTATATTAGCTGTAGGTTTATATGCAAATACTAGCTGTTGAAAATAAGGAAAATGATCTGTAAACGTCAATTCTTCACACTAGACTTAGCCTCTACTGCGTCAAACAATTATTGCTACTGCAGATAGCCAAAAAGGTCATATTTTCCAGAAATTAATAAACCCAAATTAAGATCACAGATTCATGCAATGTTGCTGCTAAAGTCTCCGTGCAATGGCGGGAACAAAAGAAATCTAAGACTTGATCTAGGGATAGTTTAAGCAATTTGCCGCCCGGGTGTAAAACTGGTATTGCGGATCAGCCGCCCGTTATAGAAACTGCTCGATTCTCATTGCCATTGAAACTGCCCGGGCAGCAAGTTGCAAAATCTAACCCAAGATTATAATAATGTCACTTTCAAATTTCTCAAGCAGCTAAATTGCCACTTAACCAGAATAAATCACAAATATTTTGTTCGTCCAGCTTGGTTAAGATATGATGTGGAGATGCCGGTGATGGACTGGGGTTGACAATTGTAAACAATTTTACAACACCAAGTTATAGTCCAGCAATTTTATTTTAAATTCACAAGCTTTCGGTGTTCACCTGACGAAGGAGGAAGCCTCCGAAAGCTTGTGAATTTAAAATAAAATTGCTGGACTATAACTTGGTGTTGTAAAATTGTTTACAATTGGTTAAGATAGCACAACAATGCTTTGGGAAAGCCCTTTCCCACTGACTGGGATATGGAGCTCCTTATAAACGGCATTCTTGAAATGCATTAACATTTTGGGCCAGCGTCGGGCAACAGACTTACAGCAGAGTGCAACAGCATGTTACTAGCTGGGTCAACTATGGGTTGATCAGTATAAAGACCTGGGAGTTTGTTTTGAAGTTCTATGACTTGAAAACAGCATACCAAGGATAAGGTAAGGACATCACTACTGTCTTACCAAATTCTCTACGACTGAAGCATCACTTCCGCACTTTTGTATTCAAACCACGTTGAGATAAAGCCCATTAGTCTTTTTGATTACTTTTTCTACCTGTGCAGTAGCTTCTATTGATGTGTACAGACACCTAAATCTCTCTGCTCTTCCACAGTTCCACTTCTCTCACCATTAAGAAAGTATTCCAATGTGTCTTTCTCAGATCCAAAGTGGATGACCTCACGCTTCCCCACGTTTGGCTTTAGAGTAATAGTATGCAAACACTAACACACTCCCAAGGACGCCCTGTGAATACTGACACACTGCACAAGGAACCCCCAGCTAATACCGACACATTCCCTGGGACCCCATGTAAATAGTGACACAATCCCAGGGACCCCCTAAATATAGACATGCTACCCAGGGACCCCCTGCTAATTCTGAAACTCACAGGGGTCCACTGCAAATAGTGACAGAGTCCCGGGGGACTCTGTGCAAATACGATGCACTCACAGGGGGCCTCCTTCAAATAACACCACATTCCCTGAGACCCTCTGCAAATATTGACACACTTCCAGGGACCCTGCGCTAAAACTGACTCACTTGCTGGGGCCCTCTGCAAATACTGACACACCCCTTGTATCCCCTACAAATATAGCCTATGAAAATCACTCACTTCAAAGTCCCTGTGCATCAGTGCTCGAATGGGGATTTCCCGCTCCTTCCTAACCAATTGATCCCATACTTTAATGAAGAATCAAAACGGGAAGCGGACTGGCCAGAAGAGGCCAAGGCAAATGTTACAAAATGACATGAGAACGTCTCGTCGGCCAGACCCTGCAAGGATTCCCTGGACCCCCCAGCCCTAACTCCTTTCCTTCACTCCCCTCTCCCACAAGTCCTCCCCCTCCACTGCGATCGCCTCCAGACACCCACCCCACCCCTGCAACCTAACTTCCAGGAACAGTTCCCATGGGACCCCAGCTGTGGCGTCCTGCCGCCCCCGCCCGACGGCCAGGTAGTAGATCTGGCCGGGTTCAGATGCGAATCCAGGAACATTTATGTAAATGAGGCCCGGCCGTTAAGATCGGCTGGAGGGGCCCTCCAATACCTCTGGAGCACCGTCCGCTTTGGGGTTTGCAAGCACCGTACCCGCCCCCCACCCCTTTAAAATCGGGGCCTCTGTGACAAGGTGGACAAAAAGTGTTCCAATTCTTATCAATGACACCCACCATTGATCACTTTTGCAGTCGAGAGAGATTATCTGTGATAACTGATCTTGAAAGTTACAGAATTTATTTTTATGTACGCAAGATAAATGTGGATTACTACACCATGTTTAGGAATTTAATACAAAGAGGGGAGAAATGACTTTAAACCTCGAGTGAGTAACACCTTGACAAAGAGCAAGGTAACCCAAGCTATTTTACCAGACATATACTTACTTGTTCATGCGACTCAGATGCAAAGTGTATCTTTTCTTTTCTCTAAATGAAAGATTGTGCAAACATAAAGCTATATTAGTATCCCTGCTTTCAAAATAACTTATGACTTACACTAGGGCAAATTCCATTTTTATTGCACAGGGTTCCATGATTTTAACTGGTGCTGCAACAATCTCCTTCTGCCACTCTCCATTTTTCCCTTTAACACTGAAAACCATTGGTCTTGCCTATGGTTGGTGAATGATTCAAGTACATTTCACCTACTGCCAATCTGGCTCTGCAGTTGAGCATTTACCACAATCCGGCAGCTTCGTGCTCCATTTTACTGATACCAGCTCTCTATTTCCAGATTTATTTATTTATTTTAAACTGAATTGAAATTCTCAAACTGCCATGGTGGGATTTGAACTCCCCTCCTCTGGATTACTAGTCCAGGCCTCTGGATTACTAATACAGTAATGTAACCACTATATTACCTTTAAAGGAAATAAAGTGAGGAAACTGAGCAAGAAAAAAATGACTGCACAGAACTCCAGAACCAGTCAATCACTGGTCAGCATGCTTTGATTAAAGCATCTGCCACAAGAGACTAGAGCCACCATACCTCTTTCACAGTACTTGTAGTTTAACATTGGTTACTTATGCGGTCAGGATCATTAGATCATCAGTAACAGTTACTGCTGAGGTATCCCCTGGTGAGAAAAGGCCATTCAGCCCATCAAGATCATTCAATCCAAAATCCATGCATCAGTGCTCCAACAGGGAATTCTCTTCCCGTTCCCAACCAACTGATCCCTGACTTTAATTAAGGAAAACTAACTTCCTTCCCGCACCCCCTCAGTTAATCATACACTATTGCAGAGACCATTTTACTTTTAGAAAACAGAACACAATGCATTAATGTACATGACATCATACATGAACACTATATTCAACAAAGTCCTCGGAGGTTAAAAAGAACAAAGAAACATAATACCAAGGGGGAGTGTTTCCGTTTTGGACGCAATCGGGAAATTGGGCCTTGAAATTGCGCTAGTTAGGTTACAGTTCAAGTTTCCAATAAAATTCATTTGCATAATCACAAACGTAAAACTTTCCATTAACCAGCGTAATAGAACGTAACAGTTTCTTTTTTTTCCCCCTTCCATTAAAAAGTATTCCTTGATGTAGTGAAGAGTGGCAACCTGCTGCAGTTGCATTAATTCAGCTGAAAATGGGTTGATCACCAAAAATACGCATTTTTAATGAGTGCCCAGTCCTCCACCTGTGACGAACCTGATTTAAAATCACTAAAAATGACAAAGAAAAACTATACTGAACCATTTGGCGTACACCAGTCAGTTTCTTAGTAAATGTTTTTTGACATGAAAATACTTTTAAAATGTTCCCAGTAGTGCCTGGGCGCCTAAGGAAATGAGCGCAATTTGAAGAGCCTTCCCGAACCAGTGCAATTGGCGGAATCTTTTTCGGCAGGGCCTGATCCAGGCAAATTGAATCTTAAACCAGCAGAAAAGATTGCGGAAAACATGGAATGCAAGTGGTTTTGGGCGTGACTCTCGTTTAAAACGCCCCATCTTTGGCACTGTTTCGGCCGGTCTCTCCCGGATTGCGCTGATGTTACTGGGGTCAACTTGAGCCCCAGATCTCGAGTTTCCCTTTGACAAGTTCATCACGTTATGGTACTAGGAATGTGGCAGTTGGTCAAAGCAGAGAGAACTTTCGTTGACCTAATGTGGGTGACCGATCCTGCAGTTCCTTGCACACAAGATGCAGAACACATTCTGCATCACTGATATAACAGTAAGTGGATGTCACAGTTCATTCAGTCACTACTGTCCCGCCCTTTGGAATTCCCTCCTCAAAATAGAGGAAAGAATAATGGAATGTTACAGCAGAGAAACAGGCCATTCAGCCCATCAAGTCTATGCAAGTGTTTGTCTCCACATGAACCACCTAGTCTAGTCCCATATTTAGGGAGGCTCACTTAATATTCCTCTTTTTAAAGCCACCATGTAATTTCTTTTAGAATGAAAGTTATACTCATTTTACCTGACAATCTCACTCCTTCTAAACCCTGAAAACCCATCCCTCCAACCAGGTGCTCAGACCCTTTCCACCTTGATCTTTCTTGCCTCCACCTCAGTGTCCTCTGAACCCACTACGTCAGTGGTAATTGGAATTTAGTCGTCAATACTAACTTGTATTCTTACTCATCCCTATTTAAGGGATGGCCATCTTCTCAAGTCACATGGTATAACTGTTGTAAAAATACTTGATTCACAAAAAAAGAACTGTAATGAGCCATTTTTAATCTTTAAAAAAGGTGAAGTGGGTGGTGCCAGAGGACTGGAGAATTGCAAATGTTACACCCTTGTTCAAAAAAGGGTGTAAAGGATAAACCCAGCAATTACAGGCCAATCAGTTTAACCTCGGTGGCGGGGAAACTTTTAGAAACCATAATCCGGGACAGAATTAGCAGTCACTTGGACGAGCGTGGATTGATTAGGGAAAGCCAGCACGGATATGTTAAAGGCAAATGGTGTTTGACTAACCTGATCGAGTTTTTTGATGAGGTAACAGAGAGGGTAGATGAGGGCAATGCAGTTGATGTGGTGTACATGGACTTTCAAAAGGCGTTTGATAAAGTGCCGCATGGTAGGCTTATCATCAAGATTGCGGCCCATGGAATGAAGGGGGCAATAGCAACATGGATACAGAATTGGCTAAGTGACAGGAAACATAGACTAGTGGTGAATGGTTGTTTTTTGGACTGAAGGGAGGTGCACAGTGGTGTTCCCCAGGGGTTGGTGCTGGGACCACCGCTTTTCTGGATATATATTAATGACTTGGACTTGGGTGTACAGGGCACAATTTCAAAATTTGCAAACGACACAAAACTTGGAAGAGTAGTGAACAGTGAGGTGGATAGTAATAGACTTCAAGAGGATATACACATGGTGGCATGGGCGGACGCGTGGCAGATTAAATTTAACATAGAAAAATGCAATGTGATACATTTTGGTAGGAAGAACGAGGAGAGATAATATAAACTAAACAAGAGGGCACAATTCTAAAAGGGGTACAGGAACAGAAAGATCTGGGGGTATATGTACACAAATCGTTGAAGGTGGCAGGGCAGGTTGAGAAAGCAGTTAAAATAGCATATGGATCCTGGGCTTTATAAATAGAGGCATAGATTTCAAAAGTATGGAAGTTATGTTGAACCTTTATAAAACACTGGTTTGGCCACAACTGGAGTACTGTATCCAGTTCTGGGCACTGCACTTTAGGAAGGATGTGAAGGCCTTAGAGAGGGCGCAGAAGAGATTTACTAGAATGGTTCCAGGGATGAGGGACTTTAGTTACGTGAATAGACTGGAGAAGCTGGGGTTGTTCTCCTTGGAAAAGAGATGGTTGGTAATTTGAAAATCATGAAGGGTCTATACAGAGTAGAGAGGGAGAAACTGTTCCCATAGGCAGAAGGGTCAAGAAGCAGAGGGCACAGATTTAAGGTGATTGACAGAAAAACCAAAGGCGACATGAGCAAAAACGTTTTTTTTTTATATAAACACAGCGAGTGGTTAGGATGTGGAATGTACCATGAGGGGGTGGTGGAGGTAGATTCAATCACGGCCTTCAAAAGGGTAAGTACTTGAAAGGAAAAATTTGCAGGGCTACGGGGATAAGGCGGGGGAGTGGAATTGGCTAGATTGCTCTTACGTAGAGCCAGAGCGGACTCGATGGGTCGAATGGCCTCCTTCCGTGCTGTAACCTTTCTATGATTCTATGAAGTGTAATTACTAAACCAATTGAAAATGATTTTAGAAAAGACATCGCCTCAATGAAAAAATATTTGCCAAAATGTTCTTAGAGCAAAGGAGGTTAAGGGGAGATTTCATAGAGATGTTCAAAATTAGGTGGAATTTTGATAGCGTAGATAGGGAGAAACTGTTACTGACCGTCCATTGGCAGGAGGGTCAGTAATCAGATCACAGATTTAAGATAATTGGCAACAAAAACTGGGGGGGGGGGGGGGGGGGGAAATGAGGAGAATTTTATTTTTTATTTATGCAGCAAGTTGCTATGATCTGGGATGTACTGCCTGAAAGGGTGGTGGAAGAATCAGATTCAATAGTAATCTTCAAAAGGCAAGAGGATACATACTTAAAAAGGAAAAATTTGCAGGGCTACGGGAAAGAGCAGGGAAGTATTACACAGAATTACATACAATGTACAGCACAGAAACAGGCCGTTCAGCCCAACAGGTCTATGCCAGTGTTTATGCCCCACACGAGCCTCCTCCCTATTTCATCTAACCCTATCACAGCATATCCTTTCATTCCTTTCCCCTTCATGCGTTTATCTAGCTTCCCCTTAAATGCATCTTTGCTTTTGTACTCCTATACTTCTTGTGGTAGCGAGTCCCACATTCCAACCGCTCTCCGGGTAAAGACGTTTCTCCTGAATTACCCATTGGATTTATTAGTGACTATCCTATATCTATGGCTCCTAGTTTTGGTCTCCCCCGCAAGTGGAAACATCTTCTTTATGTCTATCCTATCAAACTTTTCATAATCTTAAAGACCTCTATCAGGTCACCCCTCAGTTTTCTCTTTTCTGGAGAAAAGAGCCCCAAGTCTGCTCAATCTTTTCTGATCGGTATAACCTCTCAGTTCTGCCATCCAGCTAGTAAATCTTTTTTGCATCTTCTCCAGTGTCTCTATATCCTTTTTATAATATGGAGACCAGAACTGTTCACAATACTCCAAGTGCGGTCTAACCATGGTTCTATACAAGTTTAACAAACTTCTCTGCTTTTCAATTCTCTCTGTCTAGAAACGAACCCCAGTGCTTTGTTTGCTTTTCTTTAAGAAAAAGCAAATAGCCTTATTAACCTGCGTTGCTACTTTTAGTGATTTGTGTATCTGTACCCCCCAATCCCTCTACTCCTCTACTCTATTTAGACTCTTATTATCCAGTTTGTGGCCCCATTATTCTTCCTACCAAAATGTAATACCTCACACTTATCCATATTGAAATTCATTTGCCAATTACACGCCCATTCTGCAAGTTTATTAATGTCTTCCTGTATTTTGTCACAGTCCACCTCAGTATTAACTGTACCCCCAATTTGGTGTTGTCTGCAAATTTTGAAATTGTATTTCCAAGTCCAAATCGTTTATGTAAATGGTGAACAACAGTGGTCCCAGCATCGATCATTGTGGAACACCACTTCCCACCTTTTGCTAGTCTGAGTAACTACCTTTAACCCCTACTCTCCGTTTTTCGTTTTGTTGCCAGCTTGCTATCCATTCAGCTACTGATCCCCTGACTCCACATGCTCTGACCTTAGTCACAAGTCTATGAGTAGGACTAATTGGATCGCTCTCTCAAAGAGCCGGTACAGGCACGTTGAGCTGAATGGCCTCTTTCGGTGCTGTCTGATTCTATGAAGTTGGCACTTTGTGCAGGGAGGGAAAATTTATAGCCTATTTCGTATAAACAGCCCAAGGTGACTTGCAGGAGATGACAGTACACCATGTACGAAGCAGATGAAGACTAAACGCACACTGAAACAGGTAGGCTTTAAGGACACTTTTTACGGGGAAAGGAGGACAAAAGGTTTAGGAAGAGTGTGTTCCAGAATGTAGGGGTGTGGGGGGGGCAGGGAAGAGGAGGAATGAAAGACACATACTGCGTCAGAATCAGAAAAGTAGCGGACGTGCAGTGGAAAGATTGCAGAGTCAAAATGGGGCAAGTCATGGTTCACTCTCGTCATGGTGTCCAATACTCAGCTGACACAATGATGTGGCATGACTTATGCAAAAAGTTCACACAGCGATCTCTTGTAAAAAGATTACGCCCTTTTAAAAAGCAATTATACCTAAAAGGATTCATTAAACTCTCAGTGTGACGTTGCTAGCTAACATTTCCAAGTATTAGACAGTAAGTTAGACTTTTTTTTAAAAAGTGGCTGGGTAGTTGAGGGGATCGATTTACGAGGCTAGTTGCAGTCAAATATTCACATGTACCACCTTCATTGACGACTTTCTGGGTTCAGCGGCCATCGGCGCACTCTGATGTCTTATATTAGCTGTAGGTTTATATGCAAATACTAGCTGTTGAAAATAAGGAAAATGATTGGTAAAGGTCAATTCTTCACACTAGACTTAGCCTCTACTGCATCAAACAATTATTGCTACTGCACTTAGCCAAAAAGGTCATATTTTCCAGAAATTAATAAACCTAAATTAAGATCACAGATTCATGCAATGTTGCGGCTAAAGTTTCCGTGCAATGGCGGGAACAAAAGAAAACTAAGACTTGACCTAGGGATAGTTTAATCAATTTGCCGCCAGGGTGTAAAACTGGTATTGCAGATCAGCCGCCCGTTATAGAAACTGCTCGATTCTCATTGCCATTGAAACTGCCTGAGCAGCAAGTTGCAAAATCTAACCCAAGATTATAATAATGCTACTTTCAAATTTCTCAAGCAGCTTAACCAGAATAAATCAAATATTTTGTTCATCCAGCTTGGTTAAGATAGCACAACAATGCTTTGGGAAAGCCCTTTCCCACTGACTGGGATATGGAGCTCCTTATAAACGGCATTCTTGAAATGCATTAACATTTTGGGCCAGCGTCGGGCAACAGACTTACAGCAGAGTGCAACAGCATGTTACTAGCTGGGTCAACTATGGGTTGATCAGTATAAAGACCTGGGAGTTTGTTTTGAAGTTCTATGACTTGAAAACAGCATACCAAGGATAAGGTAAGGACATCACTACTGTCTTACCAAATTCTCTACGACTGAAGCATCACTTCCGCACTTTTGTATTCAAACCACGTTGAGATAAAGCCCATTAGTCTTTTTGATTACTTTTTCTACCTGTGCAGTAGCTTCTATTGATGTGTACAGACACCTAAATCTCTCTGCTCTTCCACAGTTCCACTTCTCTCACCATTAAGAAAGTATTCCAATGTGTCTTTCTCAGATCCAAAGTGGATGACCTCACGCTTCCCCACATTTGGCTTTAGAGTAATAGTATGCAAACACTAACACACTCCCAAGGACGCCCTGTGAATACTGACACACTGCACAAGGAACCCCCAGCTAATACTGACACATTCCCTGGGACCCTATGTAAATAGTGACACAATCCCAGGGACCCCCTAAATATAGACATGCTACTCAGGGACCCCTGCTAATTCTGAAACTCACAGGGGTCCACTGCAAATAGTGACAGAGTCCCGGGGGACTCTGTGCAAATACGATGCACTCACAGGGGGCCTCCTTCAAATAACACCACATTCCCTGAGACCCTCTGCAAATATTGACAGACTGCCAGGGACCCTGCGCTAAAACTGACTCACTTGCTGGGGCCCTCTGCAAATACTGACACACCCCTTGTATCCCCTACAAATATAGCCTACGAAAATCACATATTTTCATAGTCCCTGTGCATCAGTGCTCGAATGGGGATTTCCCGCTCCTTCTCAACCAATTGACCCCACACTAAGATGAAGGAACAAGACGGGAAGCGCGACAGGCCAGAAGAGGCCAAGGCAAATGTTACAAAATGACACAAGAACGTCTTGTCGGCCAGACCCCGCAAGGATTCCCTGGCCTTCACCCCCCCAGCCCAGACTCTTATTTCCGTCCACCCCACTCCGATCACCTCCAGATTCTCCCCCCCCCACCCCAAACTAACTTTCAGGAACAGTTCCCATGGGACCCCAGCTGTGGCGTTCTGCTGCCCCCGCCAGACGGCCAGGTAGTAGATCCGGCCGGGTTCAGATGCAAATCCAGGAACATTTATGTAAATGAGGCCCGGCCATTAAGATCGGCCAGAGGGGCCCTCCAAGTCCTCGCAGGCACCGTACCCGCCCCCACCCCTTTAAAAATCGGGGCCTCTGTGACAAGGTGGACAAAAAGTGTTCCAATTCCTATCAATGACACCCACCATTGATCACTTTTGCAGTCGAGAGAGATTATCTGTGATAACTGATCTTGAAAGTTTCAGAATTTATTTTTATGTACACAAGATAAATGTGGATTACTACACCATGTTTAGGAATTTAATACAAAGAGGGGGTTTAAAGTCATTTCTCCCAAGTGAGTAACACCTTGACAAAGAGCAAGTTAACCCAAGCTATTTTACCAGACATATACTTACTTGTTCATGCGGCTCAGATGCAACAGAGGGTATCTTTTCTTTTCTCTAAATGAAAGATTGTGCAAACATAAAGCTGTATTAGTATCTCTGCTTTCAAAGTAACTTATGACTTACACGAAGGCAAATTCCATTTTTATTGCACAGGGTTCCATGATTTTAACTGGTGCTGCAACAATCTCCTTCTGCCACTCTCCATTTTTCCCTTTAACACTGAAAACCAATGGTCTTGCCTATGGTTGGTGAATGATTCAAGTACATTTCACCTACTGCCAATCTGGCTCTGCAGTTGAACCAGTTGGGCATTTACCACAATCCGGCAGCTTCGTGCTCCATTTTACTGATACCAGCTTTCTATTTCCAGATTTATTTATGTTAAACTGAATTGAAATTCTCAAACTGCCATGGTGGGATTTGAACTCACACCCTCTGGATTACTAATCCAGTAATATAACCACTACATTACCTTTAAAAGGAAAGAAACAGTGAGGAAACTAAGCAAGAAAAAAAATGACTGCGCAGAACCAGTCAACCACTGGTCAGCATGCTTTGATTAAAGCATCTGCCACAAGAGACTAGAGCCATCATACCTCATTTCACAGTATTTGTAGCTTAACATTGGTTACTTGTGGGGTCAGGATCATTAGATCATCAGTAACAGTTACTGGTGAGGTATCCCCTGCCTCCCATTCAAAACTGTGTGGAGAGTGTGAATATTTCTGGAATTTGGCTTGGATTTTAGTCCAAAAGTAAATCTGCATTACAAGATTACATTGTCATTTCTGCCCTTTAGTGATGAATTCCTATCAGCCCTCTTCTCATACAAACGCGAAACACATTCATACAAAATTCCACTCTCGTGTTATTTAATGCGGTGATAACCCACACATCCTACGGGACCAGCATTAATTATAATTTCTATCCTGAAATCTCACTCAAGAGAAGGAATATAGTGTAGGAAATGTAAAGTTCTCACAGGCGTTGAGAGATGGCTGTAGCAAGGGGTGGGAAGAGAGAAGGAAGAGGACAACCGTTTAAGGCAGGTGAAGGCATACCATTCAGATACAGGGAGATTTCTTCCATGTCACACAGGGTGGGCAAAGATCACAGAAACTCACCCAGATGTAAAATGCTACAAATTGAAAAGATGCTCCATTCCACGGGAGCAGAAAACACACAACAGTCGGAGGCCTTCGCTGCTGGGGATTTTCCAGTTGCAGACATGTCTTTATCAAGATAGGGAGCAGGCAGTGTCAGAAGACAGAAAGCTACAAGTCTATTTTTTTTTTAAAAAAACCTCAATATACACAAACAAAATGTACTCTCTCATTTCTTAATGCTTCTCGGCTTTTCTTATTTGGGTTTGTACCACTGCAAAATTCTATCACACAGCGTGGCGAGATTGACACTTGGCTAGGTTTAGGAATGGGGCTGGGAATTAAGAGGTTTATTCAATACAAAAAAAGTCAGATTGTTAAGTATCAGCGGAACTCCAGCGTTTAAATTACAACCTTAAACTCACCTCCAGTGTCTATTATATTAGTTTCCATGGTTTAACAGTGTTACTTTTAACTATACATCAAAATTAATATACACCTTAAATATAAATTTCTACATCCTCAGCTCCTAACACACAGTCTGGTGAGAAAAGGCCATTCAGCCCATCAAGATCATTCAATCCAAAATCCATGCATCAGTGCTCCAACAGGGAATTCCCTCCCGTTCCCAACCAATTGATCCCTGACTTTAATTAAGGAAAACTAACTTCCTTCCCGCACCCCCTCAGTTAATCATACACTATTGCAGAGACCATTTTACTTTTAGAAAACAGAACACAATGCATTAATGTACATGACGTCATACATGAACACTATATTCAAAGTCCTAGGAGGTTAAAAAGAACAAAGAAACATAATACCAAGGGGGTGTGTTTCCGTTTTGGGCACAATCGGGAAATTGGGCCTTGAAATTGCGCTGTTAGATTACAATTCAAGTTTCCGATAAAATTCATTTGCATAATCACAAACGTAAAATTTTCCATGAACCAGCGCAATGGAAAGTAACGATTCTTTTTCCCCCTTCCATTAAAAAGTATTCCTTGATGTAGTGAACAGTGGTAACCTGCTGCAGTTGCATTAATTCAGCTGAAAATGGGTTGATCACCAAAAATACGCATTTTTAATGAGTGCCCAGTCCTCCACCTGTGACGAACCCAATTTAAAATCACTGAAAATGACTTAAAAAAACTATACTGAACCATTTGGCGTACACCAGTCAGTTTCTTGGCAAATGGTTTTTGATATGAAAATACTTTTAAAATGTTCCCAGTAGTGCCTGGGCGCCTAAGGAAATGAGCGCAATTTGAAGAGCCTTCCCGAACCAGTGCAATTGGCGGAATCTTTTTGGGCGGAGTCTGATCCAGGCAAATTGAATCTTAAACCAGCAGAAAAGATTGCGGAAAACATGGAATGCAAGTGGTTTTGGGCGTGACTCTCGTTTAAAACGCCCCATCTTTGGCACTGTTTCGGCCGGTCTCGCCCGGATTGCGCTGATGTTACTGGGGTCAACTCGAGCCCCAGATCTCGAGTTTCCCTTTGACAAGTTCATCACGTTATGGTACTAGGAATGTGGCAGTTGGTCAAAGCAGAGAGAACTTTCGTTGACCTAATGTGGGTGACCGATCCTGCAGTTCCTTGCACACAAGATGCAGAACACATTCTGCATCACTGATATAACAGTAAGTGGATGTCACAGTTCATTCAGTCACTACTTTCCCACCCTTTGGAATTCCCTCCTCAAAATAGAGGAAAGAATAATGGAATGTTACAGCAGAGAAACAGGCCATTCAGCCCATCAAGTCTATGCAAGTGTTTGTCTCAACGTGAACCACCTAGTCTAGTCCCATAGATAGGGAGGCTCACTTAATATTCCTCTTTTTAAAGCCACCATGTAATTCCTTTTAGAATGAAAGTTATACTCATTTTACCTGACAATCTCACTCCTTCTAAACCCTGAAAACCCATCTCTCCAACCAGGTGCACAGACCCTTTCCAACTTGATCTTTCTTGCCTTCAACCTCAGTGTCCTCTGCACCCAATACGTAAATGGTAATTGGAATTTAATCGTCAACACTGCATTGTATTTTTACTCATCCCTGTTTAAGGGATGGCCATCTATTACTGAAGGGCTTCTCTTCAAGTCACGGTACAACTGTTGTAAAAATACTTGATTCACAAAAAACTGTAATGAACCATTTTTAATCTTTAAAAAGTTGAAGTGAGTGGTGCCAGAGGACTAGAGAATTGCAAATGTTACACCCTTGTTCAAAAAAGGGTGTAAAGGATAAACCTAGCAACTACAGGCCAATCAGTTTAACCTGGGTGGCAGGGAAACTTTTAGAAACCATAATCCAGGACAGAATTAGCAGTCACTTGGACGAGCGTGGATTGATTAGGGAAAGCCAGCACGGATATGTTAAAGGCAAATAGTGTTTAACTAACCTGATCGAGTTTTTTGATGAGATAACAGAGAGGGTAGATAAGGGCAATGCGGTGTATATGGACTTTCAAAAGGCGTTTGATAAAGTGCCGCATGGTAGGCTTGTCATCAAGGTTGCAGCCCATGGAATAAAGGGGGCAGTAGCAACATGGATACAGAGTTGACTAAGGGACAGGAAACAGAGTAGTGGTGAACGGTTGTTTTTCAGACTGGAGGAAGGTATACAGTGGTGTTCCCCAGGGGTCGCTGCTGGGACCACTACTTTTCTTGATATATATTAATGACTTGGATGTGGGTGTACAGGGCACAATTTCAAAATTTGCAGACGACACAAAACTTGGAAGAGTAGTGAACAGTGAGGTGGATAGTGATAGACTTCAAGATGATATCGACAGACTGGTGGCATGGGCAGACACGTGGCAGATGAAATTTAACGCAGGAAAATGCAAAATGATACATTTGGTAGGAAGAACGAGGAGAGAAAATATAAACTAAACGAGAGGGCACAATTCTAAAAGGGGTACAGGAACAGAAAGATCTGGGGGTATATCGGCACAAATCATTGAAGGTGGCAGGGCAGGTTAAGAAAGCGGTTAAAATAGCATATGGGAACCTGGGCTTTATAAATAGAGGCATAAACTTCAAAAGTACGGAAGTTATGTCGAACCTTTATGAAACACTGGTTTGGCCACAACTGGAGTATTGTGTCCAGTTCTGGGCACCGCACTTAAGGAAGGATGTGAAGGCCTTAGAGAGGGCACAGAAGAGATTTACTAGAATGGTTCCAGGGATGAGGGACTTTAGTTACATGGATCGACTGGAGAAGCTGGGGTTGTTCTCCTTGGAAAAAAAGAGACGGTTGCAAGGAGATTTGAAAATCATGAAGGGTCTAGACAGAGTAGAGAGAGAGAAACTGTTCCCATTGGCGGAAGGGTCAAGAACAGAGGGCATAGATTTAAGGTGATTGGCAAAAGAACTAAAGGCGACATGAGGAAAATCCTTTTTTACACAACAAGTGGTTAGGATCTGGAATGCACCACGAGGGGGTGGTGGAGGCAGATTCAATCACGGCCTTCAAAAGGGTAAGTACTTGAAAGGAAAAAATTTGCAGGGCTACAGGGATAGGGCGGGGTAGTGGACTAGCTGGATTGCTCTTGCATAGAGCCGGCACAGACTCGATGGGTCAAATGGCCTCCTTCCGTGCTGTAACCTTTCCATGACGCTATGAAGCATAATTACTAAACCAACTGAAAATTATTCATTAGAAAAGACATCGCCTCCATGAAAAAATATTTGCCAAAATGTTCTTAGAGCAAAGAAGGTAAAGGGGAGATTACATAGAGATGTTCAAAATTAGGTGGGATTTTGATAGCGTAGATAGGGAGAAACTGTTACTGACCCTCCATTGGCAGGAGGGTCAGTAATCAGAGGACACAGATTCAAGATAATTGGCAACAAAAATCTGGGGGGGGGGGGGCAGAGAAAATGAGGAGAATTCAATTTTTTTATTTACGCAGCAAGTTGCTATGATCTGGGATGCACTGCCTGAAACGGTGGTGGAATCAGATTCAATAGTAATCTTCAAAAGGCAAGTGGATACATACTTAAAAAGGAAAAATTTGCAGGGCTACGGGAAAGAGCAGGGGAGTATTACACAGAATTACATACAATGTACAGCACAGAAACAGGCCGTTCAGCTCAACAGGTCTATGCCAGTGTTTATGCCCCACACGAGCCTCCTCCCTCCCTACTTCATCTAACCCTATCACAGCATATCCTTTCATTCCTTTCCCCTTCATGGCATTCATCTAGCTTCCCCTTAAATGTATCTTTGCTTGTGTACTCCTATACTCCTTGTGGTAGCGAGTCCCACATTCCAACCGCTCTCCGGGTAAAGAAGTTTCTCCTGAATTACCCATTGGATTTATTAGTGACTATCCTATATCTATGGCTCCTAGTTCTGGTCACCGCCGCAAGTGGAAACATCTTCTCTACGTCTATCCTATCAAACGTTTCATAATCTTAAAGACCTCTATCAGGTCACCCCTCAGTTTTCTCTTTTCTACAGAAAAGAGCTCCAGTCTGCTCAATCTTTTGATAGGTATAACTGCTCAGTTCTGGTATCAACCTAATAAATCTTTTTTGCACCTTCTCCAGTGTCTCTATATCCTTTTTATAATATGGAGACCAGAACTGTTCACAATACTCCAAGTGCAGTCTTTCCAAGGTTCTATACAAGTTTAACAAACTTCTCTGCTTTTCAATTCTATCCCTCTAGAAACAAACCCCATTGCTTTGTTTGCTTTTCTTACAAAAAAAAGAAAATGGCCTTATTAACTTGCGTTGCTACTTTTAATGACGTGTATCTATACCCCCCACCCCCCAATCCCTCTACCCTATTTTGACTCTTATTATCCAAGCAGTTTGTGGCCCCATTATTCTTCCTACCAAAATGTAATACCTCACACTTATCCATATTGAAATTAATTTGCCAATTACACACCCATTCTGCAAGTTTATTAATGTCTTCCTGTATTTTGTCACAGTCCACCTCAGTATTAACTATACCCCCAATTTGGCGTTGTCTGCAAATTTTGAAATTGTATTCCCAAGTCCAAATCGTTTATGTAAATGGTGAACAACCATGGTCCCAGCACCGGTAACTGGTGGACCACCAATTCCCACCTTTTGCTAGTCTGAGTAACCTTTAACCCCTACTCTCCGTTTTCTGTTTTGTAGCCAGCTTGCTATCCATTCAGCTACTTACCCCCAACTCCACATGCTCTGACCTTAGTCATGAGTCTATGAGTGGGATTAATTGGATCGCTCTCTCAAAGAGCCGGCACAGGCACGTCGAGCTAAATGGCCTCTTTCGGTGCTGTCTGATTCTATGAAGTTGGCAGGGAGGGAAAATTTGTAGCCCATTTTGTATAAACAGCCCAAGGTGACTTACATGGTTGTCCTGTCATCTTCTGCAAGAAGCAGGTGGTGACTGAATGCACACTAAAAGAGGTAGGCTTTAAGGAGGCTTTTGAAGGGGAAAGAGGGAGGATAAAAGGTTTAGGAAGACTGTGTTCTAGAACGTAGGGGTGTGGTGGCTGGCGTGGGGGGTGGGTGGGTGGGTGGCAGTGGCAGTGGCAGGGAAGAGGAGGCGTGAAAGATACATGCTGTGTCAGAATCAGAAAAGTAGAGGACGTGCGGCGGAAAGATTGCAGAGGCAAAATGGGGCACGTCCTGGTTCACTCTCGTCATGGTGTCCAATACTCAGCTGACAATGACGTGGCATGATTTATGCAAAAAGTTCACAGAGCGATCTTTTGTAAAAAGATTATGCCTAATTATACCTAAAAGGATTCATTAAACTCTTAGTGTGACGTTGCTAGCTAGCATTACAAAGTATTAGATCGTAAGTTAGATTTTTTTTTAAATAAGTGGCTGGGTAGTTGAGAGGATCGATTTACGAGGCTAGTTGCAGTCTGATATTCACATGTACCATCTTCATAGACGACTTTCTGGGTTCAGCGCGTAACATGGTCAGATGTCTAGGTGAAGATCTTTTTGTTAGCTGTTGAAAATAAGGAAAATGATCTGTAATCCTCAATTCTGCACACTAGACTTAGTCTCTACTGTGTCAATTAATTATTGCTACCACACCTAGCAAAAAATTAAATTTTCCTCTTAAAAATTAATAAACCCAAATAAGATCACAGTTTCATGCAGTTTTGCTGCTAAAGTTTCTGTGCAGCAAATTAATTGGCAAGAACAAATAAATACGATGTCATGACCTAGGGATAGTTTTTGCACCAGTGCAGGGGAACAGATGCACCAGAGTGCAACACCATGTTACTGACTGGGTCAGTTATGGGTTGACCACTATAAAGGTCTGAGAATTTGTCCTCAAGACGTCCTATGACTTGAAAAAAAGCACACCAAGGTTAAAGTAAGGATATTACCATGTCTTAATTTTGGAGATGAAGATCACATGGGTGTTGCCTTCAACTTGGTTCTTAAAGACAAGAAGAAACTAAAAGCGATAAGAAATATATTATATTCGATTATCTCTACCCAGTTTGGGTAGAGATAAAAAAATAGTAAAGGCAAGCAGTCACTTGTGGGAGTAGTTTATAGGCCCCCTAACAGTAACCACACTGTAGGACAGGGTATACAGGAAGAAATAACGGGGGCTTGTGAGAAAGGAACAGCGATAATCATGGGCGATTTTAATCTACATATAGATTGAAAGCTAGCCAGGAAGATGAATTCATAGAGTGCTTTTGGGACAGTTTCTTAGAGCAGCATGTTCAGAGCCAGAGAGTAGGCTATTCTAGATCTGGTAATGTGTAATGAGACAGGATTAGTTAATGACCTCATTGTAAAGGAGCCTCTAGGTAGTAGAGATCACAATATGATTGAATTTCACATTCAGTTTGAGGGAGAGAAGAGTAAGTCTAAGACTAGTGTTTTAAACTTAAATAAGGACAATTATGAGGGCATGAAGACAGAGCTGGCTAAAGTGAACTGGGAAATTAGGTTGAGGGCTAGGTCAGTAGAGATGCAGTGGAAAGACATTTAATGAGATATTTCATAACACTCAGCAAAGATACATTCCAGTGAGAAAGAAAGACTCTAGGGGAAGGACGTACCACCCTTGGCTAGCTAAAGAAGTTAAAGATAGTATCAAATTGAAAGAAAAAGCATACAATTCCACGAAGATTAGAGGCAGGTCAGAAAATTGAACAGAATATAAAAAACAGCGAAGAATGAAAAAGAATAATAAGGAGGGAGAAATTAGAGTACGAGAGAAAGCTAGCTAGAAATATAAAAAGATACTAAGAGTTTCTACAGGTATTTAAAAAGGAAGAGAGAGTAAGTAAAGAGAGCGTTGGTCCTCTCGAGTGTGTGTCTGGGGAATTAATAATAGAGAATAAGGAAAAGGCAGATGAATTGAACAGATATTTTGCTTCCGTCCTCACTGTAGAGGATACAAATAACATGCCAGAAATAATTGTGAATCAAGAGGTGAAAGGGAGGGAGGAACTTAAAACATTTACAAATCACTAGGGAAAGGATTCTGAAAAAAATGCGAACTAAAAGCTGACAAGTCCCCAGGTCCTGACGGACTTCATCCCAGGGTCTTAAAAGAAGTGGCTGCAGAGATAGTAGATGCATTGGTATTAATTTCCCAACATTCCCTAGATTCTGGAAGGGTCCTGTCAGATTGGAAAATAGCGAATGTAACTCCTCTATTCAAGAAAGGAGGGAGACAGAAAGCAGGAAACCTCAGGCCAGTTAGCTTAATATCGGTCATTGGGAAAATGCTAGAATCTATTATTAAGGAGGTTATAGCAGGGCACTTGGAAAATCTCAATGCAATCAGGCAGAGTCAACACAGCTTTGTGAAAGGGAAATCGTGTTTGACTAATTTATTAGAGTTCTTTGAGGAAGTAATAAGCAACGTGGATAAAGGGGATCCTGTGGATGTGGTGTATTTGGATTTCCAGAAGGCTTTTAACAAGGTGCCACAAAGGCTACTACATAAAATAAGAGCTCATGGTGTAGGGGGTAACATATTAGCATGGATAAAGGATTGATTAGCTAACAGGAAACAGAAAGTAGGCATAAATAGGTCATTTTCAGGTTGGCAAGATTAATAGGGATCAGTGCTTGGGCCTCAACTATTTACAATCTATGTCAATGACTTGGATGAAGGGACCGAATGTATGGTTGCTAAATTTGCTGATGACAAAAGCTAGGTAGGAAAGTAAGTTTTGAAGAGGACATAAGGAGTCTACAAAGGGATATAGATAGGTTAAGTGAGTGGGCAAAAATTGGGCAGCTGGAGTATAATGTGGGAAAATGCAAACTTGTCCACTTTGGCAGGAGGAATAGAAAAGCGGTATATTATTTAAAATGGAGAGAGATTGCAGAACTCGGAGGTAGAGGGATCTGGGTGTCCTAGTACATTAATCACAAAAAGTTAGTACGCAGGTACAGCAAGTGATTAGGAAGGCAAATGGAATGTTGTCATTTATTGCAAGGGGAATGGAATATAAAAGTAGAGATGTTTTGCTACAGTTGTGCAGGGCATTGGTGAGACCACATCTAGAATACCATGTGCAGTTTTGGTCTCCTTATTTAAGAAAGGACATAATTGCTTTGGAGGCGGTTCGGAGAAGGTTCACTCGACTGATTCCTGGGATGAGGGGGTTATCTTATGAGGAAAGGTTGGACAAGTTGGGCCTGTGTGCACTGAAGTTTAGAAGAATGAGAGGTGATCTTATTGAAGCATATAAGATCCTGAGGGGACTAGAAAGGGTAGATGCTGAGAGGATGTTTCCCCTTGTGGGAGAGATTAAAACTAGGGGCCACAGTTTAAAAATAAGGGGTCTCCCATTTAAGACGGAGATGAAGAGAAATTTTTTCTCTGAAAGTCGTGAGTCTGTGGAACTCCCTTCCCCAGAGAGCAGTGCAGTGGAGGCAGGGTCACTGAATATTTTTAAGGCTGAGTTTGATTGACTCCCTTGTTAATCAGGAATCTAAGGTTATAGTAGGTAGATGGGAAAGTAGGGTTGTGGTCACAATCAGATCAGCCATGATCTCATCAAATGGCAGAGCAGGCTCGAGGGGCCGAATGGCCTACTCCTGCTCTTAGTTTTCGTATAATGCTAGTTTCTCTTAATATGGAAACAAAGAATGTATTTAGCTTTCTTTCTACTAGGCACTTTACAGCCTTCCGGACTTAACATTGACTTTAACAACTTAAACCACCAATTTCTCTCGGACATTCTGTAACCATTTACACCTCCTCTGGACCCATATTTTGTTTTCATGCTTGGCCCATTATCCTCTCCCTTTTGCCTTGCACCATTATCCCTTTTGTCATTTATTCACTCCTGCCCTCCACCCTATCACAGACATTCCCTTTTGTTTTTTCCATGCCCCCAACCCTTCCCCTTCCCCCCTCCCCCCCCGGCTCTGTATTTGCTTAAAAGCTGTTCATCTCGAACATCTTCCAGTTCTGACAAAAGGTCTTCGACCTGAAATGTTAACTCTGTTTCTTTCCACACAGATGCTGCCTGACCTGTTGAGCGTTTCCAGCATTTTCTGATTTGATTTCAGATTTCCAGCATCCGCAGTATTTTGCTTTTGTTTTAATGTATATAGCCTGTTCTTTTAATAGAGGGTTTTCATCAACACCTAATGCTGGATTGGCCAGAGCACTCTCGAGATAAGGGGCCAGTAGACCCACAGTATAGATCCTCTTTGCTGAATGCCCCCATGAACAGAACATACACTATACATCAATTAAAAGTAACGATGCTCATGTACGGAACTCACTCGAACAATTGGGCAATGAACACCTCGAGGAGCGGTCTCTTAGGACCAGGAGTAGGCCATTCAGCCCCTCGAGCCTGTTCCGCCATTCAATTAGGTCATGGCTGATCTGAATCTTAACTCCATCTATCCACCTTAATACCCTTGCCTAATAAAAATTTATCAATTACAGTTTTGAAATTTTCAATTGACCCCCAGCCTCAACAGCTTTTTTTGGGGGGGGGGGGGGGGGGGGGGGGGGGGGGAAAAAGAGAGTTCCAGAAGCGTTTCCTGACATCACCCCTGAACGGCCTAGCTCTAATTTTAAGGTTATGCCTCCTTGTTCTGGACTCCCCCCACCAGAGAAAATAGTTTCTCTCTATCTACCCTAACAGATCCTTTAATCATCTCAAACACCTCAATTAGATCACCCCTTAATCTTCTAAACTTGAGGGAATACAAGCTTAGTCTATGCAACCCGCCCTCATAATTTAGCCCTTTCAGCCCCGGTATTGGTCTCCTGGCCTGCAGTGGGCAATCTGCTGCACACCATCATTTTGATGCTCTTCCGTGGCTTGCTGCTACTCATTACTCAAGATGCCTATTTTAAAAAAAAAAAAATCTTTGTCCCACTGTACTGCAATATCCAGCAATGGTTGCTATATCCATGCTCAAACAGAAAAGCATGGCAGTGCTACTCACTTCCTTCACTGTTGTGGCTATGCTTTGAAACCCTACACTTCATTAGGCTCACCAGCTCTCAGCCTAACCTGGGGTGAAATACTCCCTTTCTATTTGCTCCCATCCAGTGTAATTTTAAAAACAGATTTTGCCTAAGTGGCCTTTAAGGAAGGCATAACAAGGAAAATATGCCATTTTCTCTCGCTGCTTAATTTTTGTAGGCCGATTTTTCCAATGGGAGCAATCCGCATTAAATATGGATGATGGCCCACTGATACTTTCTGCCAGGCATCTTCCACAGTTTAAGTCTACTTTGTGCTAAAATTATCTAAGAGGAAAATATGACCCCTAGTAATACTGTCACATACTGCATTCAATGCCAGGTCACTCACCCACCAAGGGGAATGTTTTATTTTTCCTAAACTGGAAACATGCTTCTCTATCCTGTGTCTTGACAGTGTTGAAATCAAGACAGGGCACCATCTTCTACTCTAGCTAATTCTTCCCAGGGCCATAAAACTATTGAATTTTTGACACCCTTTGATACCTCTCGGCCTGTATCATGATCAAAGTGTTGACCTTGGGTCAGCGACTGGGGTGGGAGTGCAGCTTTCTGCAGTAACAGCAGATCGGCTCATGATGACGACTGGCGAGTCATGTGGTCCATGGCTGCTTTTCTCTGTGGCACAGTTTATCACAGGGACGTCCGACTAAACAATTGTTGAAGGGCCCTGCCCCTTTCTCTGGTCTTCCCTTCCCCGTACAATCTGTAGGTTTTTAAAGTCCGGCATCACTACTTCCTTGAATTATCTTGCCTTCTCTACTACATTTTTCAACCTTAATGTGTCCTGCAGTATGGACCTTGAAACTTGAAAGGTGTTATGGCCCCAGGACTGAGATTTCCAGTTTGTTTTTAAAAAAAAGACAAACAAAAGTTCCCACATTTTGGCAATTGAAAGTTTCCCTGGTGTAACGGGATGTAGTCTGATCCACACTTGGTGGGAAGACAAGATTTGTTTCTGGAATAAACAAACTCCATTAGGTGTCTAAGTTAACATTATTCAATTAATACGTGATGGACCCAGTTATTAGCCATTAATGCAAGATTTAAAACTAACTTTAACAAAGGACATCAAATCCCATCAGATTAACCATTCTAAAATTCTGAAGGCACCAAAACAGCATTTAAAAAAAGCCTTGTCCAAAATTAAAGCAGTGCTCGCCATTCTGTTTCACAACTTTTTAAAAAATTCACTCTCAAGATGTGGGCACCGTTGGCAAAGCCGGCGTTAATTGCCCATCCCTAGAGAAGGTGGTGGTGGTGGGCTTGCTTCTTGAACTGTTGGTAGCAGTTCGATACAACCTAGTGACTTGCTAGGCCCACAGAGGGCAGTCAAGAGTCAACAACATTGGTGTGGGACTGGAGTCACACATAGGCCTTACTGGGCAAGGCCGGCAGATTTCCTTCCCTAAAGGGCATTGGGTTTTTACAACAATCAGACAGTTTCATGGGCACTTTTATTGATACCGGCTTTTTATGAACAGATTTTTTTTTTAAATAACTGAATTCAAATTCATGGTGGGATTTGAACTCACCTTCTCTGGATTATTAGTCCAGTAACATAACTACTACACTACCATACCTGTACTTAAAATTAGAAAGCTGATCTAGTTAAACCAACGACTATTGTATTGTTAGATATTATCTACTCAACAGCGGTTAGTTGCAGAGTAAAGATGATATACCGGTTGAACAAGCAGACCCAATTCTGGCTGTTGGATTATTATTTTTGGAATTGGTGCTGCAATTGTCTCAGGCTGTTGGACATAGAAATCTCCAGGTTGTCTCCCAATTACTGGCTGTTAAAAATAAAAAGCAACATCAGATTTAAGCCTAATTCACATCTATCGTCAATTCTAAGCCCTCCCAAACTTTTTTTTTAAATTTAAAAAACACATCCAGTGCCAACTATAATTTACTCCACTCGGCACAAGGGCAAGGACACTCTAGCCGATGAAAGCTCGGCTAACGTTTTGCAATACACAGGACAGCAGTTAAATAAGCGTTTTTTACCCCTTGTCGCACAAGCACAAAGCATCAAATAACGGGGTGCTTTCTGTGGCATAACTGTTCAAAAAAAATGGGAAGGAGATCCATTATGCTAATTCCCCCCCCCCCTTTAGCACTCCATCCAGTGGGGTTTTGCAATGGTGCCTGAAGCACCCACCAGTTTGGAGTTCTTAAAATTTGGCCCAATGATATGATTTAGTTGTCTATGCATTTCCCCAGGTATTTATGCCGGTTTAGCATTCCATCGCCTACCGACCCCTATAAAATGGAGTTCCAAGTCCTCCTATTTACAGGAAAGCATTTTTAAAGAAATCTCTACCTCAAACTGCATTAAAAGACAGACTGCACCCATCTGCTGGTATCCTACCATCCTCATTTTCAGGCAAAAGCTCATCTACCTAGCAACAACCACGCCAAAAGTGGCCACGGAGACTCTACGTCCACAGACAGCCAGGTGCTGTGCCGTCTACTCCAAGGATACCTGTAGTTAACATGGATCATAGGGGTGGCAGCCATGGTCAGCAGTTCTCTCAAGTTGAATTCCTCCAACTCTGATCCAGTCTTTTAAAACCCAGTATCATCTGACCACTCGTAGAATCATACAGCACAAAAAGGAGGCCATTCGATCCATCATGCCTGCTCTTTCAAAGAGCTATCTAATTAGTTACACTTGCCCACAGCCCTGCAAATTTTTCATTTTCAAGTATATATTCAATTCCCTTTTGAAAGTTACTATTGCATCTGCTTCCACCACCCTATCAGGCAGTGCATTCTAGATCATAACGCGCTGCGTAAAAAGATTTCGCCTCATCTCCCCTTTGTTTCTTTTGCCAATTATCTTAAATCTGTCTCCTCTGGTTTCTGGCTCTCCTGCCAGTGGAAACAGTTTCTCCTAATTTACTCAATCAAAACCCCTCATAATTTTTGAGCACCTCCAGTAAATCTCCCTTAACCTTCTCTGCTCTGAGGAGAACAATCCCAGCTGCTCCAGTCTCTCCACATAACTGAAGTCCCTCATCCCTGGTACCATTCTAGTAAACCTCCTCCGCACCCTCTCCAAGGCCTCGCCATTCTTCCTCAAGTGCGGTGCCCAGAAATGTACACAATACTCCGGCTGAGGCCTAACCAGTGATTTATAAAGGTTTAGCATCTTTAGGCAGACTACTCCCTTCTCTGAAAGCAATAACAGAAACCATTCCCCCCCCCCAATTGTTGTAGCATTCCACCAAGTTAATATTCATTAATATGCAAAAAAAAAATCTTATGATCTGAAACATTATGGATGCACAGGTTGGTCACATAATGTCTCCCCGGGAAGACATTATTTGCTGGTACCACTCCTGCCTGGGGCAGGAGAGATCAGGTCACTGGCTTCTCACTCAGGTGATTTGCCTGGAATAATACAAACAAGTTTCCAGCTCCAGCTCTCCAAAAGGACTTGTGGAATCAATGTGCTTCCCCTGCACGGTTCATTTCTCACAGTCCCATGCATCACATGGCAAGTGCCAAAGGCCTTTCCTGGCATGCCACCGTATTGCTCACGTTCGCCCAATGGTCAAAAGGCCTCACACTGCCAGCTCTGTTCGGTGACGGGGGCTGCAACGCTGGTTGTCACTACTCATGGGACTGTTGCCTAACTGAAGCAGCTGTTCCCGGTGAGAAGCTCACTCTATTCCTAACCAAAAGAAGCCGCATGTCCTTCTGTTAAGCAGGCAATAAATACAAGGCTACCTTGTTGCATAGAAGGTGTGGCATTGGACTGTTACTGTGCTGCATCAGGTATCACTGATTAACCAAAAAGGTTACCCAACAGCTGAAATGCCCGAGCTTGGTTGGTGCTGCGAGGTTAGTGTTCTCTTCCTGCTTCCACGTATGATCCATGTGGGATCAGCATCCAGAACCATTCCCAGTCCTGCTCAGCTCGCAGTGCCCAGGCACCCATAGACAGAAGTATTCCAGGTGACTCCATGCTGAAACCACAGTCTCCTGTCTCAGTGACATTCAGATCCCCCAATAAAGTTCCAGGACCTTTTTATTTTTAGGACCAGCAGTTGGTTGCTTTGCGCTGCACCATATTGCATCTACAATACTCAAGTTCCTCAGCACAGCTTCTCAGTGACCGGCTTGGCTGTACTGACATACAGGCTCACAGGGCGCAACGAGTTGCCTGCCAGCTCGTCGGTACGAGACATCTGCCTTCCCAGCAGCCAGACAGCTTTCCTGTGCTCATACGGCCAACAAAATGATCATCCTGCTGGGCTGACTGACACAGGGTCACGTGCTGCTGGTCAAGCAACCACACCTTCAAAATGTCTGAAACCACTGCCAGAAAACAATACCGTAACCATAATTAACAACATCCTGCATTTATACGGTGCCTTTAACGTAGTAAAACATCTCAAGGTGCTTCACAGAAGCGTTATCAAACAAAATTTGACACCAAGCCGTATAAGGAGATATTAGGACAGGCTTGGTCCAAGAGGTAGGTTTTAAAAAGGAGAGTCTTAAAAAGGAGAGGTAGAGGGGCGGAGATGTTTAGGAATGGAATTCCAGAGCGTAGGGCCTAGAAAGCTGAAGGCACAGCCGCCAACGGTGGAGCGATTAAAATTGGGTTGCACAAGAGGCAAGAACTGGAGTTCCAGACGGTTGTAGGACTGGAGTTGGTCAGAGACAGGGCTTACTTCCTTTTAATGCTCTTCCCACCCCCAAACAACAATTTCTATTTCCAGTTCTCCATAAGTTGTAACTTTGCTTCAGGTGCCAAGACATAGGAACATAGGAACAGGAGTAGGCCATTCAGCCCCTCGTGCCTGCTCCGCCATTTGATAAGATCATGGCTGATCTGTGATCTAACTCCATATACCTGCCTTTGGCCCATATCCCTTAATACCTTTGGTTGCCAGAAAGCTATCCATCTCAGATTTAAATTTAGCAATTGCCGTTTGCGGAAGAGAGTTCCAAACTTCTACCACCCTTTGTGTGTAAAAATGTTTTCTAATCTCACTCCTGAAAGGTCTGGCTCTAATTTTTAGACTGTGCCCCCTACTCCTAGAATCCCCAACCAGCGGAAATAGTTTCTCTCTATCCACCCTATCTGTTCCCCTTAATATCTTATAAGCTTCGATCAGATCACCCCTTAACCTTCGAAACTCCAGAGAATACAACCCCAATTTGTGTAATCTCTCCTCGTAACTTAACCCTTGAAGTTCAGGTATCATTCTAGTAAACCTACGCTGCACTCCCTCCAAGGCCAATATGTCCTTCCAAAGGTGCGGTGCCCAGAACTGCTCACAGTACTCCAGGTGCGGTCTAACCAGGGTCATAATAGTCAAGAATCACTCATTTTACAATCTCAATTGGCAGTGCAAGTCTGATCCAGGTGTGGAAATGTAGCCCGTGCTTTACTGCTGAGGGAGACGGTTGGCAATCTCTCGGCCCAAATCTCTCTATACCACTTATGGTGGTTTACTAAACACTCAACCATCCTCGACAATTGGGCTGTAATTACAGCTAAGTTTAGTAAAACTACTCAATGGGCTGAATCAACTGAAGCCCCTACTCAGTGTGTGTTGCAGGAACTTCTTTTCTTCAGTCTCGTGCTTGTGCAGAACCTTTGTGTTGGAATCAACGCCAGTCATCTTCAGCCCCGTGTCAGCGTTCCGCTCCTTACTTCCTGCGCTGGCACGGAGCCTTGTGTTTCCGCCGTTCCTATCCTTCCTCCTGCTTGTCCTTCTCCTGCTGGCACTGCTCTTCTGCAGCCTCGAGTTTAAACACCGCCAACTGGCAAGCTCAATACTGTCCTCTGCGCTCATCCTAAATCACGATCCGTGTCTTTCTCGGTCTACGACTTTGCTTCTGCAAATTTACTTTTGAAATTTGCACACGGTCAAGTCTTGCTCTACAGGCAATGCTTGTCCTACCACTGACACTAACTGTTACATTTCAGACTACTTCCCAATGCTCTTTGTTCACGATTTCTGCAAACGTCAGCCTCCATGAGCAAGATCACACTATTCTATACACAGGACCAGCCAGAACCATCCTCACTTTATATATAATTTTCTCTGAAATCAGGATTACCCCATCTTTCGTTAGTTGAGACCACTTTGCTTTGCCTCTGACCCACCCACCTGCGTCGCAAAACTCTGGAAGAAGTTAGTAGCTTCTACAACTAGATGATCTACAAACTCTCCATTCATTGGTACTTTATATAGATTTTAAATGGACAGCTCCAGCATCTACTAACATATGAGGACAGAAAAATCCATTATATTAGGCTTGAAAGTGCCTTCAGGCCACATCAGTTGATCTGTAAAGACTTATTTAGAATTACATAGAATCTACAGCACAGAAACAGGCCAATCGGCCCAACTGGTCTATGCCAGCGTTTGTGCTCCACACAAGCCTCCTCCCACCTCTCTTCATCTAACCCTATCAGCATATTCTTCTATTCCTTTGTCTCCCTCAGGTGCTTATTCAGCTTCCCCTTAAATGCATCTCTGCTAGTCACCTCAACTATGCCTTGTGGTAGCAAGTACCACATTCTCACCACTCTCTGGGCAAAGAAGTTTCTCCTGAATTCCCCATTGGATTTATTAGTGACTATCTTATATTTATGGCCCCGAGTTTTGGTCTCCAGCACAAGTGGAAAGATTTTCTCTATGTCTACCCTATCAAACCCTTTCATTATCTTAAAGATCAAAGAGGTGACGTTTCACCTTAACCAATTTTGTTTTACGGCTCTTTTCCTGGTAAAATAGGGGAAAAAAAAGTTTGTATGTGGTAACAACTTTGCTACAAAAGTTTTGCTTACATGTGATTGCATGATACAACAATTTCTACTGCATATAGTCATAAAAAAAGTTACCCATCAGAGGGAGCCCTTTCAATACAAATCTCTGTTACTGCTGCCTTTTCTAGTCATTGGGAAGGAACAAGGTTTGGCTTTAAGCGATTCACAGCAAAATTTTTTTTTTGTCATGTACGTAAAGCGTTTGAGCACAAGGTCACAGAAATAGCTAATGAGACGAGAAACCAGGTATTGGGCCGGATTTTCCTCTGAAAATCATGGTGAGGCTACCAGGGCTCACCGTTATTTCTGTGCACCTGGTGCAGCAGCTTCTGGTGACCCGCACAGGCGTAGTCAAACGTGGAAAACCGGACATTGCTGTACCACATTCCCCACTCCGCCGCAAACTCTGCGAGAAAGACATCTCGCCAGTTGACTCACCATTCAAATGAATGGAACGGCGTGAAGTTCCTGCATGGATCTGATGGATACAAATGAATCTCGCCAAAAACAAAAATACGTCGTCATTTAAGTTGAAGCACACTTAACAACATGGTGAGTTTTAACGGCTGCCAAACAACCTCTCTGGCACTGAAAATGAACTTTTACAAGTGTGGAGTCTCATTTGTTCAGATTTTAATTGTTGTTGGACACTTTTAAAAATATTAATTTTTTTTAACTTTTTCTTTGTCTTAATTCAACATTTCTTACTCTTTATTTCACTTTCTGTACTTGAACTGACATTGAAAGTCTTTCATTCATTGTTCGAAATCAATTTACTGACTCAGTTTCACAAGTCTTCTTGCTTTCCCTTTAAAAATACTTTTCCTTTTAAAGCTGCATGTTCATCGGTTTCAGCCGATCTTGCTCCTTTGTTCAGATTTCTTCTTCCTTTCGTCTCGCCGCTGCCTTGACCTCTCCAGCATTGTCAACACTTGTAATTTCAATTAGGATCTATCAATTTCATTCTCTGGACTTGCTGGAACTTGGATCTACTGATCGTGCACTATTGTTTAAAGTACAATATAGGGTAGACGTAGAGCGGATGTTTCCACTTGTTACGGAAGTCCAAAACTAGGGGGCGATAAAGCTAAGAAAGTCACTAATAAATCCAGGAGAAACATCTTTACCCAGAGGGTGGTTAGAATGTGGAACTTGCTACCACATGGAGTAGTTGAGGCAAATAGCATAGATGCATTTAAGGGGAAAGCTAGACAAGTACATGAGGGAGAAAGAAATAGAGGGATATGCTGATAGGGTGAGATGAAGTAGGGAGGGAGGAGGCTCGTGTGAAACACCAGTATGGACCTGTTGGGCTGAATGGCCTGTTTTTGGTGTAAATCCTATGTAATTCAATGTATAAGATTCACATGAGAGAGAGGGAGTAAGATAGTTAATGAACTGGGTGCTAGCAACACCACAATTTGGGGGGGGGGGAGGGGGAGTATAGATCTTCAACTAAGAGATGTTGCAAATAGTTGGTGTCCTTTCCTTCCTCACCATTCCCCATTTACGGAATTAAAACTTTGGGTTATGGTTTCCTTATTAAGAGTATTTATCTGAACGCACTAAAGCCATCTAATCTCGTATCAAACAGATTACTCACCTGGAGAGCAGGGAACAGTTTGGGGTGCCATTGATTTGAAAGAGACACTGCAAAAATTCTTCATGTCTTCAGTTTTGAGGAGGACCCGAGTGCATCATAACCCAGAACTCCACAACACCAGGTGGTGCCCATTTACGCTCTACTAAAATCTGGTCATAAGCAACGGCCCTCAAGCAAGCCACTGCTTGGAACTGTGACCCTCAACTAAAGTTGGTGCGCATCCCTGCTTTAGGTTATAAAATGGAGCAGTCCAATTGGCCAGGCTAATATAGGAGACCCCCGTGTTCAACTAACGTGGAGAAGATGTTTCCAGTTGTGGGAGAGACCAGAACTAGGAGCCATAAATGTAAAATAGACATTAATTAATCCAATAGGGAATTCAGGAGAAACTTCTTTACCCAGAGAATGTTTAGACTCACATAGATGGATTTAAGGGGAAGCTAGATATACACATGAGGAAGAAAGGAATAGAAAGGTACGCAGATAGGGTTAGATGAAGTAGGAAGGGAAGAGGCTCGTTTGGAGTATAAACACTGGCATAGACCTGTTGGGTCAAATGGCCTGTTTCTGCATTGTATGTTCTATGTAACATATCCAAACAAGGTGCAAATATTTGTTAGAACAAATGTTTACAAGCAACTTTTATAAAAGGAACAGCTGGAGAAGCAGCCAAGTACTGCTCACTTCTTCCCCACAAACTTTTAATGAACGTGCATCAGCTGTTGGCTTTCTTGAAACTTTAAAGATATTCTGAAGATGTAGGAATTTTTAAGGCATCAGGGAAAGGTCTTCGGATCCAAACAAGTCCATGTTCCACCGTCTCATCATTTCACTAACCCCTGCTCTCTCCAGAAAGCACATTTGATTCTCTTGAACCCTTTTCACTGGGTGCTTCAATTGTTCATTTCCCTTTCCCAAAGAAAAACTATTTTTCCTCCTTAAAGTATTGACTTCTTGCTGGGGTTCAGTAACACAGGTGTCCTGTATTCTCCACTACCTCACCAGGGGGCCAATATTAAAAATCAGCGTAGGCAAATGAGTGTTAGCATGCTGCCTGAATGCAGGGAAAAAAAAAAATCAAAGCTAGCCAATTCTATCCTCACTGCAAAAGGTTTCTGGATAGCAAACAGGCTACCTTGGTTGATTTACCCCACTCATTAGCCCAGAGGTCAACGTAGCACCCTGACTGAGATCAGCTAACTCAGCACAAAACAGGATAAAGCTTTGGATCTTCCTAGCCTGTATTGCTGGACAAACTCACTGAGCTGCAATTCCGAGGAAAGAATGTGGCATTTTCATTTTAATTCATTAATCAGAGGCCAACCAAACTTTCCGTCGGGATCTCAACGAAGAGAATATGTTGTTTTTAATAAGATCTAGTCTGGCTACCAAAGCTTCTTCCCAAAACAAAAAGCAAAAATAGCCTTCTCAGGTCAGCATTCCTCTCTTACTCTTTCTCTCTTCCCCACTCCCCTCGCCTCACCAAAAACACTCCTGGTAGATTTTCCTGAAGGACTGCAGCTTATTCAACAAGTGGGAGATAAACCTCATGACCTGCAACGAAGCAGAACGCAAAAACATACGAATCCTTACTTCAGTGCTCTGCGGAGGAGCCTGTGGCTCCATGGACTTGGTTGCCACGGGGTGTTTTTCACGTGTCGCGGGTTCTTCCTGACGGCTCATGCTGACCTGGAGATCTCCCCCTTGATGCTATGAAAAATATCAGATCAATTAATTTTTAAATTTGCCACAAAAAAAAGGGGACACATATTTGCAGCACAGTAAACACGATTATTAAAAAAAGTTTGTTCAGCCGTGGCTCAGTTGGTAGCACTCTCGCCTGAGTCAGATATGTACCATATCCTAACTCGCGCCAAGTCCCGTTCACCCATCAACCCTGTGCTCACTGACCCACAATAAGCTCCCGGTCCGGGAAAGCCTCGATTTTAAAATTCTCACCCTTGGCCTAACCCCCTCCATATCCAGCCCTACAACCCCGAGATCTCTGCCTCCTCCAATTCTTGCCTCCGATGCATCTCCAATTTTAATCGCTCCACTATTGGCGGTCGTGTCTTCAGCTGTCGAGGCACGAAGCTCTGGAATTCCCTCCCCAAATCTCTCCGCTCTCTTTCCTCCTTTAAGATGCTCCTTAAAATCTACTTCTTTGACCAGGCTTTTAGTCACCTGTCCCAATATCTTATGTGGTTTAGTGTCAAATTTTATTTGATAATCACTCCTGCGAAGCGCCTTGGAATGTTTTACTACGTTGAAGGCGCTATATAAATGCAAGTTGCTGTTGTTGTTCACGCCCCACTCCAGAGACTTGAACATGTAATCCAGGCTGACATTTCAGTGCCGCACTCCCTCAGTGCTGCAATGTCAGAGGTGCTGGTTAAACCGAGGCCCCGTTTGCGATCGCAGGTAGGCATAAAAGATCCCACGGCACTATAGAAAATCTATTCTCTAGAAAAAAGACTGAGAGGTGACCTGACAGAGATCTTTAAGCTTATGTAAGCGTTTGATAGAGTAGACGTATAGAAGATGTTTCCACTTTGGGGGAGACCAAAATTAGAGGCCACAAATATAAAGTAGTCACTAACAAATCCAACAGGGAATTCAGGAGAAACTTCTTTACCCAGAGAGTGGTTAAAATATGGAACTCGCTACCACAAGGAGTAGTTGAGGCGAATAGCATAGATGCATTTAAGGGGAAGCTGGATAAACATATGCGGGAGAAAGGAACAGAAGGTTATGGTGATAGGGTAAGATGAAGAGGGGTGGGAGGAGGTTCGTGTGGAGCATAAACACTGGCATGAACCTGTTGGGCCAAGTGGCCTGTTTCTGTGCTATACATTCTATGTAAGAGCAGGCGAGTTATCTCCGGTGTCCTGGCTAATATTTATCCCTCAACCAACATCACAAACAGATTATCTGCTTATTATCTCGTCGTCTGCAGGACTTTGCTGCGTGCAAATTGGCTGCCGTGTTTTCTACATTACAACAGTGACTGCACTTCAAAAGTACTTCATTGGCTGTAAAGCGCTTTGGGCATCCTGAGGTCGTGAAAGGCGTTATATAAAGACAAGTGTTTCTTTCTTTTATATCTCAACAATGACATATTGAAAATCAGGGCATTTTAACACCAGCTACGTGGCTGAGAAAAATGGCAGCAGCAGTTGAGGCTCTGTTGGTAGCACTTGCCTTGGAATCGGTGTCAGCCTACAAGCTGGAGTCCCACTTGAGCATATAATCAGGTGGGCACTTACTGCAGTACTAAGGGTGGGTGATATGTGGTTAAAAGATGAGATTTTAAACATGAAGTCTCATCTACCTGTTCTGGTGAAGGTTGAAAGATCCCAAGGCACTATTCAAAGACAAATGGGCCAACATCCCTCTCTGAACCATCAGCATTAGGATTGGAGGGGGTGGGGTGCTTGGAATTTCAAATTCAGAATCAGGATTATTAAGGGAAACAGCTTTTAGGTCACTGTAAAAGTTGAGAGAGCAGGAGATGGACCTGCGTTTCCTCTCTTTACCCAACAATCTATTGTTGAATTGTGCGACCCATTCCCAAGAAAAGCAAAAATCTGTTTTAGGTGAAGGCTCAATGTGACAGTAAACAAGATAAAGGTGATGGATATGTAAAAGGGTGTGCACAGTGGTACTATAGTGTGATCCATGCAATGCATGAAGTGTAAGGAACGTGTATGCATACCTGAACAGGGCGCACGGGTTAATACAACTGAACGAACTTCTGCACTCAAGCAGCAGCTCACTGATCTCAAGAAGCACCTCAATAGCACTACGCAGTAGGGTGGGCCTCGACCAGAACCTCCATAGCACAGTCGCACCTCAACTGGAAGGGAGGAACTGATGAAAGTA